>NC_135237.1:580403061-580717436 GCF_051348905.1 Ranitomeya variabilis
GTCCCCCACCTTCCCTCTCCCTGGCTCCTCCGTCCTCTGTAGGATCCCCCTCTATCTTTGGATCCCCCACTTTCCCTCGCCCTGTCTCCTCCGGCCTCTGTAGGATCCCCCTCTATCTTTGGATCCCCCACTTTCCGCCGCCCTGTCTCCTCCGGCCTCTGTAGGATCCCCCTATATCTTTGGATCCCCCACTTTCCTCGCCCTGTCTCCTCCGGCCTCTGTAGGATCCCCCACTTTCCCTCGCCCTGGCTCCTCCGGCCTCTGTAGGATCCCCCCTATATCTTTGGATCCCCCACTTTCCGCCGCCCTGTCTCCTCCGGCCTCTGTAGGATCCCCCTATATCTTTGGATCCCCCACTTTCCCTCGCCCTGTCTCCTCCGGCCTCTGTAGGATCCCCCACTTTCCCTCGCCCTGGCTCCTCCGGCCTCTGTAGGATCCCTCCTATATCTTTGGATCCCCCACTTTCCGCCGCCCTTCTCCTCCGGCCTCTGTAGGATCCCCCTATATCTTTGGATCCCCCACTTTCCCTCGCCCTGTCTCCTCCGGCCTCTGTAGGATCCCCCACTTTCCCTCGTCCTGGCTCCTCCGGCCTCTGTAGGATCCCCCCTATATCTTTGGATCCCCCACTTTCCGCTGCCCTGGCTCCTCCGGGCTCTGTAGGATCCCCCCTATATCTTTGGATCCCCATACTTTCCCTCGCCCTGTCTCCTCCGGCCTCTGTAGGATCCCCCCTCTATCTTTGGATCCCCCACTTTCCCTCGCCCTGGCTCCTCCGGCCTCTGTAGGATCCCCTCCCCCGCTCCGGGGTTAGGAAGTTTTCGGCGGGGAGCACAATGTCTTTTCCAGCTGCTCAGGTAATGAATGAGCCCCCGGCTGCTGGCGCTGTCTCTGGCTGCCGGCTCCCCCTCTCTGCAGAAGCTGACTGTGACCCTGGAGGGGGGCGGAGGAGTTCGGTAGCTGCTCCTTGTGAGGTGCCCCCTCCTCTCCAGCACTTGGCAGCCCCTCGCCCCGTCCCTGCAGCTTCTAATAAAACTGGACTGAATTCTGGGCAGACGGCACATGAGCCGGACCAGCACATTAACCCCGAGGCTGCCGGCGGCGAGGACTGAGCACTCCGGGGTCCGGCCCCTGTCAGCTCTGGTCATAAGTGCCAGGACCTAATGGTGGTATGCAGCGCCACCTGCAGGAGAGAAGGGTCTGCAGCCAGATGGGGGTCTCCGGGTACAGAGGCTTAGCCCCCACCCAATACTGGCTGTGGCTCTCCGGGTGACCACTTTACATATGGAGCGATGCCAATCTCCGGACCACGGGGGTCCTCATAGCTGGAGCCGACTCTCAGATCTCTGCTTGCTGTCAGTGTATGGACACGTTGACTAGTCAGGGTTGGGGTCAGCCACGAGGGTGCCTCATCACACGGCCGCCCTCCTGGCGCAGGGTGGTGCCTCATCACACGGACCCCCTCCTGGCGCAGGGTGGTGCCTCATCACACGGCCGCCCTCCTGGCGCAGGGTGGTGCCTCATCACACGGCCGCCCTCCTGGCGCAGGGTGGTGCCTCGTCACACGGCCGCCCTCCTGGCGCAGGGTGGTGCCTCGTCACACGGCCGCCCTCCTGGCGCAGGGTGGTGCCTCGTCACACGGCCGCCCTCCTGGCGCAGGGTGGTGCCTCGTCACACGGCCGCCCTCCTGGCGCAGGGTGGTGCCTCGTCACACGGCCGCCCTCCTGGCGCAGGGTGGTGCCTCGTCACACGGCCGCCCTCCTGGCGCAGGGTGGTGCCTCGTCACATGGCCGTCCTGGCGCAGGGTGGTGCCTCGTCACACGGCCGCCCTCCTGGCGCAGGGTGGTGCCTCGTCACATGGCCGTCCTCCTGGCGCAGGGTGGTGCCTCGTCACATGGCCGTCCTGGTGCAGGGTGGTGCCTCGTCACACGGCCGCCCTCCTGGCGCAGGGTGGTGCCTCGTCACATGGCCATCCTCCTGACGCAGGGTGGTGCCTCGTCACATGGCCGTCCTGGCGCAGGGTGGTGCCTCGTCACATGGCCGTCCTGGCGCAGGGTGGTGCCTCGTCACACGGCCGCCCTCCTGGCGCAGGGTGGTGCCTCGTCACATGGCCGTCCTGGCGCAGGGTGGTGCCTCGTCACACGGCCGCCCTCCTGGCGCAGGGTGGTGCCTCGTCACATGGCCGTCCTCCTGGCGCAGGGTGGTGCCTCGTCACATGGCCGTCCTGGTGCAGGGTGGTGCCTCGTCACACGGCCGCCCTCCTGGCGCAGGGTGGTGCCTCGTCACATGGCCATCCTCCTGACGCAGGGTGGTGCCTCGTCACATGGCCGTCCTGGCGCAGGGTGGTGCCTCGTCACATGGCCGTCCTGGCGCAGGGTGGTGCCTCGTCACATGGCCGTCCTGGTGCAGGGTGGTGCCTCGTCACACGGCCGCCCTCCTGACGCAGGGTGGTGCCTCGTCACATGGCCATCCTCCTGACGCAGGGTGGTGCCTCGTCACATGGCCGTCCTGGCGCAGGGTGGTGCCTCGTCACATGGCCGTCCTGGCGCAGGGTGGTGCCTCGTCACATGGCCGTCCTGGCGCAGGGTGGTGCCTCGTCACATGGCCGTCCTGGCGCAGGGTGGTGCCTTGTCACACGGTCGCCCTCCTGGCGCAGGGTGGTGCCTCGTCACATGGCCGTCCTGGCGCAGGGTGGTGCCTTGTCACACGGTCGCCCTCCTGGCGCAGGGTGGTGCCTCGTCACATGGCCGTCCTGGCGCAGGGTGGTGCCTTGTCACACGGTCGCCCTCCTGGCGCAGGGTGGTGCCTCGTCACATGGCCGCCCTCCTGGGGTAGGGTGGTGCCTCGTCACACGGCCGTCCTCCTGGCGCAGGGTGGTGCCTCGTCACACGGCCGCCCTCCTGGCGCAGGGTGATGTAACAAACCCTCTGCTGTGAGCGGCATTGGGACAGGATGCAGTAGATGTTTCTGTTCACTGACAGACGGCGGAGCTCCTGAGTGATGAGGTCTTGGCGCAGGTGGACGGCGGCTTTTTCACAGGTCGCAGCGGCTTTTGCGCTGTTTTCTGTGTAATTTTCTTGCTGATGTGTAAGGCCACGCCCCTTCATCTAACCCCGCCTACTTCAGCTCATTATCACACACCAGACGTCCTATCCGGGGGCCACAAGCAGATGACGGGGCCCCACAGTGACGCCACCTCAGCAGGGACTAATGTCTCTCGGGATGTGAGGGGTTAATATCAGAGCGGTTTTCCTCTGGCATTCAGGGGGTTAAAGCGTCACCTGCAGCGGGGGAGGCGGCTGCTCTTGTAAAGTGATCTGGGGCTCAGGAAGGAGGAGAGTGGGGGGCGGATTATTGTCCCGTGGGGGGGAGATGAGGAGCGAGTGAAGTGTTCCAGAGGTGGCCGCTTCCTCCAGCCCCAGACAGGCCTGGGGGATCCGCAGCCCCCGCAGCTGCCGTCTGACACTCACCTGCTGCCAGCGCCACCACTCATCCCCCATCTCCACCACTCATCCCCCATCTCCACCACTCATCCCCCATCTCCACCACTCATCCCCCATCTCCACCACTCATCCCCCATCTCCACCACTCATCCCCCGTCTCCACCACTCATCCCCCGTCTCCACCACTCATCCCCCGTCTCCACCACTCATCCCCCGTCTCCACCATTCATCCCCCGTCTCCACCACTCATCCCCCGTCTCCACCACTCATCCCCCGTCTCCACCACTCATTCCCCGTCTCCACCACTCATCCCCCATCTCCACCACTCATCCCCCATCTCCACCACTCATCCCCCATCTCCACCACTCATCCCCCATCTCCACCACTCATCCCCCGTCTCCACCACTCATCCCCCGTCTCCACCACTCATCCCCCATCTCCACCACTCATCCCCCATCTCCACCACTCATCCCCCATCTCCACCACTCATCCCCCGTCTCCACCACTCATCCCCCGTCTCCACCACTCATCCCCCGTCTCCACCACTCATCCCCCGTCTCCACCACTCATCCCCCGTCTCCACCACTCATCCCCCGTCTCCACCACTCATCCCCCGTCTCCACCACTCATCCCCCGTCTCCACCACTCATCCCCCGTCTCCACCACTCATCCCCCGTCTCCACCACTCATCCCCCGTCTCCACCACTCATCCCCCGTCTCCACCACTCATCCCCCGTCTCCACCACTCATCCCCCGTCTCCACCACTCATCCCCCGTCTCCACCACTCATCCCCCGTCTCCACCACTCATCCCCCGTCTCCACCACTCATCCCCCGTCTCCACCACTCATCCCCCGTCTCCACCACTCATCCCCCGTCTCCACCACTCATCCCCCGTCTCCACCACTCATCCCCCGTCTCCACCACTCATCCCCCGTCTCCACCACTCATCCCCCGTCTCCACCACTCATCCCCCGTCTCCACCACTCATCCCCCGTCTCCACCACTCATCCCCCGTCTCCACCACTCATCCCCCGTCTCCACCACTCATCCCCCGTCTCCACCACTCATCCCCCGTCTCCACCACTCATCCCCCGTCTCCACCACTCATCCCCCGTCTCCACCACTCATCCCCCGTCTCCACCACTCATCCCCCGTCTCCACCACTCATCCCCCGTCTCCACCACTCATCCCCCGTCTCCACCACTCATCCCCCGTCTCCACCACTCATCCCCCGTCTCCACCACTCATCCCCCGTCTCCACCACTCATCCCCCGTCTCCACCACTCATCCCCCGTCTCCACCACTCATCCCCCGTCTCCACCACTCATCCCCCGTCTCCACCACTCATCCCCCGTCTCCACCACTCATCCCCCGTCTCCACCACTCATCCCCCGTCTCCACCACTCATCCCCCGTCTCCACCACTCATCCCCCGTCTCCACCACTCATCCCCCGTCTCCACCACTCATCCCCCGTCTCCACCACTCATCCCCCGTCTCCACCACTCATCCCCCGTCTCCACCACTCATCCCCCGTCTCCACCACTCATCCCCCGTCTCCACCACTCATCCCCCGTCTCCACCACTCATCCCCCGTCTCCACCACTCATCCCCCATCTCCACTGGGGCTGGAGCGGGTGGCCTTTTCTGCCCTGTCGGCCTCTCTCTGGGGGGCTGGAGCGGGTGGCCTTTTCTGCCCTGTCGGCCTCTCTCTGGGGGGCAGGAGCGGGTGGCCTTTTCTGCCCTGTCGGCCTCTCTCTGGGGGGCAGGAGCGGGTGGCCTTTTCTGCCCTGTCGGCCTCTCTCTGGGGGGCTGGAGCGGGTGGCCCTGTCGGCCTCTCTCTGGGGGGCAGGAGCGGGTGGCCTTTTCTGCCCTGTCGGCCTCTCTCTGGGGGGCCGGAGCGGGTGGCCTTTTCTGCCCTGTCGGCCTCTCTCTGGGGGGCTGGAGCGGGTGGCCCTGTCGGCCTCTCTCTGGGGGGCAGGAGCGGGTGGCCTTTTCTGCCCTGTCGGCCTCTCTCTGGGGGGGCTGGAGCGGGTGGCCTTTTCTGCCCTGTTGGCCTCTCTCTCTGGGGGGCCGGAGCGGGTGGCCTTTTCTGCCCTGTCGGCCTCTCTCTGGGGGGCCGGAGCGGGTGGCCTTTTCTGCCCTGTCGGCCTCTCTCTGGGGGGCTGGAGCGGGTGGCCCTGTCGGCCTCTCTCTGGGGGGCAGGAGCGGGTGGCCTTTTCTGCCCTGTCGGCCTCTCTCTGGGGGGCCGGAGCGGGTGGCCCTGTCGGCCTCTCTCTGGGGGGCAGGAGCGGGTGGCCTTTTCTGCCCTGTCGGCCTCTCTCTGGGGGGCTGGAGCGGGTGGCCTTTTCTGCCCTGTCGGCCTCTCTCTGGGGGGCCGGAGCGGGTGGCCTTTTCTGCCCTGTCGGCCTCTCTCTGGGGGGCCGGAGTGGGTTGCCTTTTCTGCCCTGTCGGCCTCTCTCTGGGAGGCCGGAGCGGGTGGCCTTTTCTGCCCTGTCGGCCTCTCTCTGGGGGGCCGGAGTGGGTTGCCTTTTCTGCCCTGTCGGCCTCTCTCTGGGGGGCAGGAGCGGGTGGCCTTTTCTGCCCTGTCGGCCTCTCTCTGGGGGGCTGGAGCGGGTGGCCCTGTCGGCCTCTCTCTGGGGGGCAGGAGCGGGTGGCCTTTTCTGCCCTGTCGGCCTCTCTCTGGGGGGGCTGGAGCGGGTGGCCTTTTCTGCCCTGTCGGCCTCTCTCTGGGGGGGCTGGAGCGGGTGGCCTTTTCTGCCCTGTCGGCCTCTCTCTGGGGGGCAGGAGCGGGTGGCCTTTTCTGCCCTGTCGGCCTCTCTCTGGGGGGCCGGAGCGGGTGGCCTTTTCTGCCCTGTCGGCCTCTCTCTGGGGGGCCGGAGTGGGTTGCCTTTTCTGCCCTGTCGGCCTCTCTCTGGGGGGCTGGAGCGGGTGGCCTTTTCTGCCCTGTCGGCCTCTCTCTGGGGGGCCGGAGCGGGTGGCCTTTTCTGCCCTGTCGGCCTCTCTCTGGGGGGCTGGAGCGGGTGGCCTTTTCTGCCCTGTCGGCCTCTCTCTGGGGGGCTGGAGCGGGTGGCCCTGTCGGCCTCTCTCTGGGGGGCAGGAGCGGGTGGCCTTTTCTGCCCTGTCGGCCTCTCTGGGGGGCCGGAGCGGGTGGCCTTTTCTGCCCTGTCGGCCTCTCTCTGGGGGGCTGGAGCGGGTGGCCTTTTCTGCCCTGTCGGCCTCTCTCTGGGGGGCTGGAGCGGGTGGCCCTGTCGGCCTCTCTCTGGGGGGCAGGAGCGGGTGGCCTTTTCTGCCCTGTCGGCCTCTCTCTGGGGGGCCGGAGCGGGTGGCCTTTTCTGCCCTGTCGGCCTCTCTCTGGGGGGCTGGAGCGGGTGGCCCTGTCGGCCTCTCTCTGGGGGGCAGGAGCGGGTGGCCTTTTCTGCCCTGTCGGCCTCTCTCTGGGGGGCAGGAGCGGGTGGCCTTTTCTGCCCTGTCGGCCTCTCTCTGGGGGGGCTGGAGCGGGTGGCCTTTTCTGCCCTGTCGGCCTCTCTCTGGGGGGCCGGAGCGGGTGGCCTTTTCTGCCCTGTCGGCCTCTCTCTGGGGGGCTGGAGCGGGTGGCCCTGTCGGCCTCTCTCTGGGGGGCAGGAGCGGGTGGCCTTTTCTGCCCTGTCGGCCTCTCTCTGGGGGGCTGGAGCGGGTGGCCTTTTCTGCCCTGTCGGCCTCTCTCTGGGGGGGCTGGAGCGGGTGGCCTTTTCTGCCCTGTCGGCCTCTCTCTGGGGGGCTGGAGCGGGTGGCCCTGTCGGCCTCTCTCTGGGGGGCTGGAGCGGGTGGCCTTTTCTGCCCTGTCGGCCTCTCTCTGGGGGGCCGGAGCGGGTGGCCTTTTCTGCCCTGTCGGCCTCTCTCTGGGGGGCAGGAGCGGGTGGCCTTTTCTGCCCTGTCGGCCTCTCTCTGGGGGGCAGGAGCGGGTGGCCTTTTCTGCCCTGTCGGCCTCTCTCTGGGGGGGCTGGAGCGGGTGGCCTTTTCTGCCCTGTCGGCCTCTCTCTGGGGGGGCTGGAGCGGGTGGCCTTTTCTGCCCTGTCGGCCTCTCTCTGGGGGGCCGGAGCGGGTGGCCTTTTCTGCCCTGTCGGCCTCTCTCTGGGGGGCCGGAGCGGGTGGCCTTTTCTGCCCTGTCGGCCTCTCTCGGGGGGGCTGGAGCGGGTGGCCTTTTCTGCCCTGTCGGCCTCTCTCTGGGGGGCCGGAGCGGGTGGCCTTTTCTGCCCTGTCGGCCTCTCTCTGGGGGGGCTGGAGCGGGTGGCCTTTTCTGCCCTGTCGGCCTCTCTCTGGGGGGCCGGAGCGGGTGGCCTTTTCTGCCCTGTTGGCCTCTCTCTGGGGGGCTGGAGCGGGTGGCCTTTTCTGCCCTGTCGGCCTCTCTCGGGGGGGCTGGAGCGGGTGGCCTTTTCTGCCCTGTCGGCCTCTCTCTGGGGGGCCGGAGCGGGTGGCCTTTTCTGCCCTGTCGGCCTCTCTCTGGGGGGCTGGAGCGGGTGGCCCTGTCGGCCTCTCTCTGGGGGGCAGGAGCGGGTGGCCTTTTCAGCCCTGTCGGCCTCTCTCTGGGGGGCCGGAGCGGGTGGCCTTTTCTGCCCTGTCGGCCTCTCTCTGGGGGGCCGGAGCGGGTGGCCTTTTCTGCCCTGTCGGCCTCTCTCTGGGGGGCCGGAGCGGGTGGCCCTGTCGGCCTCTCTCTGGGGGGCAGGAGCGGGTGGCCTTTTCTGCCCTGTCGGCCTCTCTCTGGGGGGCAGGAGCGGGTGGCCTTTTCTGCCCTGTCGGCCTCTCTCTGGGGGGCTGGAGCGGGTGGCCTTTTCTGCCCTGTCGGCCTCTCTCTGGGGGGGCTGGAGCGGGTGGCCTTTTCTGCCCTGTCGGCCTCTCTCTGGGGGGCCGGAGCGGGTGGCCTTTTCTGACTTGTCGGCCTCTCTGCGTTATCAGTTGCTCGGGGGTTAATCGCCACCGTGTCCCTGGGATGACATCACGCAGCATTAACCCCTCCATGCCCGGGTGGTCGCCGCTGTGAGACGCCTTTTTGGCCCCGGTCCGGGGTGGAATGATGAGATTCCTGCCAAACCCCAGCGGATCTGAGGGAGATTTTCCTATAACCCATCTCCTCCGAAACTAAACACCCGAGACATTAACCCCTGCCGCTCTGCACCGCTCGTGAGGCTGCCTGTCAGTGTTGCCATTCGTCAGAGTAGTTGTCGTTGGGGCTAATGTGTGGCTTCACTACCTGTCACTCATCGGGTCGCTGCCCCCTTAAAAGGCCTTCGTCGGTACAGAGTGCTGTTCACACCCAGCCCAGGCGCTCCGTGCACAGTGGTTGTCTCCTCCATCTCTGGACGCCTGTGGCTCTGACAGAGCTGTCAATCACAGGAGAGGGGGCGGAGCTAGAGTGCAGCAGGCCTGTGGGGGTGAGTCGGTGGGGGTGAGCCCGGACCTGTCAGCACCGAATGACGGTTCACACAGCGTCCCTCTATTACCCTACTGTGGGCGGAGCCACCATCCTCCACACCCGCATTACTCGGGATAATGATGATGAGGGGGAGAAGCTCATTCTCTTCCTGCTACACATGATGGGAGGTGCAAATTCGGCTGGACCGTTTCTGGTGTCTCCTTTGTTGCCCTGTGGTGGGCGAGCCAGACTCCCCCCGATAACGCACCTCCTTGCTCCCCCCACATATCTGTCTAGGGGGATCCCTGGGCAATGCCCCCTTGGCTCCATATGTGCCTGTGGATAGCAGGGGGTCCTCAGGTCACAAACACCCCATAAATGCCTGTAGGGAGATTCTCATGCTGCCCCCTTATTTTCCCGCAGGGGGTCCTTGGGTCGCAAATATGCCCCCTATCCCCTGGGCCACCCCCTTCATCTTCATGTGTGCCTGTGGGAGATCCTCAGGCTGTCCGCTTATCTACCTGGGAGGCATCACCGGGGCCTTCCCCCCTACTACCCCATATGTGCCTCTGGGGGAACCCCTGACTGCCCCCTTCACCCCCATATATGCCTGTGGGGGATGCTCAGGCCGCCCCCTTATGTGCATGTAGGGGATCCCTAGGCTGCCCCCTTATCTGCCTGGGGGGGGATCCTCAGGCCGCCTCCTTCACCTCCATTTCTGCCTGTGGGGAATCCTCGGGCTGCCCCCTTATCTGCCTGTGAGGTGGGTCCTTGGATGTTGTCGCCTTCCTTTCCCTCCCCCATATGTCTGTGGTGGGATCCTCTGGTTAGCCCTCACCCTCCCTCTTATATCTACCAGTGGGCATATAGGGGGTCCTCAGGTCTCCCCTCCTCTCCCCTCCCCCATATGTCTGTGGTGGGATCCTCTGGTTAGCCCTCACCCTCCCTCTTATATCTACCAGTGGGCATATAGGGGGTCCTCAGGTCTCCCCTCCTCTCCCCTCCCCCATATGTCTGTGGTGGGATCCTCTGGTTAGCCCTCACTCTCCCTCTTATATCTACCAGTGGACATATAGGGGGTCCTCAGGTCTCCCCTCCTCTCCCCTCCCCCCCCCCCCCCATATGTCTGTGGTGGGATCCTCTGGTTAGCCCTCACTCTCCCTCTTATATCTACCAGTGGGCATATAGGGGGTCCTCAGGTCTCCCCCATATGTCTGTGGGGGTATCCTCTGGTTAGCCCCCACTCTCCCTCTTATATCTACCAGTGGGCATATAGGGGGTCCTCAGGTCTCCCCTCCTCTCCCCTCCCCCATATGTCTGTGGTGGGATCCTCTGGTTAGCCCCCACTCTCCGTCTTATATCTACCAGTGGGCATATAGGGGGTCCTCGGGTCTCACCTCCTCTCCCCTCCCATTTTTGCCTGCGGGGGTATCCTCTGGTTAGCCCCCACCCTCCCTCTTATATCTACCAGTGGGCATATAGGGGGTCCTCAGGTCTCCCCTCCTCTCCCCTCCCCCATATGTCTGTGGTGGGATCCTCTGGTTAGCCCCCACCCTCCCTCTTATATCTACCAGTGGGCATATAGGGGGTCCTCGGGTCTCGCCTCCTCTCCCCTCCCATTTTTGCATGCGGGGGTATCCTCTGGTTAGCCCCCACCCTCCCTCTTATATCTACCAGTGGGCATATAGGGGGTCCTCAGGTCTCCCCTCCCCCATATGTCTGTGGTGGGATCCTCTGGTTAGCCCCAACCCTCCCTCTTATATCTACCAGTGGGCATATAGGGGGTCCTCAGGTCTCCCCTCCTCTCCCCTCCCCCATATGTCTGTGGTGGGATTCTCTGGTTAGCCCCCACCCTCCCTCTTATATCTACCAGTGGGCATATAGGGGGTCCTCAGGTCTCCCCTCCTCTCCCCTCCCATTTTTGCCTGCGGGGGTATCCTCTGGTTAGCCCCCACTCTCCCTCTTATATCTACCAGTGGGCATATAGGGGGTCCTCAGGTCTCCCCTCCTCTCCCCTCCCATTTTTGCCTGCGGGGGTATCCTCTGGTTAGCCCCTACCCTCCCTCTTATATCTACCAGTGGGCATATAGGGGGTCCTCAGGTCTCCCCTCCTCTCCCCTCCCCCATATGTCTGTGGTGGGATTCTCTGGTTAGCCCCCACCCTCCCTCTTATATCTACCAGTGGGCATATAGGGGGTCCTCAGGTCTCCCCTCCCCCATATGTCTGTGGTGGGATCCTCTGGTTAGCCCTCACCCTCCCTCTTATATCTACCAGTGGGCATATAGGGGGTCCTCAGGTCTCCCCTCCCCCATATGTCTGTGGTGGGATTCTCTGGTTAGCCCCCACCCTCCCTCTTATATCTACCAGTGGGCATATAGGGGGTCCTCAGGTCTCCCCTCCTCTCCCCTCCCATTTTTGCCTGCGGGGGTATCCTCTGGTTAGCCCCCACCCTCCCTCTTATATCTACCAGTGGGCATATAGGGGGTCCTCAGGTCTCCCCTCCTCTCCCCTCCCCCATATGTCTGTGGTGGGATTCTCTGGTTAGCCCCCACTCTCCCTCTTATATCTACCAGTGGGCATATAGGGGGTCCTCAGGTCTCCTCTCCTCTCCCCTCCCCCATATGTCTGTGGTGGGATCCTCTGGTTAGCCCCCACTCTCCCTCTTATATCTACCAGTGGGCATATAGGGGGTCCTCAGGTCTCCCCTCCTCTCCCCTCCCATTTTTGCCTGCGGGGGTATCCTCTGGTTAGCCCCCACCCTCCCTCTTATATCTACCAGTGGGCATATAGGGGGTCCTCAGGTCTCCCCTCCTCTCCCCTCCCATTTTTGCCTGCGGGGGTATCCTCTGGTTAGCCCCTACCCTCCCTCTTATATCTACCAGTGGGCATATAGGGGGTCCTCAGGTCTCCCCTCCTCTCCCCTCCCCCATATGTCTGTGGTGGGATTCTCTGGTTAGCCCCCACCCTCCCTCTTATATCTACCAGTGGGCATATAGGGGGTCCTCAGGTCTCCCCTCCCCCATATGTCTGTGGTGGGATCCTCTGGTTAGCCCCCACTCTCCCTCTTATATCTACCAGTGGGCATATAGGGGGTCCTCAGGTCTCCCCTCCTCTCCCCTCCCCCCATATGTCTGTGGTGGGATCCTCTGGTTAGCCCCCACTCTCCCTCTTATATCCAGGGTGGATAAAAATCAATGTTTTTTTAAAAAAATCAAAATCGGATTTTTTTGATTTAAATCGGATTTTTTTGATTTAAATCGGATTTTTTTCAATAAACTGCTTTTTGAGGAAAATATTTTACCATCCAAAGGTTCTTCCATCATGAGATAAAGCTGAGTTGTTTAACTCAGTAGAATAAAGGCTGTATATGTGTAAAGGCCCCGTCTCACATAGCGAGATCGCTAGCGAGATCGCTGCTGAGTCACAAGTTTTGTGATGCAACAGCGACCTCAGTAGCGATCTCGCTATGTGTGACACGTACCAGCGATCAGGCCCCTGCTGCGAGATCGCTGGTCGTGTCAGAATGGCCTGGACCTTTTTTTGGTCGTTGAGGCCCCGCTGACATTGCTGAATCGGTGTGTGTGACACCGATCCAGCGATGTCTTCACTGGTAACCAGAGTAAACATCGGGTTACTAAGCGCAGGGCCGCGCTTAGTAACCCGATGTTTACCCTGGTTACCAGCGTAAATGTAAAAAAAAACAAACAGTACATACTCGCCTTCTGATGTCCGTCAGGTCCCTTGCCGTCTGCTTCCTGCTCTGACTGAGTGCCGGCCGTAAAGTGAGAAGTGAGAGCACAGCAGTGACGTCACCGCTGCACTCTGCTCTCACTGTACGGCGGCTCAGTCAGAGCAGGAAGCAGACGGCGAGGGACCTGACGGACACCGAAAGGCGAGTATGTACTGTTTGTTTTTTTTGGTAACCAGGGTAAACATCGGGTTACTAAGCGCGGCCCTGCGCTTAGTAACCCGATGTTTACCCTGGTTACCCGGGTGCTGCAGGGGGACTTCGGCATCGTTGAAGACAGTTTCAACGATGCCGAAGTCGTTCCCCTGATCGTTGGTCGCTGGAGAGAGCGGTCTGTGTGACAGCTCCCCAGCGACCACACAACGACTTACCAACGATCACGGCCAGGTCGTATCGCTGGTCGTGATCGTTGGTAAATCGCTTAGTGAGACGGGGCCTTAACATTCACAATGCCATGCTCTTCCAGAGGTTTCTGTAGGATGCTGACTATCCAACAAGTTTGGGCATGTCAACTGAATGGAAAAAGAAACTAAACCAAAAGTGAAACCAAGCTAGAAGTGTGGAATTAAAGGGGCAGTATGAACAAAATGTGGAGGCTATTAATAGTTTATACAATTAAGACATGCTGCTTTTAAACACCTACCTATTGCCATATAGTAAAACAAAAAAGATTTTTACTTACTTTGGGGTCCCCCCCCTCACCCTGGCGTTAGATCGTTGCCCCTAGTTTCGTCCGTGTAACTATGGGCGCACATGCGCACTGCTCTCACTTCTCATTTTAATCGTGATTTATATTAAAAAAAATCTTTTGATTTAAATCGTGATTTAAATCATGATTTAAATCGGCGTGATTTAAATCAATCCACCCTGCTTATATCTACCAGTGGGCATATAGGGCGTCCTCAGGTCTCCCCTCCTCTCCCCTCCCCCATATGTCTGTGGTGGGATTCTCTGGTTAGCCCCCACCCTCCCTCTTATATCTACCAGTGGACATATAGGGGGTCCTCAGGTCTCCCCTCCTCTCCCCTCCCATTTTTGCCTGCGGGGGTATCCTCTGGTTAGCCCCCACTCTCCCTCTTATATCTACCAGTGGGCATATAGGGGGTCCTCAGGTCTCCCCTCCTCTCCCCTCCCATTTTTGCCTGCGGGGGTATCCTCTGGTTAGCCCCCACCCTCCCTCTTATATCTACCAGTGGGCATATAGGGGGTCCTCAGGTCTCGCCTCCTCTCCCCTCCCATTTTTGCCTGCGGGGGTATCCTCTGGTTAGCCCCCACCCTCCCTCTTATATCTACCAGTGGGCATATAGGGGGTCCTCAGGTCTCCCCTCCTCTCCCCTCCCCCATATGTCTGTGGTGGGATCCTCTGGTTAGCCCCCACCCTCCCTCTTATATCTACCAGTGGGAATATAGGGGGTCCTCAGGTCTCCCCTCCTCTCCCCTCCCCCATATGTCTGTGGTGGGATCCTCTGGTTAGCCCCCACTCTCCCTCTTATATCTACCAGTGGGCATATAGGGGGTCCTCGGGTCTCCCCTCCTCTCCCCTCCCCCATATGTCTGTGGTGGGATCCTCTGGTTAGCCCCCACTCTCCCTCTTATATCTACCAGTGGGCATATAGGGGGTCCTCAGGTCTCCCCTCCTCTCCCCTCCCCCATATGTCTGTGGTGGGATCCTCTGGTTAGCCCCCACTCTCCCTCTTATATCTACCAGTGGGCATATAGGGGGTCCTCGGGTCTCCCCTCCTCTCCCCTCCCCCATATGTCTGTGGTGGGATCCTCTGGTTAGCCCTCACCCTCCCTCTTATATCTACCAGTGGGCATATAGGGGGTCCTCAGGTCTCCCCTCCTCTCCCCTCCCCCATATGTCTGTGGTGGGATCCTCTGGTTAGCCCTCACTCTCCCTCTTATATCTACCAGTGGGCATATAGGGGGTCCTCAGGTCTCCCCTCCTCTCCCCTCCCCCATATGTCTGTGGTGGGATCCTCTGGTTAGCCCTCACCCTCCCTCTTATATCTACCAGTGGACATATAGGGGGTCCTCGGGTCTCCCCTCCTCTCCCCTCCCCCATATGTCTGTGGTGGGATCCTCTGGTTAGCCCTCACTCTCCCTCTTATATCTACCAGTGGGCATATAGGGGGTCCTCAGGTCTCCCCTCCTCTCCCCTCCCCCATATGTCTGTGGTGGGATCCTCTGGTTAGCCCCCACCCTCCCTCTTGTATCTACCAGTGGGAATATAGGGGGTCCTCAGGTCTCCCCTCCTCTCCCCTCCCCCATATGTCTGTGGTGGGATCCTCTGGTTAGCCCCCACTCTCCCTCTTATATCTACCAGTGGACATATAGGGGGTCCTCAGGTCTCCCCTCCCCCATATGTCTGTGGTGGTATCCTCTGGTTAGCCCCCACCCTCCCTCTTATATCTACCAGTGGGCATATAGGGGGTCCTCAGGTCTCCCCTCCTCTCCCCTCCCCCATATGTCTGTGGTGGGATCCTCTGGTTAGCCCCCACTCTCCCTCTTATATCTACCAGTGGACATATAGAGCGTCCTCGGGTCTCCCCTCCCCCATATGTCTGTGGTGGGATCCTCTGGTTAGCCCCCACTCTCCCTCTTATATCTACCAGTGGGCATATAGGGGGTCCTCGGGTCTCCCCTCCTCTCCCCTCCCCCATATGTCTGTGGTGGGATCCTCTGGTTAGCCCCCACTCTCCCTCTTATATCTACCAGTGGGCATATAGGGGGTCCTCGGGTCTCGCCTCCTCTCCCCTCCCATTTTTGCCTGCGGGGGTATCCTCTGGTTAGCCCCCACCCTCCCTCTTATATCTACCAGTGGGCATATAGGGGGTCCTCGGGTCTCACCTCCTCTCCCCTCCCATTTTTGCCTGTGGGGGTATCTTCGGACCGCCCATATCTGCATGTAGGGGGACCTCTGCTGTGACACAGACAGTATCGGTAGTATAAATAGACAACATCTCTTTATTGAGGTGATGGACAGTACCCCAGTCCTATAGTCCTGTATGGGCCGCAGCACGGGCCTCTGAGCAGTGACCCTCCAGGATCGTCTGGGCGGTAGGATGAGTGTTCTGTGGTGACCACCATACAGCGCAGCATTGGTCTTGTCCACGGCTGGCATTGGCCGCTTGGTGGCCTGTGTGCAACCCCCACTGACTTCCACAAGCTCCTCCTTCAAAGATGAGATGCCGAGCCTCCCTTCCTGGATTTGGGGTGCATCTGCCCCCTGTTCTTCTTGGATGTGTTGTCCGGGCTCACTGCTCTCACCCGCTGTGTGATTTCAGGGAGTCACCGGGGGTCAATGCCCCCCACAGCCTTCATTAGGTTCTGATCGTAGTCTTCCTCTCTCGATCTTTTCCCTAAACAGAGAATGAAGGAAAGCGTTAACCTGGAAAGACCCCAGTGACTAGCCCCCTGTGCACTCCATGGATTGGCCTGAAGGTGGCGCTGATGGGTGCGCTTTGTTTTATGCGGGATAAGTACGTTATTTTCAAAGAATTGTTTCCTTATCAGAAACCGTGAAATGGTAACTGCTTCCAGCAAGAAGAGTAATAGGGGGAAGCGAGCAAGATAGCATGGGGTCTGCAGGGTGCAATGCAAGATCGAGCGTTAAACCATCCAGGACAGAGCCGTGGAGGAACCTGGAGTGTGGGGACCGAGCAGCGCAATAAAAGTGTTACACTATCCAGGACAGAGCCACAAGATGGAGGAACCTGGAGTGTGGGGACCGAGCAGCGCAATAAGTGTTACACCATCCAGGACAGAGCCACAACGTAGAGGAACCTGGAGTGTGGGGACCGAGGAGCGCAATAGAAGTGTTACACCATCCAGGACAGAGCCACAACGTAGAGGAACCTGGAGTGTGGGGACCGAGGAGCGCAATAAAAGTGTTACACCATCCAGGACAGAGCCACAACGTAGAGGAACCTGGAGTGTGGGGACCGAGGAGCGCAATAGAAGTGTTACACCATCCAGGACAGAGCCACAACGTAGAGGAACCTGGAGTGTGGGGACCGAGGAGCGCAATAAGTGTTACACCATCCAGGACAGAGCCGCAAGATGGAGGAACCTGGAGTGTGGGGACCGAGCAGCGCAATAAAAGTGTTACACCATCCAGGGCAGAGCCGCAAGATGGAGGCACCTGGAGTGTGGAGGGGTGCAATACAAGAGCTTTACACCATCCAGGGCAGAGCAACAATGTGGAGGAACCTGGAATGTGGGGACCAAGGAGCGCAATAAAAGAGCGTTACACCATCCAGGACAATGCAACATCGTGGAGGAACCTGGAGTGTGGAGGACGAGTAGTGCAATAAAAGTGTGTTGCACCATCCAGGACAGAGCAACAATGTGGAGGAACCTGAAGTGTGGAGGGGTGCAATACAAGAGCTTTACACCATCCAGGACAGAGATGCAACATGAAGGAACCTGGAAAGTGGGGACCGAGGACCGCAATAAAAGAACGTTACACCGTCCAGGACAGAGCAACAATGTGGAGGAACCTGAAGTGTGGAAGGGTGCAATACAATAACTTTACACCATCCAGGACAGAGCAACAATGTGGAGGAACCTGGAATGTGGGGACCGAGGAGCACAATAAAAGAACGTTACACCGTCCAGGACAGAGCCACAACATAGAGGAACCTGGAGTGTGGGGACCGAGGAGCGCAATAAAAGTGTTACACCATCCAGGACAGAGCCACAACATGGAGGAATCTGGAGTGTGGGGACCGAGGAGCGCAATAAAAGAAGGTTACACATACAGGATAGAACCGCAACATGGAGGAACCTGGAATGTGGAGACCGAGGCGCGCAATAAAAGTGTTACATCATCCAGGACAGAGCAACAATGTGGAGGAACCTGAAGTGTGGAGGGGTGCAATAAAAGAGCTTTACACCATCCAGGACAGAGATGCAACATGAATGAACCTGGAGTGTGGGGGCCAAGGGGCGCAATAAAAGAGCGTTACACCATCCGGGACAGAGCTTCAACATGGAGGAACCTGGACAGTGAGGAGGAGCGGATACTTCTAGTCCTGTCCTGTAGTGATGTATATAGTATATACCCAGGAGGATGGTGAGGAGGAACGGACACTTCTAGTCCTGTCCTGTAGTGATGTATATAGTATATACCCAGGAGGACGGTGAGGAGGAGCGGATACTTCTAGTCCTGTCCTGTAGTGATGTGTATAGTATATACCCAGGAGGATGGCGAGGAGGAGCGGACCCTTCTAGTCCTGTCCTGTAGTGATGTATATAGTATATACCCAGGAGGACGGTGAGGAGGAGCGGACACTTCTAGTCCTGTCCTGTAATGATGTATATAGTATATACCCAGAAGGACGGTGAGGAGGAGCGGACACTTCTAGTCCTGTCCTGTAGTGATGTATATAGTATATACCCAGGAGGATGGTGAGGAGGAGCGGACACTTCTAGTCCTGTCCTGTAGTGATGTATATAGTGTATATACCCAGGAGGATGGTGAGGAGGAGCGGACACTTCTAGTCCTGTCCTGTAGTGATGTATATAGTATATACCCAGGAGGACGGTGAGGAGGAGCGGACACTTCTAGTCCTGTCCTGTAGTGATGTATATAGTATATACCCAGGAGGACGGTGAGGAGGAGCGGACACTTCTAGTCCTGTCCTGTAGTGATGTATATAGTATATACCCAGGAGGATGGTGAGGAGGAGCGGAAACTTCTAGTCCTGTCCTGTAGTGATGTGTATAGTATATACCCAGGAGGACAGTGAGCAGGAGCGGACACTTCTAGTCCTGTCCTGTAGTGATGTATATAGTATATACCCAGGAGGATGGTGAGGAGGAGCGGAAACTTCTAGTCCTGTCCTGTAGTGATGTATATAGTATATACCCAAGAGGACGGTGAGGAGGGGCGGACACTTCTAGTCCTGTATATACATCACTACAGGACAGGACTAGAAGTGTCCGCTCCTCCTCACCATCCTCCTGGGTATATACTATATACATCACTACAAGCCAGTACTAGAAGTGTCCGCTCCTCCTCACTGTCCAGGTTCCTCCATGTTGCAGCTCTGTCCCGGATGGTGTAACACTTTTATTGCGCCCCTTGGCCCCCACACTCCAGGTTCCTTCATGTTGCAGCTCTGTCCCGGATGGTGTAACACTTTTATTGCGCCCCTTGGCCCCCACACTCCAGGTTCCTCCATGTTGCAGCTCTGTCCCGGATGGTGTAACACTTTTATTGCGCCCCTTGGCCCCCACACTCCAGGTTCCTTCATGTTGCAGCTCTGTCCTGGATGGTGTCTGAACATTTCACAGAGCATCAATCCATCATCCAAAAATGGAAGGAGTATGGTACAACTGCAAACCTATTAAGACATGTGTGTTCACCTAACGTGAGATCCCAAGCAAGGACAGCATTAATTAGAGAAGCAACCGAGAGGCCCATCGTCACTGGAGGAGCTACCGAGATCCACAGCTCAGATGAGAGAATCTGTCCACAAGACATCTATTAGTCGTGTTCTCCATAAATCTACCCTTTATGGAAGAGTGGCAAGAAGAAGTCGTTTGTGAAAGCTGTAAGAAGTCCTGTTTTTGGTTTGCAGAAAGCCATGTAGGGGACACAATGAGCATGTGGAGGAATGGGCTCTGGTCAAATGAGACCAATAGATAACTTTTTGGGCTAAATACAGAACACTATGTCTGGTGGAAAAAGCACAGTGCACATCCACCTGAAAACACCATCCCCACCATCACACATGGTGGTTGCAGCCTCATACTGTGGGGAGGCTTTTCTTCAGCAGGGGCAGAAAGCTGGTCTGAGGTGATTGGAAGATGGATGGAGCTAAACACAGGGCAGTCCAGTGGGAAAACCTGTTAGAGGGTGCAGAAAACTTCAGACTGAGGTGTAGGTTTCCCTTCCAGCGGACAATGACCCTTAACATCCTGCCCGAGCTACAGTGGAGGGTTTAGATCAGAGCATCTTCATGTGTGGGTGAACGTCCCAGTCATAGTCCAGACACAAATCTCAGAGAATCTGTGAAAATTGCTGATCACAGATAGAGATGAGCGAATTTGTTCAGAAATGATCGCCGAATCTGATTTTGCCATATTCGTGCTGTATTGTTACCCTATTTGTGCAGAATTTGTTTGAAGATCGGGTCTGAACATATTCGGTCATTTCAACTCCCATTGACTCCAATGACATTCGGCTGTGTTGGCCAATAATGCAGATTCAATATCCACTGCCAATCGTAATCCGAGCCGAATTTTCAAAAATTCGCTCAACTCTAATCACCGATGTCTCCATCCAATGTCACGGAGCGAGTGTGCAAAGAAAAAAGGGCAAATTGTCCCCTCTAGATGTGCACGGCTGAGGAGACAGACCTCAAAAGACTGGAGAGAAAGGAAGAGACAGACCCCAAAAAGACTGCAGAGAAGGAGAGACAGACCCCAAAAGACTGCAGAGAAAGGTGGAGAGACAGACCCCAAAAGACTGCAGAGAAAGGTGGAGAGACAGACCCCA
Organism: Ranitomeya variabilis; assembly: GCF_051348905.1. Taxonomy (NCBI): domain Eukaryota; kingdom Metazoa; phylum Chordata; class Amphibia; order Anura; family Dendrobatidae; genus Ranitomeya; species Ranitomeya variabilis. The sequence goes on from NC_135237.1 coordinate 580,423,150, forward strand.
AAAGACTGCAGAGAAAGGTGGAGAGACAGACCCCAAAAGACTGCAGAGAAAGGGGGAGAGACAGACCCCAAAAGACTGCAGAGAAAGGTGGAGAGACAGACCCCAAAAGACTGCAGAGAAAGGTGGGAGAGACAGACCCCAAAAGACTGCAGAGAAAGGTGGAGACAGACCCCAAAAGACTGCAGAGAAAGGGGGAGAGACAGACCCCAAAAGACTGCAGAGAAAGGAAGAGCCAGACCCCAAAAGACTGCAGAGAAAGGAGGAGAGACAGACCCCAAAAGACTGCAGAGAAAGGAGGAGAGACAGACCCCAAAAGACTGCAGAGAAAGGTGGAGACAGACCCCAAAAGACTGCAGAGAAAGGGGGAGAGACAGACCCCAAAAGACTGCAGAGAAAGGAAGAGCCAGACCCCAAAAGACTGCAGAGAAGGAGAGACAGACCCCAAAAGACTGCAGAGAAAGGTGGAGAGACAGACCCCATAAGATTGCAGAGAAAGGAGGAGAGACAGACCCCAAAAGACTGCAGAGAAAGGTGGAGAGAGACCCCAAAAGACTGCAGAGAAAGGTGGAGAGACCCCAAAAGACTGCAGAGAAAGGTGGAGAGACAGACCCCAAAAGACTGCAGAGAAAGGGGGAGAGACAGACCCCAAAAGACTGCAGAGAAAGGTGGAGACAGACCCCAAAAGACTGCAGAGAAAGGAGGAGAGACAGACCCCAAAAGACTGCAGAGAAAGGGGGAGAGACAGACCCCAAAAGACTGCAGAGAAAGGTGGAGACAGACCCCAAAAGACTGCAGAGAAAGGAGGAGAGACAGACCCCAAAAGACTGCAGAGAAAGGTGGAGACAGACCCCAAAAGACTGCAGAGAAAGGGGGAGAGACAGACCCCAAAAGACTGCAGAGAAAGGAAGAGCCAGACCCCAAAAGACTGCAGAGGAGAGACAGACCCCAAAAGACTGCAGAGAAAGGTGGAGAGACAGACCCCATAAGATTGCAGAGAAAGGAGGAGAGACAGACCCCAAAAGACTGCAGAGAAAGGTGGAGAGAGACCCCAAAAGACTGCAGAGAAAGGTGGAGAGACCCCAAAAGACTGCAGAGAAAGGTGGAGAGACAGACCCCAAAAGACTGCAGAGAAAGGGGGAGAGACAGACCCCAAAAGACTGCAGAGAAAGGTGGAGACAGACCCCAAAAGACTGCAGAGAAAGGAGGAGAGACAGACCCCAAAAGACTGCAGAGAAAGGGGGAGAGACAGACCCCAAAAGACTGCAGAGAAAGGTGAAGAGACAGACCCCAAAAGACTGCAGAGAAAGGAGGAGAGACAGACCCCAAAAGACTGCAGAGAAAGGAGGAGAGACAGACCCCAAAAAGACTGCAGAGAAGGAGAGACAGACCCCAAAAGACTGCAGAGAAAGCTGGAGAGACAGACCCCAAAAGACTGCAGAGAAAGGAGGAGAGACAGACCCCAAAAGACTGCAGAGAAGGAGAGACAGACCCCAAAAGACTGCAGAGAAAGGTGGAGAGACAGACCCCAAAAGACTGCAGAGAATGGTGGAGAGACAGACCCCAAAAGACTGCAGAGAAAGGGGGAGAGACAGACCCCAAAAGACTGCAGAGAAAGGTGGAGAGACAGACCCCAAAAGACTGCAGAGAAAGGAGGAGAGACAGACCCCAAAAGACTGCAGAGAAAGGGGGAGAGACAGACCCCATAAGATTGCAGAGAAAGGAGGAGAGACAGACCCCAAAAGACTGCAGAGAAAGGTGGAGAGAGACCCCAAAAGACTGCAGAGAAAGGTGGAGAGACCCCAAAAGACTGCAGAGAAAGGTGGAGAGACAGACCCCAAAAGACTGCAGAGAAAGGAGGAGAGACAGACCCCAAAAGACTGCAGAGAAAGGTGGAGAGACAGACCCCAAAAGACTGCAGAGAAAGGGGGAGAGCCAGACCCCAAAAGACTGCAGAGAAAGGAAGAGCCAGACCCCAAAAGACTGCAGAGAAAGGAGGAGAGACAGACCCCAAAAGACTGCAGAGAAAGGAGGAGAGACAGACCCCAAAAGACTGCAGAGAAAGGTGGAGAGACAGACCCCAAAAGACTGCAGAGAAAGGAGGAGAGACAGACGCAGCAGAGAAAGGTGGAGAGACAGACCCCAAAAGACTGGAGAGAAAGGTGGAGAGACAGACCCCAAAAGACTGCAGAGAAAGGAGGAGAGACAGACCCCAAAAGACTGCAGAGAAAGGAGGAGAGACAGACCCCAAAAGACTGGAGAGAAGGAGAGACAGACCCCAAAAGACTGCAGAGAAAGGAGGAGAGACAGACCCCAAAAGACTGCAGAGAAAGGAGGAGAGACAGACCCCAAAAGACTGCAGAGAAAGGAGGAGAGACAGACCCCAAAAGACTGCAGAGAAAGGAGGAGAGACAGACCCCAAAAGACTGCAGAGAAAGGTGGAGAGACAGACCCCAAAAGACTGCAGAGAAAGGAGGAGAGACAGACCCCAAAAGACTGCAGAGAAAGGAGGAGAGACAGACCCCAAAAGACTGCAGAGAAAGGTGAAGAGACAGACCCCAAAAGACTGCAGAGAAAGGAGGAGAGACAGACGCAGCAGAGAAAGGAGGAGAGACAGACGCAGCAGAGAAAGGTGGTCCTACAAAGTACTGATTCAGGGAGATGATTACTAATGTAACTCACAATTGCCAGATTTATATTGTTAAAATATTTAGAAAACCAGATCATAGAAAATTCCAATAAAACGCATTTATGTTTGTGACTGTAACAACAAAAATGTGGAAAAGCTCATGGAGTATGAAGACTTTTTCAAGGCACTGTACCTTAGGAGGACTGTGTGGAGTAGACACTTCTAGTCCTCCTGGGTATATTCTATATACAGCTCAACAGCACTAGAAGTGTCTGCTCCTCCTCGCCATCCTCCTAGGTATATACTATATACATCACTACAGGACAGGACTAGAAGTGTCCGCTCCTCCTCGCCATCCTCCTAGGTATATACTATATACATCACTACAGGACAGGACTAGAAGTGTCCGCTCCTCCTCGCCATCCTCCTAGGTATATACTATATACATCACTACAGGACAGGACTAGAAGTGTCCGCTCCTCCTCACTGTCCTCCTGGGTATATACATCACTACAGGACAGGACTAGAAGTGTCAGCTCCTCCTCACTGTCCTCCTGGGTATATACTATATACATCACTACAGGACAGGACTAGAAGTGTCTGCTCCTCCTCGCCATCCTCCTAGGTATATACTATATACATCACTACAGGACAGGACTAGAAGTGTCCGCTCCTCCTCACCATCCTCCTGGGTATATACTATATACATCACTACAGGACAGGACTAGAAGTGTCCGCTCCTCCTCACTATCCTCCTGGGTATATACTGTATACATCACTACAGGACAGGACTAGAAGTGTCCGCTCCTCCTCACCATCCTCCTGGGTATATACTATATACATCACTACAGAACTAGAAGTGTCCGCTCCTCACCATCCTCCAGGGGTATATACTACATACATCACTACAGGACAGGACTAGAAGTGTCCGCTCCTCCTCACCATCCTCCTGGGTATATACTATATACATCACTACAGAACTAGAAGTGTCCGCTCCTCCTCACCGTCCTCCTGGGTATATACTATATACATCACTACAGGACAGGACTAGAAGTGTCCGCTCCTCACTATCCTCCTGGGTATATACTATACACATCACTACAGGACAGGACTAGAAGTGTCGGCTCCTCCTCACCGTCCTCCTGGGTATATACTATATACATCACTACAGGACAGGACTAGAAGTGTCCGCTCCTCCTCACCGTCCTCCTGGGTATATACAGTATACATCACTACAGGACAGGACTAGAAGTTTCCGCTCCTCCTCACCGTCCTCCTGGGTATATACTATATACATCACTACAGGACAGGACTAGAAGTGTCCGCTCCTCCTCACCATCCTCCTGGGTATATACTATATACATCACTACAGGACAGGACTAGAAGTGTCCGCTCCTCACCATCCTCCTGGGTATATACTATACACATCACTACAGGACAGGACTAGAAGTATCCGCTCCTCCTCACCGTCCTCCTGGGTATATACTATATACATCACTACAGGACAGGACTAGAAGTGTCCGCTCCTCCTCACCATCCTCCTGGGTATATACTATATACATCACTACAGGACAGGACTAGAAGTGTCCGCTCCTCCTCACCATCCCCCTGGGTATATACTATATACATCACTACAGGACAGGACTAGAAGTGTCCGCTCCTCCTCACCATCCTCTGGGTATATACTATATACATACTACAGGACAGGACTAGAAGTGTCCGCTCCTCCTCACCATCCTCCTGGGTATATACTATATACATCACTACAGGACTAGAAGTGTCCGCTCCTCCTCACCGTCCTCCTGGGTATATACTATATACATCACTACAGGACAGGACTAGAAGTGTCCGCTCCTCCTCACCGTCCTCCTGGGTATATACTATATACATCACTACAGGACAGGACTAGAAATTTCCGCTCCTCCTCACCGTCCTCCTGGGTATATACATCACTACAGGACAGGACTAGAAGTGTCCGCTCCTCACTATCCTCCTGGGTATATACTATACACATCACTACAGGACAGGACTAGAAGTGTCCGCTCCTCCTCACCATCCTCCTGGGTATATACTATATACATCACTACAGGACAGGACTAGAAGTGTCCGCTCCTCCTCACCGTCCTCCTGGGTATATACTATACACATCACTACAGGACAGGACTAGAAGTGTCCGCTCCTCCTCACCATCCTCCTGGGTATATACTGTATACATCACTACAGGACAGGACTAGAAGTGTCGGCTCCTCCTCACCGTCCTCCTGGGTATATACTATATACATCACTACAGGACAGGACTAGAAGTGTCCGCTCCTCCTCACCATCCTCCTGGGTATATACTATATACATCACTACAGGACAGGACTAGAAGTGTCCGCTCCTCCTCACCGTCCTCCTGGGTATATACTATATACATCACTACAGGACAGGACTAGAAGTGTCCGCTCCTCCTCACCGTCCTCCTGGGTATATACTATATACATCACTACAGGACAGGACTAGAAGTGTCCTCTCCTCACCGTCCTCCTGGGTATATACTATATACATCACTACAGGACAGGACTAGAAGTGTGGGCTCCTCCTCACCGTCCTCCTGGGTATATACTATATACATCACTACAGGACAGGACTAGAAGTGTCCGCTCCTCCTCACCGTCCTCCTGGGTATATACAGTATACATCACTACAGGACAGGACTAGAAGTTTCCGCTCCTCCTCACCGTCCTCCTGGGTATATACTATATACATCACTACAGGACAGGACTAGAAGTGTCCGCTCCTCCTCACCATCCTCCTGGGTATATACTATATACATCACTACAGGACAGGACTAGAAGTGTCCGCTCCTCACCATCCTCCTGGGTATATACTATACACATCACTACAGGACAGGACTAGAAGTATCCGCTCCTCCTCACCGTCTTCCTGGGTATATACTATATACATCACTACAGGACAGGACTAGAAGTGTCCGCTCCTCCTCACCATCCTCCTGGGTATATACTATATACATCACTACAGGACAGGACTAGACGTGTCCGCTCCTCCTCACTGTCCTTCTGGGTATATACTATATACATCACTACAGGACAGGACTAGAAGTGTCCGCTCCTCCTCACTGTCCTTCTGGGTATATACTATATACATCACTACAGGACAGGACTAGAAGTGTCCGCTCCTCCTCACTGTCCTTCTGGGTATATACTATATACATCACTACAGGACAGGACTAGAAGTGTCCGCTCCTCACCATCCTCCTGGGTATATACTATACACATCACTACAGGACAGGACTAGAAGTATCCGCTCCTCCTCACCGTCTTCCTGGGTATATACTATATACATCACTACAGGACAGGACTAGAAGTGTCCGCTCCTCCTCACCATCCTCCTGGGTATATACTATATACATCACTACAGGACAGGACTAGACGTGTCCGCTCCTCCTCACTGTCCTTCTGGGTATATACTATATACATCACTACAGGACAGGACTAGAAGTGTCCGCTCCTCCTCACCGTCCTCCTGGGTATATACTATATACATCACTACAGGACAGGACTAGAAGTGTCCGCTCCTCCTCACCGTCCTCCTGGGTATATACTATATGCATCACTACAGGACAGGACTAGAAGTGTCCGCTCCTCCTCACCGTCCTCCTGGGTATATACTATATACATCACTACAGGACAGGACTAGAAGTGTCCGCTCCTCCTCACCGTCCTCCTGGGTATATACTATATACATCACTACAGGACAGGACTAGAAGTGTCCGCTCCTCCTCACCGTCCTTCTGGGTATATACTATATACATCACTACAGGACAAGACTAGAAGTGTCCTCTCCTCCTCCTGGGTATATACTATATACACCACTGCAGGACAGGACTAGAAGTGTCCACTCCTCCTCACCGTCCTCTAGGGTATATACTGTATACATCACAGGATTAGAAGTGTCCGCTTCTCACTATCCACCATGTACATGTATAGTTGTCTCTCATTGTTCTGCTGGGTTGGATGTTGCAATTATGGGACCTTGGGATGTGCATGGGTTTAGGGAGGTATTATAGACCCCAGGTCGTGTGTGTGCCCCCCAGGTCGTGGCGATTATAGGCCTTCTGACATTGGTTCTCACCTGTTTCCGCTGGTTGCTGAGGCAGAAGGTGCAGATTTGCTTTGGTTGGCCATGCTCGTGCTCCCGATGTTTGGGACTGGCAGTGGTGGGGTGATGCTGGTAGTACGGGGGACTCGTGTGGCAGGGTTGTCCGTCTCCGCACGCATCTCCGAGCAGTAGTACATTTCCCAGATGTGAGATGTAGCTGGACGCCAGGCGTAGAGTCTCTATTTTGGAGAGTTTGCGGTCTGCGGGTTCGGTGGGAATGAGCGTGCGCAGGGCCGTGAAGGCGTTGTTGACGCTGTTGGTCCGGTCCCTCTCGCGGGCGTTGGCCGTATGTCGCTGACGTGGTTCTCGATGCAGTCGTGGGCACTTTTTATGTTCCCTTTTACCTCCACCTCCCGAGTGATGGAATCCTTTTTCGTCGCAGCCGGAGCTGTCACTACTGCTGTCCTCATCGTCTGAAAGCATGCTGATGTCCGGGTAGAGAAAGCGGGCAGGCGGGGCATGGCGGAGCATTGCAAACGACATATTGAAGCGGCGGGCAGCAATGCTGAAGGATGACTAGGCCTCCACCTGTGACTCTGTATGGACGGATGGTACGCTGTCACTGCCTGCTCTGTTTCACAGGACGGATGGTGCACTGTCACTGCCTCTGCTGTCCCCGGACGGACGGTGCGCTGTCACTGCCTCCTCTATGTCCCCGGACGGACGGTGCGCTGTGACTGCCTCCTCTGTGTCACCGGACAGACAGTGCGCTGTCACTGCCTCCTCTGTGTCCCCGGATGGATGGTGCGCTGTCACTGCCTCCTCTGTGTCACCGGACGGATGGTGCGCTGTCACTGCCTCCTCTGTGTCCCCGGACGGATGGTGCGCTGTCACTGCCTCCTCTGTGTCAACGGACGGACGGTGCGCTGTCTCTGTCTCCTCTGTGTCACCGGACAGACGGTGCGCTGTCACTGCCTCCTCTGTCACCGGACGGACGGTGCGCTGTCACTGCCTCCTCTGTGTCACCGGACGGACGGTGCGCTGTCACTGCCTCCTCTGTGTCAATGGACGGACGGTGCGCTGTCTGTGTCTCCTCTGTGTCACCGGACAGACGGTGCGCTGTCACTGCCTCCTCTGTCACCAGACGGACGGTGCGCTGTCACTGCCTCCTCTGTGTCACCGGACGGACGGTGCGCTGTCACTGCCTCCTCTGTGTCACCGGACGGACGGTGCGCTGTCACTGCCTCCTCTCTGTCCCTGGACGGTGCGCCTTCACTGCCTCCTCTGTCCCCAGACGGACGGTGCGCTGTCACTGCCTCCTCTGTCCCCAGACGGATGGAGCTCTGTCACTGCCTGCTCTGTGTCTCTGCTGCTGCCCTTCTGTCCATCTCTCCCCCTGTATGGAGTCCTGGTCTCACACGTGTGGATGCAGCCGTCTGGCGGAGCTGCAGCTGTGATTGACTTTTTATAGTGACCCTTGAGAGTGAGTCTGGTTCCTCCCTCAGCCGGCAGCAGACACGAGTGAGGGGGGCTCCATCGGAAGCTGGAAGAGGGGGGAAGGGAGTCCCCAGACGGCTGTGGGATTTAACAGCCTAGACTGGCCTGTGCTTCCTAACCAGCGCAGTATTAACCCTTCTTACACCCTCGCAAGCTTCTTCCTTTGCCGCAGATTTCGGATTGTTCCGTTATATTGGAGAAGTGATGAAGATTTGGTATTATTGATAACTTTTTGAGGATGTCTGTCCCTTAGTTGTGATGGCCGGTGATATCTATGATTGTTTCCATTATACCTGGACACAGATTGTGCACGTGGACCTGAGGGAGCGCAGTAGGTAACACTGGTGCCAGGGGTCTGTCCGTACCTGTAGTTCTTGGCCTCTTGACTCCAACTCTCCCAATATTGGAGATGGCTACAGACAACCTGGAGAACCAGCGGTCTCCGCGACAGTGGCCGATTGGCCGGGAGGCGGAAAACTGCTGGATAATGTTTGACCGATTCTTAGTAGCAAAAATTGTAACTAATATTGTAATTAGACCACAGAGTATCACAACAATAATCATATATAAATCACATGGGGGACTTGGGAAGGCCTAACAGCCATCCCACCACAACAAGGTGACCCAAATTCGGGATGGTCCTAAACTCTAGTATTAAAATCTTTTCCCTATCTGGGTCGTGAACATGGACACCCATGATGGGAAGCTATATAAACGTAATGTCCATCTCAAAGAAAGGGCGCACACACCCTTACAGCAGGGGAGATGTTCATTATCTTAGGTTTAGTCTGTTTAATGACCAGTGTGAACATGTTCCTATCTTTGGCATGCAATACTAACTTATACTCCAGTTAATTTTTTTGGATGAGTCCTCTGGAGCCACAGCTTCTGGGGTCCGGCGGGGGGCTGTCGGACCGACTGTAGATCACCTGTCTGATCGTGGTTGGTCACTCCTGACCTGGTATCTGTTCCTTCTCAGGACATCAGAAACACTGTTGGGAATATTCCTATGGAATGGTACAAGGATTTCCCGCACATCGGCTACGACCTGGACGGGAAAAAGATCTTCAAACCGCTGAGGAATAAGGACCAACTGGAAGAGTTTCTGGACAAGATGGAGAATCCAGATTACTGGTGAGTGTTTCCACACCTCCACCCTGCTGACCCCAGGAGCACATTACCCCCCAACTCCGGGATCACATACCCCTCTCAGCACCAACTCCAGGACCGCATACCTACCCTCTCACTCCGGGACCGTGTTACCCACACTGATTTACATGGTTTGGTTTTTTTTGGAGGTTTTGTTTCATTTTATTTATTTATTTTTACAGGCGAACTGTTCACGATAAGAAAACCGGTCGGGACATAAAACTGACGGATGAGCAGGTGGATCTGGTTGACCGGCTGCAGCGAGGACAGTTTGGAGATGTGAACTGTGATCCATACGAGGTATGGTGTAATGAGTGAGAAGGTCCCACCGGACCCAACGAGCGCAGCCTGCACTGCAGCGGGGAGACTCGCCTGCCCGGGGCACTGCCCCTTTGTTATTGCCTTTTTATAAATGTAAAAATTGTGCTCGGCCTTTTAGTAACTCACTAGTCACTGCAAATTGTCACCTCCACTGGGTACAAAAGCCTCCTATTATTTCTCCAGCATTCTACCTGCCCCCCCCAACCTTCTCTATAACTAGTGCAGTCCTCCTGCCCAACCATCCCCACCCTCTCAAAGTTCCCAATGTTTGGTGCAGTGTTCCTGCCACACCCTCCCACCCCAGTGGTTGGTGCAGTATTTCTGAAACACCCTCCCACCCCAGTATCCTCAGTGGTTGGTGCAGTCTTCCTGCCACACCCTCCCACCCCAGTCTCCTCAGTGGTTGGTGCAGTCATTCTGCCACACCCTCCCACCCCAGTCTCCTCAGTGGTTGGTGCATTGTTCCTGCCACACCCTCCCACCCCAGTCTCCTCAGTGGTTGGTGCAGTATTTCTGCCACACCCTCCCACCCCAGTCTCCTCAGTGGTTGGTGCAGTCTTCCTGCCACACCCTCCCACCCCAGTCTCCTCAGTGGTTGGTGCAGAAATTCTGCCACACCCTCCCACCCCAGTCTCAGTGGTTGGTGCAGTCTTCCTCCCACCCCAGTCTCCTCAGTGGTTGCTGCAGTCTTCCTGCCACCCCCTCCCACCCCAGTCTCCTCAGTGGTTGGTGCAGTCATTCTGCCACACCCTCCCTCCCCAGTCTCAGTGGTTGGTGCAGTCTTCCTGCCACACCCTCCCACCCCAGTCTCCTCAGTGGTTGGTGCAGTCTTCCTGCCACACCCTCCCACCCCAGTCTCCTCAGTGGTTGGTGCAGAAATTCTGCCACACCCTCCCACCCCAGTCTCAGTGGTTGGTGCAGTCTTCCTCCCACCCCAGTCTCCTCAGTGGTTGCTGCAGTCTTCCTGCCACACCCTCCCACCCCAGTCTCCTCAGTGGTTGCTGCAGTCTTCCTGCCACACCCTCCCACCCCAGTCTCCTCAGTGGTTGGTGCAGTCTTCCTATAGTCTCCTCAGTGGTTGGTGCAGTCTTCCTGCCACACCCTCCCACCCCAGTCTCCTCAGTGGTTGGTGCAGTATTTCTGCCACACCCTCCCACCCCAGTCTCCCCAGTGGTTGGTGCAGTCTTCCTGCCACACCCTCCCACCCCAGTCTCCTCAGTGGTTGGTGCAGTCTTCCTGCCACACCCTCCCACCCCAGTCTCCCCAGTGGTTGGTGCAGTCTTCCTGCCACACCCTCCCACCCCAGTCTCCTCAGTGGTTGGTGCAGTCTTCCTGCCACACCCTCCCACCCCAGTCTCCTCAGTGGTTGGTGCAGTCTTCCTGACACACCCTCCCATCCCAGTCTCCCCAGTGGTTGGTGCAGTCTTCCTGCCACACCCTCCCACCCCAGTCTCCTCAGTGGTTGGTGCAGTATTTCTGCCACACCCTCCCACCCCAGTGGTTGGTGCAGTCTTCCTGCCACACCCTCCCACCCCAGTCTCCTCAGTGGTTGGTGCAGTCTTCCTGCCACACCCTCCCACCCCAGTCTCCCCAGTGGTTGGTGCAGTCTTCCTGCCACACCCTCCCACCCCAGTCTCCTCAGTGGTTGGTGCAGTCTTCCTGCCACACCCTCCCACCCCAGTCTCCTCAGTGGTTGGTGCAGTCTTCCTGACACACCCTCCCATCCCAGTCTCCCCAGTGGTTGGTGCAGTCTTCCTGACACACCCTCCCACCCCAGTCTCCCCAGTGGTTGGTGCAGTATTTCTGCCACACCCTCCCACCCCAGTCTCCTCAGTGGTTGGTGCAGTCTTCCTGACACACCCTCCCATCCCAGTCTCCCCAGTGGTTGGTGCAGTCTTCCTGACACACCCTCCCACCCCAGTCTCCTCAGTGGTTGGTGCAGTCTTCCTGCCACATCCTCCCACCCCAGCCTCCTCAGTGGTTGGTGCAGTCATTCTGCCACATCCTCCCACCCCAGTCTCAGTGGTTGGTGCAGTATTTCTGCCACACCCTCCCACCCCAGTGGTTGGTGCAGTCTTCCTGCCACACCCTCCATTCCCCCCAGTAGTCAGTGCAGTTTCTCCTTAGCTAGTTATTGATGCAACCACCATCTTCTCCCCAGTACTCAGAGCAGTCCGCCTTCTTCCCCAGTAGTGAGAAGCCCCTGGGTGGTATTTGTTGTGGCTGCTCTGCTCCATTGAGAGGGAACTGGGCAGTAATATCTGTGGGGTGTCAAGTGGTGAGGCAAATTTCTTTCCCTTGTTCCACCACATGGTCACATAAAGCCCCCTGTAGCCCGTCCGTTCTTGAGGACACAAGCCTCTTCTAGTGATAATGTGGGTTCTCCTGCGATGTACGTGCCGGCAGGCAGATGCTGCCATGTATGGTGCCTGCCGGTCTGATGAGCTCTGATCTTTTTCTGCAGCCATCAGTGGATTTCTTCACACATGAGACCATGATCCATCCCGTCACCAACCGACCGGCGGACAAGAAAAGCTTCATTCCTTCCCTCATTGAGAAGGAGAAGGTAACAGCATTTTGGCTGCTGACGATGGTGCCGTCTCTGATAGGCCTCATAGTGGCGGTAGCTGCTGCGGAACCTCCTCACTGATCACATTTGTTGCTGGTTTTAGGTTTCCAAGTTGGTTCATGCCATTAAGATGGGCTGGATCCGTCCACGGAAGCCTCGAGATGACACCCCCAGTTACTATGACCTGTGGGCTCAGGAAGATCCGAACGCCATACTAGGGAGGCACAAAATGCACGTTCCCGCTCCACGGCTGCCACTGCCAGGACACGAGGAGTCCTACAACCCCCCTCCAGAGTACCTGATGACCGAGGAGGAGGTGCGACATCTGATGGGCCTGTGATTCACCTGCTGTGTGTGAGGATCCATCATGTCCAACGTCTCCTCCTTCCTCTGTAGAAATTGGCCTGGGAGCAGCAGGATCCTGAAGACCGGAAGTTGCCGTTCCTTCCCAAGCACCACCTTTCCCTGCGCTCCGTCCCCGCATATGCTCGCTTCATACACGAGAGGTTTGAGCGCTGCCTGGACCTGTACCTGTGTCCTCGCCAGAGGAAGATGAGGGTAAGCGACCACCAGATGAGCACGCTGCACTTTTAGGAACGTCCGCCTCATTTGTGCTTCTATCACACAGGTCAATGTGGATCCTGAGGATCTGATCCCCAAACTACCCAAACCCCGAGACCTGCAGCCATTCCCTACCACACAGTCGATGGTGAGTGTAGCTTCTGGGGGTTCCCCGGATTCTGCTGGTCCTGATCTATCTGTCCCGTCTGCCCCTCCGCTGATCGCTCTCCTTTCTGTTGGTCCCGTCAGATTTATCGTGGTCACTCATCCCTTGTGCGCTGTGTCAGTGTCTCTCCCTCCGGTCAGTGGATTGTCTCAGGTACGTGGATTCACAATCAGATGTGTGACGTTATTTCTGTGTTATGTCCTCCGCCATCATCTGTGGAGCTGACACTGATTTGTGGAAGGATGTAAAGATCTGCCATTCACATGTCTTGGAGATCTGGCCCAGAGGACGACGATTGCTCCACCACTGAGGTTTTGCCGTCAGATTGTTTTTGTCTTCTGAATTATCACGATTTCTTGCCCAGTCGGTGCCAGACTAATGGACGATTACTCTAATTCAGCTGCCTTAACCTGAGCACACTTGAACCTCAGAGGCCCCAAGGACAATCTGTGGTCTACAGAACCCTGGTAAGTCACGTCACTAGCCGAGAGGATAACTTTCCTGCTCTTCTTAGGCTCTGATGACTCAACACTCAAGTTTTGGGAAATTTGTACCGGTCGTTGCATGAAAACGATTAATCTAGATGGGGCCATCAAAAGTGTGAGCTGGAACCCAAACTCCTCACTGGTGCTGGTGGCTGCATGTGTGTAAGTATCCTGTATTATCCTCCAGAGCTGCACTCACTATTCTGCTGGTGTAGTCACTGTCTACATACATTACTGACCCTGAGTTACATCCTGTATTATATCCCAGAGCTGCACTTACTATTCTGCTGGTGCAGTCACTGTGTACATACATTACTGATCCTGAGTTACATCCTGTATTATACCCCAGAGCTGCACTCACTATTCTGCTGGTACAGTCACTGTGTACATACATTACATTACTGATCCTGAGTTACATCCTGTATTATACCGCAGAGCTGCACTCTCTATTCTGCTGGTGCAGTCACTGTGTACATACATTACATTACTGATCCTGAGTTACATCCTGTATTATACCGCAGAGCTGCACTCTCTATTCTGCTGGTGCAGTCACTGTGTACATACATTACATTACTGATCCTGAGTTACACCCTGTATTATACCCCAGAGCTGCACTCACTATTCTGCTGCTGTTATTATTGGATGGATGCAGCTCTGGTCTGACATGTGCCGACTCCAGTTATGTGCTATCAGTCACATGCTGATTGTTTTGCTCAGGGAGAACTCCGTTGTCATTGTGAACCCCGGCGTTGGAGACCGTCTTCTGTGCAGTTCCACTGATCAACATTTAGAGGGGTATGAGGCACCTGAGGAGCAGAATCAGCAGCCGGTGACCTGGGCGACCGCAGAGGGGGCAGATTATGACCAAGGACTGCGGCTCCGACTTCACCATGAGAAGGTAGACTTTTCCATGATGGGCGCTGTTTGCTGTGGCCTCGGCTGCTTTTCACACTTCGCTTCTCTTCTCACAGGCAGTGAAGCAAGTCACGTGGCATGGACGCGGGGATTATTTTGCAGTGGTCCTTCCAGATAATGGGAATTCTCAAGTCTTTATTCATCAGCTCAGCCGCAGACGCAGCCAAAACCCTTTCCGCAAAAACAAAGGCCAGGTCCAGCGCGTCCAGTTCCACCCCACTCGCCCGTTCTTCTTTGTGGCCACACAGCGCTACATCAGGGTCTACAATCTGTTGAAACAGGAGCTGACTAAGAAGCTACTCGCCAACTGCAAGTGGATCTCCAGCCTCGCTATCCACCCTGCAGGTGAGCGGAGAATGATGGGGGTACTACTCTGCTGCGGTCCAAGCGGTGGTGGCCTCTCTGGGGGATGAGGTCAGAGCAGTCACTTCTCATGTCGTTCCAGGGGATAATCTGATCTATGGAAGTTATGATTCCAAGTTGGCCTGGTTTGATATGGATCTCTCCACCAAACCCTACAAGGTGCTCAGGTAAGTTGTGAATGGTGGTCTGCTCTCGTGATGGGGGATCAATTTGTGCAGTGGCTATTTGAGATGTTTTGTTTTACAGACATCATAAGAAGGCACTAAGGGCAGTGGCCTTTCACAGACAGTACCCGCTCTTTGCCTCTGGCTCAGATGACGGCAGTGTCATCGTGTGCCATGGCATGGTCTACAAGTAAGTGCGATAGCCTGTCGTGGGGGAGGGGGGTGTTTGTCTGCTATCAAGGAGGAATGATCTGACCCATCTCTTATGTTGTGCAGCGATCTCCTGCAGAATCCGCTCATTGTTCCCGTGAAGGTTCTCAGAGGACATGATATTACCCGAGATCTGGGCGTCCTGGATGTTGTCTTCCACCCCACACAGCCTTGGGTCTTCTCTTCTGGGGCTGATTCTACAATCCGTCTCTTCACATAACTGGACCTCATCTGATACAAGACCCCTGAGATGAAGCATGGGGCGTTAGTCTCCTGTCCTCCACCCCGCAGACAGTGCGCCGGCAGCTATGATGGCGGTGTCCTTCTTGTATATATGTGTGGATCAGCTCAGCCAGTGTGTTTTATAATAAAACTTGTAATGGCTCCACAATTGGCACTTCTGCCGCGTAAAATCTCCTCCACCATGACCTCTTGATTTCGTTGTGCAGAAGTATCTTTAATATGTAAATTGCCTCTTCAGAGAAAAAGGACTTGACCTCTATAGCGCCACCTATTGGAAGTAGCGATCCTACAAGTCACAATCAACCTTTTGAGTCGTGCAATATGACTTAGGATAAAAGCCAAATCAGTATCTCAATTCGCAGACACGGTGTTTCGGGCTGTTGGCCCTCGTCAGTGCGAAGCATGAGAACTGATTTGGCTAGGTGAGAGGCTTTGGACTGAGGTCTAAGGTTTTTCCTTGTGGAGAGCGACATACCAGCTCTGGCCAGAAGTATCTTTATATTTTTGTGTTGTCTTTTACGGTATACAAGTCACATTGAGGAAGTAGCATTAATATCAAGGTCAATACAAGAGTCATGCTGGGGGCCATCTAGATATTGAACACTTCCTTGTTCACTGAGCGAGTCCTGTACATATAGACCAAAGGTCCACTGACCAGCATTGGAACTGAAAGGCAAGAGCAACTGACCTGCATCTCAAAGGCGCCCAGCTCACTGGAGCCCATCATAGAATCTTAGAATGTTAAGAGTTGGAAGGGACCTCCAGGATAATCAGAACCTCACTGCCTCTCGTGGCCGCCTGTTCCACTCATTTATCACCATCAAAAAATGTTTTGTTTTTTTTCCGTAATATTTAATCTGTATCTTCTCCCTTTCAGTATCATGCCATTGCTTCTTGTGTTTCCTTGTGCAAATGAGAATAATGATCCCGCTACACTGTGACAGCCCTTCAGATATTTGTAGACAACTATTAGGTCTCCTCTTAGTCTTCATTTATGCAATTAAACATTTCCAGATCCTTTAACCGTTCCTCGTGGGACATAGTTTGCAGTCACTGAGACAAGAGTCAGACGGCACTAGAAGCGTGCAAAGTTTCTCAGTCTTGAGTAGATTAACCACTGTTGTGCAGGGAACACGAGCTGATTGGGTATATGGTGCTCAGCATGGAATAATAGACTAGATATTCATATGAAGTAAAAGAACAATGCGGCACTCACCCTTTAGTTGCTATGCTTGCGTGTTCTTTATTGGATAAGAAAAAGTTAATCACAAACGTCCATTAGGACTACAGATGAGCGAGAGGGTGCGGGAGTGTGGACGACGGCCGTTTCGCACCAAATGTGCTTCGACGGGTCCAGGACCTCGCTCATCTGTAGTCCTAATGGACGTTTGTGATTAACTTTTTCTTATCCAATAAAGAACACGCAAGCATAGCAACTAAAGGGTGAGTGCCGCATTGTTCTTTTACTTCATATGAATAGTTTGCAGTCAGCTCACCATTCTGATCGCTCTTCTCTGAACTTGCTCCAGTGTTTCAATGTCTTTTTTTTAAAATGTGGTTTCCGCCTATTACCCGTGCCCTCCGACTTCTTCCACTTCTTAGGTTGCGAGGTGGACCAGCACTATTATTTTGATATGTGCCTGCCCATGGGATGTTCCATTTCGTGTCACTATTTCAAGCTAGTCTTTACTTTTCTGGACTGGGTAGTCCGTTATTAAACAGGCAGCAATTCTCTGATTCACTACCCCGACAATTTTTTGTTCGTCGGCCCCAAAAATTCAAAACTCTGCTCCTTTCTTCTAGAAAAAATGTAATTTATATCATGGCATTTCTGCATACCGCTATCACCCGAAAAAACAGTTGGACCATGTAATGTATTGCCTTTCCTTGGCTTTGAAATAGACACCAATTTGACGGTTTTTCACTTTCCAGCAGAAAAAAAAATGCAGATAACACTATACATGGTGGAAGGTTTCAGTGAGGTTAAAAAGGTCACCCTCCAACAGATGCAGTCCTTGCTGGGTCTGCTGACATTCACCAGCTGCATAATGCCGGTCGGCAGAGTCTTCTCTTTGCCGTTTATCACTGGCAACAAAGGGCATTTCCCAGCCCGGCCATAGAATTAGGATCTCTCGCTTGTTGAAGGCAGACTTACTAATCTGGAAAACATTCCTACAATGGCCATATCTGTGTCATGGCAAAAGAGATGTCAAGCAAGGACCTAGGGCTCGCAGTCGGAGGACGTTACAAAGAGGGTTTTGCAGCAATCTCCTAAAACCAAAAGTGCATAGGCAGGTGGCCAGAGCTATGGACTACATCAGGCTGGGGGCGCGATACTGCACTGTTAGAAATTTTTGCAATAGTATCGTCGGTGGAGCTATGGGGTACACAGTTGAGAAACGCGAACATTCAATTTCAAATGAAAAATCCAACTTCCGCAAAGAACTTAAAGGGAACCTGTCACCCCCAAAATCGAAGGTGAGCTAAGCCCACCAGCATCAGTGGCTTATCTACAGCATTCTGGAATTCTGTAGATAAGCCCCCGATGTATTCTAAAAGAAGAGAAAGTTAGTTACTCACCGATAACGGTAGACCATGACAGCACCACGGAGAGAGGGGATCCGCCCTTCAGGGACAGGAAACCTACAGATAAAAGGGCAGTACCTCTCCCTCGCATCAGTTGGTTTACAGAGCATCGGAGGACCTCCAGGTTAGTTACAACAGAGAAAACATATAACATTGCTTATTAGAGGAACACCGTGCCTATATTATGTTACGTTAGTTATATATAAGTGCTCACCACACTCGTGATGGGAGGGAATAAGTGGGTGCTGTCATGGGCTCTGAGAAACACCGTTATCGGTGAGTAACTATGACTTTCTCAGTCTCCCATGACGGCACCACGGAGAGAATTGCAGAGACTTAAGCTTAAGGAGGGACCACCGCCTCGAGAACCCTTCGCCCAAAGGTCAAGTCAGACACAGAGGCTAGATTTAATCTATAGTGTCTAAAAAAGGTTGGTGATGACGAGGTGGCCGCTTTGCAGATTTGCTCTATTGATACCTCTGACCTCTCAGCCCATGAGGCAGCTACCGCTCTTGTGGAATGCGCTTTTATACTATCCGGGATCGTATTCCCTGTGGATGAATATGCCAAGGCTATTGCCTCCTTTATCCACCTTGCCAAGGTACCTTTGGATGCCCAGAATCCTTTCCTGGGACCCTGAAAACAGACAATCAAAGAGCCTTCCTTCCTATACTCCCGGGTGGAATCTAAATATTGGACTAGACATCTTCTGACATCTAAATTATGGAAATTTCGCTCTTTCTCATTTTTTGGGTTTGGGCAATAGGACGGCAGGGATACTACTTGTGACCTATGAAATTTGGATGCCACTTTTGGCAAATAGGCCGGGTCAGGTTTAAGAGTGACTCTGTCATCTAATATTTTTGTAAAAGGTGGGTTAGAAGACAGGGCCTGAAGATCACTTATTATGCGTGCAGATGCCAAAGCCACCAGAAGAATGGTCTTAAGTGATAGTGTTTTTATGGGAATTGTGTCTATGGGTTCAAATGGAGGACCTGTTAGTGCAGAGAGGACTAGGTATAGGTCCTACGAAGGTATTTTTTGAGTAACTAGAGGTTTTGATCTTGTTACTGCTTTAACCTTATTACCCATGGATTGGCGGCAATATTTTGATTATAGAGTGCTCCCAGAGCTGCTATCTGTAGTTTTAGAGTACTGACCGCCAACCCTTGTTCCAGACCCTTTTGCAGGAATTCAAGTATCTTATTAATTGAAGCCCCATCCTGGACTTTCACCTTGGAGACGGATAAGAATTTTCTCCAAGTTTTACTGTAGGCTTTAGTAGTAACAGGTTTCCTACTTTTTAGTAAAGTAGTTACTAAGTTGTTCGAAAACCCCCTTTTAATAGTGTCCATTCAAAATCCAGGCTGTTAAATGTAGGTTTGTCGCCTGCGGGTGGAAGACCGGTCCTTGCTGTAGTAGGTCTGGTATATTCGGTAGGATCCATGGGTCTGAGACCGATAGTATCCTTAGCCAGGAAAACCATGTTGTTTTTGGCCAGAACGGAGCTATAAGGATCATTTTTGTTATGTCTTCTCTGATCTTCCGAATGACTGCCGGGATCAGAATAATTGGAGGAAAAGCATATGTCAGTTTGTGGGTCCATGGAATCAGAAAAGCATCCAGGGCCTTGGGATTCCCTTTCGGGTTCAGTGAGCAAAACATGTTTACTTTTTTGTTTTCGAAACTGGCGAATAAATCTGTTGTTGGGGTCCCCCAAATTTCTGTAATCTGGTTGTAGATAGATTGGTTTAGGGACCACTCGCCTTGTTTCAACTGAGTTTGACTCAAGTAATCTGCTTTTTCCTTGTTTGAACCCTGAATATGTAGTGCCGAAAGGGATAGATTTTCCTCTGCAAGACTGATAATTTTGGAGGAGGAACTCATCAGTGATCGAGACCTTGTTCCTCCCTGGTGATTTATATATGCTACTGTCACTTTGTTGTCCGAAAAAATTTGGACATGATGTCCTCGAGTATAAGGCAGAAAAAATAGAAGAGCTCGATGCACCACCCAAAGTTCTTTTTGGTTTGAGGATGCTGATAGTTCCTGAACTGTCCAGTTTCCCTGAGCCACTCTGTCTCCCATGTGAGCCCCCCACCCCCTGAGACTCGCATCGGTTGTTATTACTCAAGATATTTTTGGTATCCAAGGAATTCTCTTTGAAAGGTTTTGTTTTTTTCCCCACCAGAGAAGAGAATGAATAACTGAGGACTTTAGAGTGATGCGACCCTCTAAATTGTCTTTTAGTATTGACTGTATTTCCAGTATAAGCCATCTTGTTCCAGACCCCCTCCACGTCACGTCCCCGGGGAGAAAACGCTACTGCGCATGCGCGCGGCGATGATCCGGAAGTCCTACCGCATTTCCGGAGCGGCGGCCATCTTTGTGCACCCGGAGTGTGCGCTTGTCGGCACAGGAGCTCCGGGTGTCTCAGCACCCCTTCCTCTCTGAGTGGCGGCGATTCTCCCACCGCACACCCTGAAGAACCCATCTGTTCTAGCGATGGTGGGTTCGAGTACCGGACCAGCCGCGACAGGAGCCTCCTCGCTGTCGGAACCCGGCTAACCGGCCCTTTGGATACGGCTTCTTTTGCAGGTACCGCGCCGATAAAAGGTTCCCCAACAGGGACAGGAAACCAACTGATGCGAGGGAGAGGTACCGCCCTTTTATCTGTAGGTTTCCTGTCCCTGAAGGGCGGATCCCCTCTCTCCGTGGTGCTGTCATGGGAGACTGAGAAAAAGAGGTTATATTATACTCACCCAGGGGCGGTCCCGGTACGATGGGCGTCGTGGTCCGGGGCCTCCCATCTTCTTACGATGACGTCCTCTTGTCTTCATGCTCTGGTGCTGGCGTACTTTGCCCTGTTGAGGGCAGAGCAAAGTACTGCAGTGCGCAGGCACCGGGCCTCTCTGACATTTCCCGGCACCTGCGCACTGCAGTACTTGGCTCTGCCCTCAACAGGACAGACAAAGTACACCTGCGCTGGAGCGTAAAGATAAGAAGAGGACGTCATCGTAAGAAGATGGGAGGCCCCAGACCCGGCCCGCAGCGGGACCGCCCCTGGGTGAGTATAATATAACCTCTTTTAGGATACATCGAGGGCTTATTTACATCATTCCAGAATGCTGTAGATAAGCCACTGATGCCCGTGGACTTAGCTCAACTTCCATTTTGGAGGTGACAGGTTCCCTTTAAACCATTAAACCATATGTCTTCTGCGTCGACGCCCGTACTCGCTCTCTTACATGGGCTAGTACTACTATGCTTGAAAATCAACATTTAGTGCTGAGCTAGATTAGTGGCAGATGTAGACCATAATCTCATTAACTCACTGTTATCGTCCCATTGGCAGGCCTTCAAAGACCTTCCCAATGCGCAACCATCAGGTTACCAGTGTCCTCCTTCCCTCTAGGACACAGTGGCCAATCACTGATGCCATTAATCTGTGCGTCCGTTACACCGGCTACTGGTCAGGTCTATGGTAAGGCTACTTTCACACTAGCGTCGGGCTCGGCCCGTCGCAGTGCGTCGGGCCGAGGTTACCGACGCTAGCGTTCTCTGCGCCGCACAATGGGGGCAGCGGCTGCATTTTTCCAGCGCATCCGCTGCCCCATTGTGAGGTGCGGGGAGGTGGGGGCGGAGTTCCGGCCGCGCATGCGCGGTCGCAAAAAGCGGACCGTCGGCAGCAAAAAACGTTACATGTAACTTTTTTTGCACCCGGCGGACCGCCACAGCACGACGGTTGCGACGTGTGTCAATGCGTCGCTAATGTTAGTCAATGGGAAAAAAATGCATCCTGCAAGCACTTTTGCAGGATGCGTTTTTTTGCCAAAACGACGCAGTGCGACATATTGAAAAAAATGCTAGTGTGAAAGTAGCCTTAGGCTTGGGAAGGGTGGTGCTCCCTAATTCATGGTAGGCCATATGTACGACCGAGCAAGATGTGAACTGTTATCGGCATTTTTGCTTCGGCTCAAAGAGGGGCGTGTCGGGTACATCAACGCAACGGAAATTATCCGGAATAGTCTTTTCCTTTCAACTAATGGGGTGGGTGGATGTTACGAAGTTCTTTTTCATCAAACAAGCTATTAAAGGCTGGAAAAGGCTTCAACTGAGCCAGGAATGTCGGCGACCCATTTCATTAAGATTATTGCATGACATTATTTCTATATCCCCATCAGTACGCAATTCACAATACGAGGCGATCCTCATCATCAGCCTTTGCTATCACCTATGGCTGCACATTAGCAAATTGTAGCCGCTGTCAAAAACTGCATCAGAAGGCAGTTTGATCAACGAGGACTTAGTCATATGCAAAGAAGCTCTGCGCCTTCGTGTGCGTAAATCCAAGTGCGATCCCGCCGGTAGGGACACGTGGGTCCTGGTGAACTCATCTAATGGTCCAGCATGCCCACTAAAAATAGTCATTACGTGGTAATAAGACACACAAGCAGATTTTTTTCTCTCTGACGGGTCCCCTCTTACCATGAATCAATTTCAGGCAATTTACAAGCAGTGCTTATCAAAAACTGGCACTAACCCAAAGGAATACATAACGCATTCTTTCCGAATCGGGGCAGCCACCAAAGCAGCTAGGGCAGGAGTATTGGAGGCCGAAGTGCAGAGATAAGGTCGTTGGAAATTTGCATGCTTCGCCAGATATATAAGACCTGATTTGCAGAAGTACCACATTCTGTCTCTTACACGCGTCAGTAAGCCTGCAGTTTGGGTATTAGGTCACTCGTATGTACTGTGTGGCAAAAAGAGCCGAGATTCGACCAAGGGGAAAAATCTAGACTTCCCGAGACTTGTGATCAACTGGAGAGATATCAGAGGGTGCCAATGGCAACATGTGTTCCCGGAGATAGTCCACATCTCCAGGTGGGCCAATGGGCTGGTAATATTAGTGATACATGCCGGTGGCAATGATTTTTTTTCCTCAGAACTGAGTGATTCCATCATTTTTTCCCTATGCTTGGTTAAAAAAGTAACCATCACTGACTACCACATTTTTTGTTCTTGATTTCTTTTAGTGTTTCTTAAAGCCAGAGAGTTGTCATTTGAAATGACTTTAGTTTTGTGCCATGTCTGTGATCGGCATTTTTTCTACAAAAATGAACAACTGAATGAAGATCCTCCAAGGCCGGTGATTCCATAATTCTTGCCAGGGGCTGTATTCTTCTTTAGATATGTCACCCTCTTTCCATTTGATACACATTTCTTTTTTCCTTTTTAACAAGTGATAAGTTCTGTATTCATGCATCCTGGTCTCTTTAATGCTTCCAATTCTTCCTTCTTTTCGGGATTGTTACCTATTGTGCATTGAGAATTTCATTACGTAAAATCTCCCATCCCTCTTGGTCATTTCTGCCCTTTAGAACATCCGGCCATTGGACCTTTCCTACAATCTTTCTTTCTGAGTCCATTAAAGTCTGCTATTCTGAAGTACAACCTTAAAGTCTGAGTTATCGCTGGTTTTCTTCCTCTTGTAATCCAAAATTCGAGGATTACTGCCTCCTAATTTCCCAGCCTCCTTTTACTTCCTCAACCATTTCCTCGCTGTTGGTAAGAATTAGGTCCAAGATTGCAGATACTCTTTAGAGATGAGCAAATTTGCTTGGGTTCCCTCTTATTTGGCAAGCTATAGTACTTGCTGAATAAGCTGCAGAGGGAACCCGGGTTCCTGTGTCGCACCAGCTGATCGTCGCCGCAGCTGCATGTGTCGCGGCTGTGTCACAGTCCTGACGCATGCATGTTTGTTGGGCTCTCCATGCATGTGTCGTGACTGTCACACAGCTGCAACACATGCAGCTGCACCGATCGGCTGATCAGTCGGTGCTATCCAGGAAGCCGGGTTTCCTCTGCAGCTTATTCAGCAAGCAGGCTCGATATTTTTTCAAAGCCATATGGCGCTCTGTGGAATTATTGCAGCCTGTTTTTGCGGCCGTATAGAATCCAAAAAAGAAAAGAATGTCCAGCTTCACCGAATCCGTAAAAAAGAGTTTTCTTTATTCACAAACTTAAGCATAGAGGATACAGACTTCAGCACGAGCCATATGGGTAAGATTAAGATGGTCATGATTAAGGGAGCTTAGTCTCCAGAAACGCGTTGAGATTCTTACCCATATGGCTCGTGCTGAAGTCTGTATCCTCTATGCTTAAAAGTTTGTGAATAAAGAAAACTCTTTTTTACGGATTGGGTGAAGCTGGACATTCTTTACTTTTTTGGATTCTATACGCCTGGACACAGCGGGTCCGTGCTCCTGAAGATTGGTTTATGCATCACGGGTGAGCTGGTTTATATTCCTTCTTTCTATGTTTTTGCGGCCCCATAGAAATCTATTGGGGCTGCAAAAACGGGATGCAAAATCAAGGTAAGTGTAAAAGAAGCCTAAGGGTATGTTTCCACGTTCAGGAAACGCTGCGTTTTTGACGCTGCGTTTTTCTGCTGCGTCAAAAACGCAGCGTCCAGATGTTACAGCATAGTGGATGGGATTTTATGAAATCCAGACTCCACTATGCGTTTAAAAACGCATGCGTTGTGCGTTTTTTCAAAACGCTGCATGTTGCTACTATGAGCAAAACACGCAGGTACACCACAGGTGACCTGCCAGTGACCTCAGGTGCAGTTTTGGTCAGGATTTTACTTGCATAAAATCCTGACCAAAGACTGATGCAATCCTGAACGTGGAAACATACCCTAAGAGGGAACCTGAGCAAATTCGCTCATTTCTAATCCTCTTGTTCTTTTTACTACCTTTTGAAAGATAAAGTTGTCAGCAAGAGAAGAATTTTCTGGACCCAGTACTTTTGCCTGAGATTCCCAACAATTATCTGGATAGTTAACATCTCCCATGATCACCAGGTCATACTTTTTTGATGAGATATCTGATGTAAAAAGAGTTCATCCAGATCATTCATCGAAGGAGCCCAGTTCACCACAGACCGATGGATCCACATTCCGTTGAAGACATCCAACTCACTGTAGACAGACACATCTGCGTCTCATGAAAGAACTCAAATCACCGCAGTCCGACAGCTTTTCGAAGAGGCCTTAACCATCACAGCCTGACAGATCCACATCTCATCGAAGGAGCCCATAGCTCGCTGCATCCCAGCAGTGGAGACACAGATGTCACCAGATCCCATACACATTAGTAAGCCAGACCTGCCAGTATCCATGATCTACCATATAAGTTGGCGACCGACACCTGATCTCGATCACGTCATTGTTCCTGAGAAGTTGCCGGAGATGTGAGTGTCGATGGATTGCTTACAGAGAACAATGTGTAGCCGGCGGAATGAGCACTCTTGTGAGAGTTGGCTGTCGGCCAAAGTATCTGCATCTTACTGAAAGAAACCGGATTACCTATCCCATCTTTTGAGGTCCGGACTGCAGATTACACCGAAAAATCTGTACCTCATGGATGGAGTACAAATCACAGAAGTTTAACCATGGATGGCAGGTCTGTGTCACAATGAAGCCAACGGAAGATCGAATGAGGAGATGTAGACCGCTCAGTCAAAACCCAGACTAGAAAGACCGCAGTAATTGTTCCATTGCCCAAAACTAATGTCCTTCGTTGAAGGCAAATCCTAGGCCAATGTAAATCTGTGATGGTTGAGATACAGTTTCTAATGACCAGTAGTCTAGGAGGACAGAAAAATTGTAATAGCTGAGCATCTGTACAAAGACAAGGAGCAGGGACAAGCTAAAGAGGAAGACTAAGGCTACTTTCACACTAGCGTCGTTCGACGCACGTCACAATGCGTCGTTATGTAGAAGAAACGCATCCTACTAAGTTGTCTGCAGGATGCGGTTTTTTCTCCTATAGACTTATACATAGCGACGGAGTGCCACACGTCACATCTGTCATGCGACAGATGCATCGTGTTTTGGCGGACCGTCGGCACAAAAAAAGTTACATGTAACGTTTTTTGGTCCGTCGGTTCCGCTTTTTCCAACTGCGCATGTGCGGCTGGAACTCCGCCCCCTCCTCCCCGCTCATCACACTGGGCAGCGGATGCGTCGTAAGACTGCATCCGCTGCCCACGTTGTGATTAATTAACACACTGTCCGTCAGGCCGATGGTTTGCGACGGCCCGTACCGACGGACTAGTGTGAAAATAGCCTTAGGCCTCTTCATCACTAGCGTCGTGCACTGCACGTCGCTATGCGTCATTTGGTTGAAAAAACGCATCCTGCAAAAGTGATTGCAGGATGCGTTTTTTCTGCATTGACTAACATTAGCGACGCATTGACACACGTCGCAACCGTTGTGCGACGGTTGCGCCGTGTTGTGGCGGACCGTCGGGAGCAAAAAACGTTTTTTGCTCCCGACGGTCCGCTTTTTCCGACCGCGCATGCGCGGCCGGAACTCCGCCCCCACCTCCCCGCACCTCACAATGGGGCAGCGGATGTGCTGGAAAAATGCATCCGCTGCCCTCGTGCGGCGGAGACAACGCTAGCGTCGGTGACCTCGGCCCGACGCTAGTGTGAAAGTAGCCTAAGGTTCGCTCAAAGGATCTGTGTCCAGGTCTATCTTGTCCTCGTTTGGCTCATGGCTGATTGGTGGCAGGGCTCTGAGCAATCTCTTATTGAGAAGAAATCTCTAGTAAGTTCTACCCTCTGCTCAGAGCTTTCCTCGTAGGAACCAACAGGTGAAATGTCCCCCCAGAAAGGTGCAGCAGCACCTACACTCTCCGCATTGCTATCATGGGTAGCTGGCCCTTTCTTCAGAAGCATTGCCCTCTATACAAAATCACAACTGCAATAGTTTCCTACATGATGGAAACACAAACCCACAAGTCTGAATGTGATGCCATTTTTGTGAGAAAGGAAAAGTGCAGGAGTTCACAGAGCTAAGAAACATTTAAAATCCCAGCGCCATAGTCCCGCAGCATTCAATCTTCCACATCAAAGCAGTCCAGGTTAATTCACGACTCAGTCATAGTGAAAATAGTCTTATTTTTGATGCCCCCACAGCCACAATAGAAAAAGTCCCATGAGCCCAAAATATACAGAACCGTAGACACAGCCAAATATACACACCCCAGCGAGAAACCTACACAAAACATGGAGGACTCAAAACGTGGACGACTGCAGAGTTCAAGACCTGGAGCGGCATCTCTGGGACTGGCAACCAGAGTCTTTATTGCAACAAGTCCATAACCATTAGCGAAAACATGAGGTTGCTGGTCTCCAACCTTCCGGTCAGGTGCAGGATGTAACAGACAAGACGAGGACACGTGGGACAGCTCATGCTGGTGACGAACGTTCGGGGCTCCGGACTCCTCTCCGGAGCAGTGAAGACCATGGGTGGAATAGTGCTATTCTCAGACAAACTTCACCAAGCGGCCCATGGTCTCCGAAGCTTTCATGCGCACAGGCGGTACTGGATCCTTCAACAAGACGATGAGAGCTGGAAAGAGAAGACAGTCAGCAAGGAAGGTCTACCACAGAGAATCTGCTCACAGGGAGGAGGCGAGTCGTCAATCAGCCATCCAGAAGAGCTGTAGAAAAGTGTGAAAGTCCAGGGCCAAAGTCTGAGGCTGCACTGCTGTGAGCAGGCAGGAGAGCTGGTGTGTCCCCATCAATAACTGCAATCTGAGAATACGGGGTTCTTAATTCTGTCGTACAGCCGCAGACACTGGCCTAGAATTTCATGAGAACAAAGTATTTTCCCCGGATTGGAAGACTTCCCCTCATGAAGTTTAGACTGTTACGGACGATCACCCATCCTCTCTTTGCTAATTGTTTTCTTTTCCCTAAAAACTGCTCTTTTTGGCGTTCGCTCCAGACCAGGAACAGCAGAATAAAAGTTACAAAGAACACTAGCAGCCGTAATTCAGACGGTGCGATCACCTACAGCTTGGCCTTATTCTTCCTCCTGGACGCCCCTTCCCCGCACTTTGTGTTGGGGATTTGGCAGTCAGTGGTTCTCCGCCTGTCTCTCCTATTACACCCCCTGCTCTCTGTCCTTGGCGCAGGGCCCGGCTCGCTCTCTGGGCAGCGTTACTTCCAGTAGCTGTTTACATGGGACCCTATGGGAAGCTCTCGGAGAGATCCGTCTGCACGTTAGCAGGACAGACGGCCTAATGAGATCATGGTGCTTCCTCCTGCCCCCGCAGTCAAAGCGTGGACTCCCGGGGGACAGAGGAGCAGGTTACACAGCTGTAAATCTCCTTATCCTGGAAGCTGCTCAGCTGATCACAGCAATAGAGGAAGGAAAACAGCAGCGTCCCGGTAATCAGACACAGGCCATAAAGATGAATGATGACCCACCAGATCCTGCTATACATCAGGCAATGTGCTGAGGATGGGAGACATAGAAGAGCAGCGCCCACAACAGGAGTCACAGAGAAGAGGATAACATATCTATGCAGACTACAACCCTCCAAGTCCTCCTGCTGCATATAATCCACACCTTGGATCTGCAGCGTGTGTCCTCCCGGCCTCACTGCACAGCTCCTGCCTCTGATGAAGGGTATAAGTCATAGAAAGACCAATGCAGCCAGGGAGCACCCGAGAAAGAGTGAGACTGAGCACAGACAGACAATGAGCACCCCAGAAAGAGGGAGACAGAGCACAGACAGGCAGGGAGCACCCGAGAAAGAGGGAGACCGAGCACAGACAGACAATGAGCACCTGAGAAAGAGGGAGACAGAGCACAGACAGGCAGGGAACACACAAGGAAGAGGGAGACAGAGCACAGACAGGCAGGGAGCACCCGAGAAAGAGGGAGACCGAGCACAGACAGACAATGAGCACCCGAGAAAGAGGGAGACCGAGCACAGACAGGCAGGGAGCACCCGAGAAAGAGGGAGACCGAGCACAGACAGACAATGAGCACCTGAGAAAGAGGGAGACAGAGCACAGACAGGCAGGGAACACACAAGGAAGAGGGAGACAGAGCACAGACAGGCAGGGAGCACCCGAGAAAGAGGGAGACCGAGCACAGACAGACAATGAGCACCTGAGAAAGAGGGAGACAGAGCACAGACAGGCAGGGAACACACAAGGAAGAGGGAGACAGAGCACAGACAGGCAGGGAGCACCCGAGAAAGAGGGAGACCGAGCACAGACCAGCAGGGAACACACAAGGAAGAGGGAGACAGAGCACAGACAGGCAGGGAGCACCCAGAGAAAGAGGGACACTGAGTGCAGACAGGGAGCACTCAAGGAAGAGGGAGAACGAGTGCAGACAGGCAGGGAGCACCCGAGGGAGACAGAGCACAGACAGGCAGGGAGCACCCGAGAAAGAGGGAGACTGAGCGCAGACCAGCAGGGAACACCCGAGAAAGAGGGAGACCGAGCACAGAGACAATGAGCAGCCGAGAAAGAGGAAGACCGAGCGCAGACCAGCAGGGAACACACAAGGAAGAGGGAGATGGAGCACAGACAGGCAGGGAGCACCCGAGAAAGAAGGAGACCGAGCGCAGACCGGCAGGGAACACACAAGGAAGAGGGAGACACAGCACAGACAGCCAGGAAGCACCCGAGAAAGAGGGAGACCGAGCACAGACCAGCAGGGAACACACAAGGAAGAGGGAGACACAGCACAGACAGGCAGGGAGCACCCTAGAAAGAGGGAGACCGAGCGCAGACCGGCAGGGAACACACAAGGAAGAGGGAGACCGAGCGCAGACTGGCAATGAGCACCCCAGAAAGAGGAAGACCGAGCGCAGACAGACAGTGCACACACAAGGAAGAGGGAGACAGAGCACAGACAGGCAGGGAGCACCCGAGAAAGAAGGAGACCGAGCGCAGACTGGCAGGGAACACACAAGAAAGAGGGAAACCGAGCACAGACAGCCAGGAAGCACCCGAGAAAGAGGGAGACCGAGCACAGACCAGCAGGGAACACACAAGGAAGAGGGAGACACAGCACAGACAGGCAGGGAGCACCCGAGAAAGAAGGAGACCGAGCGCAGACTGGCAGGGAACACACAAGAAAGAGGGAGACCGAGCACAGACAGCCAGGAAGCACCCGAGAAAGAGGGAGACCGAGCACAGACAGCCAGGAAGCACCCGAGAAAGAGGGAGACCGAGCACAGACCAGCAGGGAACACACAAGGAAGAGGGAGACACAGCACAGACAGGCAGGGAGCACCCAAGAAAGAGGGAGACCGAGCACAGACAGGCAGGGAGCACACAAGGAAGAGGGAGACCGAGCGCAGACCGGCAGGGAACACACAAGGAAGAGGGAGACCGAGTGCAGACAGGCAATGAGCACCCAAGGAAGAGGGAGAACGAGTGCAGACAGGCAGGGAGCACCCGAGAAAGAGGGAGACCGAGCGCAGACCAGCAGGGAGCACCCGAGAAAGAGGGAGACCGAGCACAGACAGACAGTGCACACACAAGGAAGAGGGAGACAGAGCACAGACAGCCAGGAAGCACCCGAGAAAGAGGGAGACCGAGCACAGACCAGCAGGGAACACACAAGGAAGAGGGAGACACAGCACAGACAGGCAGGGAGCACACAAGGAAGAGGGAGACCGAGCACAGACAGGCAGGGAGCACACAAGGAAGAGGGAGACCGAGCGCAGACCGGCAGGGAACACACAAGGAAGAGGGAGACCGAGTGCAGACAGGCAATGAGCACCCAAGGAAGAGGGAGAACGAGTGCAGACAGGCAGGGAGCACCCGAGAAAGAGGGAGACCGAGCGCAGACCAGCAGGGAGCACCCGAGAAAGAGGGAGACCGAGCACAGACAGACAGTGCACACACAAGGAAGAGGGAGACAGAGCACAGACAGGCAGGGAGCACCCGAGAAAGAGGAAGACCGAGCGCAGACAGGCAGTGAGCATCCGAGAAAGAGGGACACTGAGTGCAGACAGGGAGCACTCAAGGAAGAGGGAGAACGAGTGCAGACAGGCAGGGAGCACCCGAGAAAGAAGGAGACCGAGCGCAGACAGGCAGGGAGCACCCGAGGAAGAGACCGAGTCCAGTCAAGCAAGCAGCAGACGAGAAAGAGGGAGACCGAGTGCAGACAGGCAGGGAGCACCCGAGAAAGAGGGAGACCGAGTGCAGACAGGCAGGGAGCACCCGAGAAAGAGGGAGACCGAGCGCAGACAGGCAGGGAGTACCCGAGACAGAGGGAGACAAAGCGCAGAGAGACCAATCGCAGACAGGACAGGAGAACAGGAGGAAGAGAAAGACCAAGCACAGACAGGCAGGGATGACAACAGTAAGAGGGTAATCAAACCCAAGCCTGCAGAAAGGACACAAGGGAAACCATGTGCTGACAGGCAGAGAAGAAATGAAGAAGAACAAGAGCAGGGGGGCCACACGGGTAAAAGGAAGACGAAGCGCAGAGAGGCATACAAGACATGGAAAAAGACAAGGTGCAAATAGGCAGGGTGGACATAAATAATAATAAGACCAAGTGCAAGCAGACAGGGAGCACTTATGGGAGAAGCCCTGACCCTTACTGATCATTAAACTCATCATCCACATAACAAGGAACTTACATGACACCAGATGATCTAAATCAACCATTTTACACTGATCCGGCTGCATGTGCAACACCAAGAACCCTGCAGAGATGAAAAACAAAAACACATTAAGCTCAAGTGTAGAGGGAGGAGCAGTCTTCACGCTTACGTCCAGGTCACCCAGTGGTGGGTGGAGCGGACCTCTTCATATAACAATTTACGAATGTGGCAGAAAATACCAATGAATAATGGGGCAGCTGCTCGGATATCGGGCCAGATGCTCTTGAAGTAGGAAATGTTGGTCTCGATGAGGCGAGAGGTCATGTCTGGATATCCCAGCAGCTGGAAAAGAACAGGTTAATGTCACAAGAAGGCAACTGTTCCTCACCAGGACAGCAGACAATCCCCTGCCCCACCGCAGGGTGTCTCTACTCTGCTGGCTCACACTCAGCTCCTCACCAGGTGTTTGCAGACGTCGTTCATGAACTCCCCAAAGTGCAGTCCTCTATCGGGGTGCAGGTGGGTTGTGAACATATCTGCCAGACCTTGGTTGTTCAGATTCGGGGCGCACATCTGTAGAGCAAACTTACAGGCCTGCAAAACAAGAGAAGACCCGGGGGGGCCAGGTAACACCGGATCAGGCCCGGGGGGGGGGGCAGGTAACACCAGATCACCCACAGGGGTGGGGGGTGGGGTGGGGGTTGCAGTTAACCAGGTAACGCCGGATCAGACCCAGGGGGTGGGGGGCTGGTGGTAGGTACCGCCAGATCAGACCCGGGAGCCAGGTAACTCCAGATCAGGCCCGGGGGGCAGGTAGCACCGGATCACCCCCAGGGGGGGTGGATAGTTAACCAGACAATGCCGGATCAGACCCGGGGGGTGGGGGCTGGTGGCAGGTAACGGCAGATCAGACCCGGGGGCAAAGTGACGCCGAATCTGACCAGGAGGGCCAAGTAACGCGGGATCAGACCCGAGGGGTCCAAGAAACTAAGAATCAGACCCGGTGGTCCAAGTAATGCGAGGGCAAGTGACACAGGATCAGGTAACACCAGGTCAGACCCGAGGGGGCCAGGTGATGTCGGATCTCTTCTATGACGGGTTTACATTGCACAGACATGGCGTTGTGGCCTCTGTATCTTATTTCTGTGGCACTTGTGCTGTAAGCTCATTTTACCCCTGTGGCACACTCGCCATGACCCGCTGTCCTTCGCCATCACCAGGAGACTCCAGAGCAGCTTTTTGTCCATCATCAGGTCATGGAGACCTTTCAGAGCAACATGTGGCCCATGCTATGTGGGATGTTTTTGGATGCAAGGTGCCGACCTTCTGTATATTATATTACATCTTGGGTTTATTTTTACCTGCTGAAGCTCTGAGTCAAATACAATTGAGTGGATAACGTTTCTGTCAATCTATAAGATGATAGGAAATTTATCATCCATAAGAGCTTTGATCTGTGGATTTACAGTATACAAGGGCGAGGCCCCCGAAAACGCACCAACCATCTAGAGTGGAAACCAGAAGACCTGAGGATGACAACATGGAGGAGAATCGTCTGCCCCTTCCCCACAAGCTGCAACATTTACCTTCACCACATCCGGTTTAGGATCCTGCAGGTGAAGTAGTAACGTCACTAAACCATTAAGGATCTGCTCGAACAGAGTTTCCCCCCCACGACTAGAGCTAAACTTTGTGAGATTCCCGAACAAGATGACGGAGGATCTGCGCAATTCTTCCCTGTCCTAAAAAAAAAAAAAAAAAAAAAGAGACAGATGTGATATTGTGCTATAGTAACCAAGAATCCTACCGCCGAGCAAACGCAGGCCCCACTCACAAGGATAACCTCCACAGGCCCCACCACCAAGCAAACGCAGACCCCACTCACAAGGATAACCTCCAGAGACCCCACCACAAAGCAAATGCAGACCCCACTCACAAGAATAACCTCCACAGGCCCCACCACCAAGCAAACGCAGACGCCACTCACAAGAATAACCTCCACAGGCCCCACCACCAAGCAAACGCAGACCCCACTCACAAGAATAACCTCCACAGGCCCCACCACCAAGCAAACGCAGACCCCACTCACAAGAATAACCTCCACAGGCCCCACCACCAAGCAAACGCAGACCCCACTCACAAGAATAACCTCCACAGGCCCCACCGTCAAGCAAACACAGATCCCATTCCTCATTCCCAAGGACCCCATAGTTGGTATCACTGATATGAGTGTTACTCTTAAGGGTGCTTCTATCAATCCTTATATACTGTAGACCCCATAATGAGACCCCACTGAAACTGATAACTCCAAAACCCTTAAGAACCCTAAAAAGATAATCCCAGCCCAGTGTTCTACTCTTCCGTAGGCCCGGAGCCAGTATTCTCCTTCTCCATAGACCCGATGCCAGTGTTCTCCTCCTAAGTGGGCCCTATGCTAGTGTTCTCCTCCTCAGTCGGCTCAGTGCTGGTATTCTCCTCCACCTCTGTGGGCACGATGCTGATACTTTCCTACTTCGCCATGGGCTTGGCGTTGGTGTTCTCTGTAGACTCGGTGCCGGTGTTTTCCTACTCCTTCGTGGGCCCAGCCCTAGTGTTCTCCTTCTCATCTGTGGGTCTGGCCCTGGTGTCCTGCTCCTAAGTTAGCCTGGTGCAGGTGTTGCCATCCTCTGTTGGCCCGGAGCTGGTGTTCTCCAACTTCTCCGTGGGCCTGATGCCAGCGCTTTCCTACTCCTCTGTAGGTATGGTGCTGGTGATTTCCTACTCCTCCATGGGTCCGGTACTGGTGTTCTCCTCCGTGGGGCGGTGCAGGTGTTCTCTTCTGTGGGCCAGATGCTGGTGTTCTCCTACTCCTCCATGGGCCTGGTCTCGACGTTTTCCTCCTCCATCGTGGGCCCAGTGCTGTGGTTCTCCTCCTCCGTGAGCCTTGCACTACATCCCTTCCCCTCAGATAGTTCCATCAATGCGTCCAATCACAGACTCAGAAAGGCTCAGAATTTCAAAGAGGATAAAACATTGTAAGGATAAGACAGGTCTCCTGCCCAGGGGTCAGAGCAAGAGCAGAAATACCAGACGATGAGACAATGTGCAAATCTCTACAAGAAGCCAACGATCGTGAGAGACTGAACAGGGTCACAATCGGATGTACACCTCATATATACACACACACACACACACACACATACATACACACACACACACACACACACACACACACACACACACACACACACACATATATATACACACATACATACACACACACACACACACACACATATATATATATACACACACATACACGCAATGCAGACCAAAAGTCTGGACACACCTTCTCATTTGAAGATTTATTTTTCAAAGTAGCCACCTTTTGCTTTGATGACTGCTTTGCACACTCTTGGCATTCTCTTGTTGAGCTTCAAAAGGTAGTCACCAAGAATGGTTTTCACTTCACAGGTGTGCCCTGTCAGGTTTAATAAGTGGGATTTCTTGCCTTATAGATGGGGTTGGGACCATCAGTTGTGTTGTGCAGAAGTCTGGTGGATACACAGCTGATAGTCCTACTGAATAGACTGTTAGCTGTTTTTCTATTGCCATAATACAAATTCTAAGTAAAGAAAATCGAGTGGCCATCATTACTTTAAGAAATGAAGGTCAGTCAGTCCGAAAAATTGGGAAAACTTTGAAAGTGTCCCCAAGTGCAGTGGCAAAAACAATCAAGCACTACAAAGAAATTGGCTCACATCAGGACCGCCCCAGGAAAGGAAGACCAAGAGTCACCTCTGCTTCTGAGGATAAGTTTATCAGAGTCACCAGCCTCAGAAATCGCAGGTTAACAGCAGCTCAGATTAGAGACCAGGTCAATGGAACACAGAGTTCTAGCAGCAGACACATCTCTACAACAACTGTTAAGAGGAGACTTTGTGCAGCAGGCCTTCATGGTAAAATAGCTGCTAGGAAACCACTGCTAAGGACAGGCAACAAGCAGAAGAGACTTGTTTGGCCTAAAGAACACAAGGAATGGACATTAGACCAGTGGAAATCTGTGCTTTGGTCTGATGAGTCCAAATTTGAGATCTTTGGTTCCAACCACCGTGTCTTTGTGCAATGCAGAAAAGGTGAACGGATGGACTCTACATGCCTGGTTCCCACTGTGAAGCATGGAGGAGGAGGTGTGATGGTGTGGGGGGGCTTTGCTGGTGACATTGTTGGGGATTTATTCAAAATTGAAGGCATACTGAACCAGCATGGCTACCACAGCATCTTGCAGCGGCATGCTATGCCATCCGGTTTGCGTTTAGTTGGACCATCATTTATTTTTCAACAGGACAATGGCCCCAAACACACCTCCAGGCTGTGTAAGGGCTATTTGACCAAGAAGAGAGTGATGGGGTGCTACGCCAGATGACCTGGCCTCCACAGTCACCAGACCTGAACCCAATCGAGATGGTTTGGGGTGAGCTGGACCGCAGAGCGAAGGCAAAAGGGCCAACAAGTGCTAAGCATCTCTGGGAACTCCTTCAAGATTGTTGGAAGACCATTCCCGGTGACTACTTCTTGCAGCTCATCAAGAGAATGCCAAGAGTGTGCAAAGCAGCCATCAAAGCAAAAGGTGGCTACTGTGAAGAACCTAGAATATAAGACATATTTTCAGGTGTTTCACACTTTTTTGTTCAGTATATAATTCCACATGTGATAATTCATAGTTTTGATGCCTTCAGTGCGAATGTACAATTTTCATAGTCATAAAAATACAGAAAAATCTTCAAATGTGAAGGTGTATCCAAACTTTTGGCTTTTGGTCTGTGTATATATATATTACTGTAAAAGTCAGAAGGACGGTAAAACCTAGGATTTACCGGTCAATCTGGACATTCACCGAGGCCGTCGGTAAAAGCTCAAAATGAAAAGTAAAATTGGACTTTTACCGGTGAAGTCTTGGTAAATGTTAACATTTCTCAACAGCGTTGGTAAAAGTCAGATGTATTCCATATAAACGAACGATTTTGGACTTTTACCTGGGCGATTCGGTAAATCTTTACATTTACCAGCATGTGTTGGTAAAAGTAACTTTGAGTCACAGAATTCTGACTCTGACCAGCAGATGATGGTTGTAAAAGTTAACTAAACGCAATTTCTGACTCTGATGAAGGCCTTAATCGTTAGAAATGGCTTACACTTTTTATTACACCCTTCTCAGCTACATTTACCAAGAAGCCGTGGTAAGTGTGCACATTTACCAACTGCGCTTGGTTAAAGTCAGATGTTCCTTCTTCACACCAGATATTTCTGACTTTTACCAACGCTGTTGAGAAATATTAACATTTACCAAGACTTCACCGGTAAAAGTCCAATTTTACTTTTCACTTTGAGCTTTTACCGACGGGCTCGGTGAATGTCCAGATTGACCGGTAAATCCTAGGTTTTACCGTCCTTCTGACTTTTACAGTAATTATATATATATATATATATATATATATATATATATACACACACACATACATATACACACACACATACATATACACATATATATATATATATATATATATATATATATATATATATATATATATATATATATATATATATATATATATATATATATATATATATATATATATATAAAAATACACACACAAACGGAGCTCAGCATTATGGAGTACACCCTCTGTATTATCAGTACATGAGAGATACCATTGCCCAGCATAAATAAAGTATACCTTTTGTATTATAAAACAAAAAAAAAAAAGATGATGAGCATATACCCTACAGTAAGTAAATCAGTAAATGGTACTGGTACATGTAATAACAGAGGGCACTTCATTAACATTCTATGATTGTACGACTCAAAATAATGTTTAGAGTTGGAAGAGACCTCCAGGATAATCTTGTCCAACCCCCCACTCAATGCAGGAGCCTCTGAGTGAAGACTTCCATTGAAGGAGAACTCACCACCTCTCGTGGCCGCCTGTTCCACTCATAGATCACCCTATATGCCAAAACGTTTTTTTTTCTAATATCTAATCTGTATCTTCTCCTTTCAGCTTCACTCCATTGCTTCTCATGTTTCCATGGGTAGATGAGAATAATGATCCTTCTACAATGTGACAGACCCTCAGATATATGTAGACAACTACTAAGTCTCCTCTTAGCCTTTTTTGCAGCTAAACATTCTCAGATCCTTAACCATTCCTCGTAAGACATACTTCTCAGTCCGCTAACCATCCTCGTAGCTCTTCTCTGAACTTGCTCCTGTTTTTCAATGTGTTTTTTAGAGTGTGGTGCCCAGAACTGGACACAGTATCCAGATGAGGCCTGACCGAGGAGTAGAGGGGGAGAATTACTTCACGTGGTCTAGACTC
This sequence comes from Ranitomeya variabilis, assembly GCF_051348905.1. Taxonomy (NCBI): domain Eukaryota; kingdom Metazoa; phylum Chordata; class Amphibia; order Anura; family Dendrobatidae; genus Ranitomeya; species Ranitomeya variabilis. The sequence goes on from NC_135237.1 coordinate 580,460,908, forward strand.
TATGCTTCTCTTAATACATCCCAGAACTCTGTTTGCCTTTTTTGCTACTGCATCACACTGTTGACTCATGTGCGGTCTGTGATCCATTAATATACCCAAGTCTTTTCACACGTGCTGTTGCTTAGTTCTATTCTTCCCATTCTGTAGATGTAATTTTTGTTTTTCTTGCTCAGATGTAGAATCTTGCATTTCTTCCTGTTAAATATGATTCTATTAGTCGCTGCCCATTGTTCAAGCTTATCTAGATCCTTCTGAATCCTTTCTCTGTCTTCTATAGTGTTAGCTATCCTTTGCATTGTCTACAAATTTGATCATTTTACCTTCAGTTTCCTTATCTAGATCATTTATAAAAACATTAAACAACACTGGGGCCAGGACAGAACCTTGGGTCCCCACTTGTAATACTCTTTCAATTGGATATGCAACCATTTATTACCACTCTGAGTATAATCACTGAGCCAGTCAAGAGTCCACCTAACTGTAGCCTTGTCAATCCCATACTTGGTCATTTTTTCAATAAGCATTGTCTGAGATACTTTATGAAAAGCTTTGCTGAAGTCATCATATACTATATCTACGGCATTTCCATGATCCACAAAGTCAGTGATTCCATTATAGAAGGAAATAACATTAGTCTGGTATGACTTGTTTGCTACAAACCCATGCTGGATCTGGTAAATTACTGTATCCTTATCCAAGTACTTTCATACATGCTGTTTAATAATTTGTTGAAAGATCTTTCCTGGTATAAATGTAAGGCTCACTGGCCTGTAATTTCTTGACTTCATCTACTTTCTACTTTTTTACTTTTTTGAAGACAGGGACAACATTTGCCCTTTTCCAATCTTCAGGGTCTTCTCCTGTTCTCAAGGATTTTTTCAAAATTCTGGCTAGTGGTTCTGCAGTTTCCTTTAATTCTTTCAGTTCCCTAGGATGAAATTCATCTGGATCAGGAGATGCAAATTCATGTAAATTAGCCTAGTGTTCCCTCACCATCTCTCTGTTTATGGATAGTGTGGATTATTTTATTCCTTTGATGGCCCCATGAAGATCAGTTGATATTACAATTGCTTTCTTAAAGATGCAAAATAAGAATGTAAAAGTAATAATAATTTTTTATTTATATAGCGCCAACATATTCCGCAGCACTTTACATTTTAGAGGGGACTTGTACATACAATAAAAGACATTGCAGCATAACAATAAACACAGATCAAAACAGATACCAGGAGGAATGAGGGCCCTGCTCGCAAGCTACAAACTATAAGGAAAAAGGGGAGACACGAGAGGTGGATGGTAACAATTGCTTTCGTTGTTCAGACCAGCCATAGTGTGAGGCTCGGGTGTTCATGTAAAGCTGCATGAACCAGTTAACTGCCTAAGTATGTAACAGTACAGACACAGAGGGATATTAACTGCATAAAGTGTATAAGAACATGATGCGAGGAACCTGATTATGGTTTAAGTTTTTTGAATAGGCCACACAGGGATAGTTAGGTTAATGCGTTGAGGCGGTAGGCCAGTCTGAACAAATGCGTTTTTAGAGCACGCTTAAAACTGTGGGGATTGATCGTATTAACCTGGGTAGTGCATTCCAAAGAATCGGCGCAGCACGTGTAAAGTCTTGGAGACGGGAGTGAGAGGTAAAAGTTAATCCTTCTCAACATAATTTCTGACCACTTCACCCTTTTCATCCAGTAAAATCCTATAGCATCTCTGACTTTTCTTTTGCTTTTGACATACCTCCAAAATCCTTTTTTTGCTGCTTTTGTCTCCCTTGCAAGCCTCATTTCATTACTGGCTTTAGCTCTTCTAGCTCTTGCCCTGCATTCCCTGCAGACAGCGTTATATTGTACTATAGATATGCCCCCTCTTTCCATTTGATATACATTTCTTTTTTTACAAGTGGCAAGTTCTGTGTTCATCCACCCTGGTCTCTTTAATGCTTCCAATTCTTCCTTCATTTCATGATTGTTACCAATTGTGCAGTGAGAATTTCATTTAGAAAAATCTCCCATTCCTCTTGGACATTTCTGTCCTTTATAACATCCGGCCACTGGACTTTTCGTACCCTCTTTCTGAGTTCATTAACATCTGCATTTCTGAAGTCCAACCTTAAAGTCTGCATCCTCTAGTAATCCAAAATTCGAGGATAGCATGATCGCCGCCTCCTAAACTCCCAGCCACCTTTATTTCCACAACCATTTCCTCCCTGCTTATAAGGATTAGATTCAAGGTAGCAGATGCTCTTGTTCGCTCTTCTACCCTTTGTCAGCGACAGAAGATAAGAATTAATGTAAGGATTCCGGACTTTCCTGGTGTCTGTTCGCCCTGATCCAAGATGGAGGCTTGGATCTCACCCTGTCATGGAACTTCCTGTCTGTCTGATCTGTCTGTCTGTGTCTTGTGTTCACCTGTGCCTGAATATTTTGTGCTGCTGGCTCCTGAGCATCTGCCTGTTTGCTGGTTAACTCCCTGCTTCTGCTGCTCACTACTCAGGTCTGCCTCACCCCGTTCAGCTACCTCTCGCCTCTGAAACTGCTGCGACTGCAGCACACCAGTGGAAGGATTTCCTTTGTGTACTAAACTTTTCCCAGTGTTGTGCCTCTTTGCACAACCACACCAGGTGAGCAAGATTCAAGCTGTGTTATCGCTACAAGATTTATTATCTACTACGCTTAGATGGCGCTCTCCCTCTTTCTCCCCTCGTCCTCTCTTTTCTAGGACGTCATTCACATGACGCATCATCTGTGAATTATTGGACTCCTACTAGCAAGTACTGTGCGCACGTATGAGCAAGTGTTGCTGGACTTCATCATTTAAATACTGTGTGCATTTGCACTAAACCTTATTGGACTTCCTCGTTCAAGTGTCTTGTTTGCTCCCACATAATTTCCTTGCTGGACTGGTTCACATTAGCGGTTGAGCCCCGCTACTCAGTTTGCTGTGATTTTCTATATAGAGCTGAGGACCTCGTTACAATTGCAGGAATATCTGTACTATGTTTTGTTTGCTAACCTGTTGGCTGTTTTCTATATAGAGCTGAGGACCTCGTTACAACTGCAGAAATATCTGTTAGTTCTGTTTACATTTTTGTTTGTGAGTAAATACATCTTTTGCTGCAACTTTGTTCTCAGACTGGCTTTATCCCATGCTATCAGATTCCGTAGTATCCATATAATTATTACAATTTTCTGGTCCCAGTACTTTTGTTTGAGAGATTCCCAACAAATATCTGGATAGTTAAAATCGCCCATGATCACTATGTCACACTTTTGTGAGAGACATCTGAGGTAAAAAGAGTTCATCCATATCTTCAGTCTGTCCAGGTGGCCTATAGTAAACACCTATAATAGTGTCCTTTCTGTTCTTCTCTCCTTGTATTCTTATCAAACAGTTTCTACAGAGCTACCAGTCTCTTAAGCTTGGATCTCTGTGGAGATATACGTTTTCCCAACATTCTCCCTTCTTGTTAGCTCAGTTTCTAATATGTTGTAGCCTTCAAGGATTGTATTCCAAGCATGTGTATCATCTGACCAAGTTTCAGTGATGCCTATGACATCATATCTCTCCCTTTCTTAGCAGCTCCAATTCCCCTTGTTTGTTGCCCGTGCTCTGTTCATTTGTATGTAAACATCTTAGTTTGTGATTGGTTTCTTGTTCTCTAATAATTTTATGACTGATTTTTTTTGTTTTTGTAATTCCTTGCCACTTTTAATATCTTTTGATCAATCAAGGCATAAAAACCATCCACCGCGACAAGGTGTAGCCATACGGACGGTCCTAACCTGTCTAGTATTAAAACCTCATCATGTGTCATACGGTGTTAATTTGAATAAGGACCGGGCCCGACAGACACCCGTCCATGGGAAGCAATATAGATGAAATACTAAGTTCAGAAAAAAGGGCCACACGCCTGGTTATACAAAGTACAAGAAATTACAACAAAACCAAAGAAATGAGCCGGACTATAAGCTGGTAAGGTTTTAATACTAAAAGACCGGTAAGGACCATCCTTATGGATACACCTTAATGCAGTGGGATGGTTTTTATGCTTTTTTGATCAACACACGGTTAACCAAGTCCCAAATGTTATTACATGTACTATTACCATTTACTTGCTGTAGGGAACATGCTCAGTCTTCTAGGTCTGGAATGAACAAGGTGGTGACATATTAGAGCGTTTTTCTTTCTCCATTCTTCAAAACGAGCTCTAGAGCCTGGACACTGGATGGAGAGTGCTGAGAACATGTCTCCAGAACTCCTCATAGATGTCCAGTTGTCAGATCAGGAGATACTTGGCCACAGTCACTTGTTTTTCCTCACAAAGACAGCAGATGTGAGTTTTGGATCATTGTCATGTTGGAAAAGTGCCTGACTACTGACACCAGCAGCTCACATGTCCCCCCACATAATGACACGGTCCCATGTAGTTTTCTTTGTCCTCTTCACCTTGGTGACCCCATTTTTCTTAGTCTCAGCTCCAGATCACAGAGTCCCAGTGTCTCCATATTTCTCAGCCTGACACCCGGCACATTGTTGGCAGGTTTTTTTGTGCCTGATATTTGAGGGGCATCCTCCGTGGATGCCCCCCATGCTACCGTTCCTCTGCAGTGTGCACCGGATTGTGTCCCCGGTTCGGCTTTTTCTTACATGTGGATCTTCTTCCCTTCTCACCTGTTTCAGTGGTGACTTCGAGGTCTCTGGACCTCTCTGTGAGAAGCTGTAGCTCCATCTTTCTTCCATTTTCTATCACTTTTGCTCCAGTATCTGACTGATGAGTGAAGCTTCGCTGATCTTCTTGTAGCCGTCATCTTTCTTGGTCTTGTGACATTTCTCTTCCATGTGGTGCCATTGCTGACAGTAATGGGGGTTTTCTGTGTTAGGTATCGGGCTCTTATAGTCGCCCGTTTGCTGGACTCCGGTTTACTGAAGGATGACAGTGACCTGGGGGAATTCTTGTTACTTAGAATTCTGTGGTCTAAACTTTAGCTTTACTCCAAAGACTTTCATTGGGGTGTACTCATTGTTGCAACATTGTCTTGAATGAATATTTTCAGAAAATTACTTATGTTTGCAAAATAGCAAATCCTGTTTACAATCCGTGAACGACATTTGTGGAGTGTTCTATAGTGCCGTGTCCATGGAGAGTGTGGGTTGTGAGAGGAACGTAAAGGCAGTAGGGATGTACTCATTTATGCTGAGCACTGTATGTGTGACACTATTACCAGGTGTATTATAGGCCGATCTCTTCTTGATCAAGGTTCTATCCTCTCTATACATCGGGGATAATAGGACGATAATTTTTTCGGCGGTCGATCATTGAAACATCTCGAGTTTTCGGTGGGTCTTGCAGACCCCTAAACAGAGTGACATCTGTAGCTGCCTGTTACTCACGTGGTCAAAGAAGGGTCTGATGCGGATGGCGGTATGAATGAGAAGCGACTGCATGTCAGAGTCCTGCACATGGGGCAGTAGACGAGACAGATTGGACATGGCCTCCTGGGTCACTATATGATCGGGGTCTTCTCGATCATCCATGGCGTTGATCATGGCGGTCAGCAAGTGAGATCCATGTTTTCGGACCTGTAATGAGGCAGACACAAAGCCTCAGCAAATTTTCAGCTATTTACCGCCCTTACCACTAACCACAGGGTCCTGACCTTCTCAGGATATCCACTTGCGATGTTCCCCAGGCCACGAACAGCGAGCATGCGAACGGTGACATTGCTATCCTTCAGCCGTCCAGTCATATTCTCCATCAGCGGCTCCAGGAAGATGAGGTCACTGAGGTCACTACTCAGCAGAAGCTAGATACAAGACAGAAAGACATCAGTCATACAGGAGACCGGAAGTGACCCTACAGCAGGACACAGGACAAACAGACGTCATACAGAAGACCGAAAGTGACCCTACACCCGCACACAGGTTGGACAGACATCATTCATACAGGAGACCGGAAGCGACCCTACACCCGAACATCAATGATACAGGAGACCAGAGGTGACCCTACAGCCGGGCACAGGACAGACAGACATCAGTCATACAGGAGACCGGAGGTGACTCCACACTCGGACACAATATGGACAGACATCAGTCATACAAGAGACCAGAAGTGACCCTACAGCCAGACACAGGACAAACAGACGTCATTCAGGAGACCGGAAGTGACCCTACAGCCGGGCACAGGATGGACAGACAGACATCAGTCATAGAGGAGACGGGAAGTGACCCTACAGCCGGACACAGGTCGGATGAACAGACATCACTCATACAGAAGACCGAAAGTGACTCTACAGTCGGACATAGGACGGACAGACATCAGTCACACAGGAGACTGGAAGTGACCCTACAGGCGGATACAGGTCAGACAGACATCAGTCGTACAAACCACCGAATGTGAGCCTACAGCTGGGCACATGATGGACAGACATACATCAGTCACACTGGAGACCGAAGGTGACCCTATTGCCGGAGACGGGCAGACATCACTCAAACAGAAGACAGGAAATTACCCTACAGTCGAACACAGGACGAACAGACATCAGTCATACAGGAGACTGGAGGTGACCCAACAGTCGAACGCAAGAAGCCAGCGAGACAGACATCAGTCAATCAGTAGTCAGGAGGTAACCCTACAGCCAGACACAGGATGGATGGACAGACAGACATCAGTGATACAGGAGACCGGGGGTGACCCTACAGTCGAAAGGAAGACAGAGAGAGTAGGAAGGAGGGGTTTGGGTTCCTGCAGAACTGGGCCGACTTCTCAGTTGGCTACAGGCTCTACGCTAGGGACGGGCTGCACCTCAATGGGGAAGGTGCAGCTGTGCTGGGGGAGAAAATGGCTAGAAGGTTGGAGGAGTGTTTAAACTAGGGATTGGGGGGAGGGTATTCATTTTATAGGAGGGGAAGATAGTGCAGATAGAGACCTGGGCACAAATAAGGAAGTAGGGGGTGGCGGTGGCATGGGGGGTGGGGTTAGAACAGTTAGTAATTTAAGAAAGAATAGAGGTACAGAGAGGAACATCAAGTGCATGTATACTAACACCAGAAGCCTCGCCAACAACATGGATGAATTAGAACTAATGTTGTTGGAGCATAATTATGACATGGTGGGGATATCTGAGACGTGGCTGGATGAGAGCCATGACTGGGCTGTTAACTTGCAGGGCTATTGCCTGTTCAGAAATGACCGTACAGATAAGCGAGGGGGAGGGGTGTGTCTATATGTAAAATCTTCCTTAAAACCCATCCTGCGTGATAATATAGGTGAATTTAATGAAAATGTAGAGTCCCTGTGGGTGAAGATAAGGGGAGGGGGAAAATAATAAATTACTGATAGGGGTTTGTTATAAATCTCCAAAAATAATGGAAGCAATGGAGAATATCCTCATAAAGCAAATAGATGAAGCTGCGACTCAAGGAGAAGTCATTATTATGGGGGACTTCAACTACCCTGAAATAGATTGGGGAACAGAAACCTGCAGTTCCAGCAAAGGTGATCGGGGTCTGACAACTATGAGAGACAATTACCTCTGACAACTGGTTCAGGACCCAACAAGAAGGGGGGCACTGCTAGACCTAATATTAACCAACAGGCCAGACCGCATATCAAATATAAGGGTTGGGGGTCACTTGGGGAATAGTGATCACAAAATAATAAGTTTTCATGTAACCTTTAATAAGATGGGTAGTAGAGGGGTGACAAGGACACTAAACTTCAGGAGGGCAAATTTCCAACGGATGAGAGAGGATCTTGGTGCAATTAACTGGGACGATATCCTGAGACACAAAAATACACAAAGAAAATGGGAGACATTTATTAGCATCCTGGATAGGACCTGAGCACAGTATATACCGTATGGGAATAAACATACTAGAAATAGGAGGAAACCAATATGGCTAAATAGAGCTGTAAGGGGCGCAATAAGGGACAAAAAGAATATAGAGAATTAAAGGAAGTAGGTAGTGAGGAGGCATTAAATAAATACAGAAAATTAAATACATTCTGTAAAAAGCAAATCAAGGCAGCAAAGATTGAGACAGAGAGACTCATTGCCAGAGAGAGCAAAAATAACCCCAAAATATTCTTTAACTATATAAATAGTAAGAAACTAAAAAATGACAGTGTTGGCCCCCTTAAAAATAGTCTGGGTGAAATGGTGGATGAGGATGAGGAAAAAGCTAATATGCTAAATGACTTTTTTCATCAGTATTTACAAAAGAAAATCCCATGGCAGCCAATATGACTAGTGATAAAAATTCCCAATTAAATGTCACCTGCTTAACCCAGCAGGAAGTACAGCGGCGGCTAAAAATCACTAAAATTGACAAATCTCCGGGCCCGGATGGGATACATCCCCGAGTACTGCAGGAACTAAGTACAGTCATTGATAGACCATTATTATTAATCTTTAAAGACTCCATAATAACAGGGTCTGTACCACAGGACTGGCGTATAGCAAATGTGGTGCCAATATTCAAAAAAGGGGCAAAAACTGAACTCGGTAATTATAGGCCAGTAAGCTTAACCTCTACTGTGGGTAAAATCCTGGAGGGCATTCTAAGGGATGCTATACTGGAGTATCTGAAGAGGAATAACCTCATGACCCAGTATCAGCACGGGTTTACTAGGGACCGATCATGTCAGACTAATTTGATCAGCTTCTATGAAGAGGCAAGTTCCGGACTGGACCAAGGGAACCCAGTGGACGTAGTATATATGGACTTTTCCAAAGCTTTTGATACGGTGCCACACAAAAGGTTGTTACATAAAATGAGAGTAATGGGGATAGGGGAAAATATGTGTAAGTGGGTTGAGAGCTGGCTCAGGGATAGGAAACAAAGGGTGGTTATTAATGGAGCACACTCGGACTGGGTCACGGTTAGCAGTGGGGTACCACAGGGGTCAGTATTGGGCCCTCTTCTTTTTAACATATTTATTAATGACCTTGTAGGGGGCATTCAGAGTAGAATTTCAATATTTGCAGATGACACTAAACTCTGCAGGGTAATCTATACAGGGGAGGACAATTTTATATTACAGGCTGATTTATGTAAACTAGAAGCTTGGGCTGATAAATGGCAAATGAGCTTTAATGGGGATAAATGTAAGGTCATGCACTTGGGTAGAAGTAATAAGATGTATAACTATGTGCTTAATTCTAAAACTCTGGGCAAAACCGTCAATGAAAAAGACCTGGGTGTATGGGTGGATGACAAACTCATATTCAGTGGCCAGTGTCAGGCAGCTGCTACAAAGGCAAATAAAATAATGGGATGTATTAAAAGAGGCATAGATGCTCATGAGGAGAACATAATTTTACCTCTATACAAGTCACTAGTTCGACCACACTTAGACTACTGTGCACAGTTCTGGTCTCCGGTGTATAAGAAAGACATAGCTGAACTGGAGCGGGTGCAGAGAAGAGCGACCAAGGTTATTAGAGGACTGGGGGGTCTGCAATACCAAGATAGGTTATTACACTTGGGGCTATTTAGTTTGGAAAAACGAAGACTAAGGGGTGATCTTATGTTAATGTATAAATATATGAGGGGACAGTACAAAGACCTTTCTGATGATCTTTTTAATCATAGACCTGAGACAGGGACAAGGGGGCATCCTCTACGTCTGGAGGAAAGAAGGTTTAAGCATAATAACAGACGCGGGTTCTTTACTGTAAGAGCAGTGAGACTATGGAACTCTCTGCCGTATGATGTTGTAATGAGGGATTCATTAATTAAATTTAAGAGGGAACTGGATGCCTTTCTGGAAAAGTATAATGTTACAGGGTATATATATTAGATTCCTTGTTAGGGTGTTGATCCAGGGAACTAGTCTGATTGCCGTATGTGGAGTCGGGAAGGAATTTTTTTCCCCATGGTGGAGTTACTCTTTGCCACATGGGTTTTTTTGCCTTCCCCTGGATCAACATGTTAGGGCATGTTAGGTTAGGCTATGGGTTGGACTAGACGGACTTACAGTCTTCCTTCAACCTTAATAACTATGAGAGACATCAGTCATTTAGGAGACCAGAGGTGATCCTACAGCCGGACACAGGACAGACCTCAGTCATATAGGATACCGAAAGCGACCTAACAGCCGGACACAAGATGGATGGACAGACAGACATCAGTCATACAAGAGACTGGAGATGACCCTACAGCAGGACACGGGACAGACAGACATCAGTCATACAAGAGACCTGAGGTGACCCTACAGCCTGGCACAGGATGGACGGATAGACAGACATCAGTCATACAGGAGACCGATGGTGACCCTACAGCCTGACACAGGACAGACAGACATCAGTTACACAGGAGACCGGAGGTTAGCCTACAGCCGGACACAGGACGGACAGAAAGACATCAGTTATACAGGAGAGCGGAGGTGACTCCGCACTCGGACACATTACGAACAGACATCAGTCATACAAGAGACCTGAGGCGACTCTACAGCCGGGCACAGGATGGACGGATAGACAGACATCAGTCATACAGGAGACCGGGGGGGACCATACAGCTGCACACAAAATGGACGGACAGATATCCATTATACAGGAAGTGACCCTAGAATGGACACAGGAGGGAGAGACTGACATACAGGAGATCATAGGTGACCCTACGGCCGGATGCAATATGGCAGGGACATATACAGAAGGCCCCGTAGTATAATGGGTGCCTCGCTCTGTCAGCAGTGTGTAGATGATACATAAGTAGTAATGAACCACCGGATACTTGGAAAGGTGTAGGAAACGCACATGATGAAGTCAATTGTCAGTCATCTATCCTCGGCGACAATATGAAGAAGATCCTGGCATGGTGGAAACGTTATCGGAGATCAACAGATGTGGCCAAAAGTATTGACACCCCTGCAATTCTGTCAGATAATACTCAGTTTCTTCCTGAAAATGATTGCAAACACAAATTCTTTGGTCTTATCTTCATTTAATTTGTCTTAAATGAAAAAACACAAAAATAATTGTCCTAAAGCCAAATTGGATATAATTCTACACCAAACATAAAAAGGGGGTGGACAAAAGTATTGGCGCTGTTGGAAAAATCATGTGATGCTTCTCTAATTAGTGTAATTAACAGCACCTGTAACTTCCCTGTGGCACCTAACAGGTGTTGGCAATAACTAAATCACACTTGCAGCCAGTTGACATGGATTAAAGTTGACTCAACCTCTGTCCTGTGTCCTTGTGTGTACCACATTGAGCATGGAGAAAAGAAAGAAGACCAAAGAACTGTCTGAGGACTTGAGAAACCAAACTGTGAGGAAGCATGAGCAATCTCAAGGCTACAAGTCCATCTCCAAAGACCTGAATGTTCCTGTGTCTACCGTGCGCAGTGTCATCAAGAAGTGTAAAGCCCATGGCACTGTGGCTAACCTCCCTAGATGTGGACGGAAAAGAAAATTGACAAGAGATTTCAACGCAAGATTGTGCGGCTGTTGGATAAAGAACCTCGACTAACATCCAAACAAGTTCAAGCTGCCCTGCAGTCCGAGGGTACAACAGTGTCAACCCGTACTATCCGTCGGCGTCTGAATGAAAAGGGACTGTATGGTAGGAGACCCAGGAAGACCCCACTTCTTACCCCGAGACATAAAAACGCCAGGCTGGAGTTTGCCAAAACTTACCTGAAAAAGCCTAAAACGTTTTGGAAGAATGTTCTCTGGTCAGATGAGACAAAAGTAGAGCTTTTTGGGCAAAGGCATCAACATAGAGTTTACAGGAGAAAAAAAGAGGCATTCAAAGAAAAGAACACGGTCCCTACAGTCAAACATGGCGGAGGTTCCCAGATGTTTTGGGGTTGCTTTGCTGCCTCTGGCACTGGACTGCTTGACCGTGTGCATGGCATTATGAAGACTACCAACAAATTTTGCAGCATAATGTAAGGCCCAGTGTGAGAAAGCTGGGTCTCCCTCAGAGGTCATGGGTCTTCCAGCAGGACAATGACCCAAAACACACTTCAAAAAGCACTAGAAAATGGTTTGAGAGAAAGCACTGGAGACTTCTAAGGTGGCCAGCAATGAGTCCAGACCTGAATGCCATAGAACACCTGTGGAGAGATCTAAAAATGGCAGTTTGGAGAAGGCGCCCTTCAAATATCAGGGACCTGGAGCAGTTTGCCAAAGAAGAATGGTCTAAAATTCCAGCAGAGCATTGTAAGAAACTCATTGATGGTTACCGGAAGTGGTTGGTCGCAGTTATTTTGGCTAAAGGTTGTGCAACCAAGTATTAGGCTGAGGGTGCCAATACTTTTGTCTGGCCCATTTTTGGAGTTGTGTGAAATGATCAATGTTTAGCTTTTTGCTTCATTCTCTTTTGTGTTTTTTCATTTAAGACAAATGAAATGAAGATAATAATACCAAAGAATTTGTGATTGCAATCATTTTCAGGAAGAAACTGAGTATTATCTGACAGAATTGCAGGGGTGTCAATACTTTTGGCCACAACTGTACCTATGATTTATTTCCTGCACCTCTCCATATCAGCACTACATGTTCAGCAGTGTGCGGTGATCCAGTACCACTTAGCTGCACTATTCTATGATACATGGCGTCTCTCCGGTGTGCGGCGTACTCTTAGCTCGGCTTTTACATGTCCCTCTTTATCCATTCTGTACATGGCGAGGTGTGAAGCACAAGCAGCAGACCTCCATTCTGCAGCACGTCACCCTCAGGGGGAGGATGGGGGTTGTGGTTGTGTCCTGCACCTCCGGTTTAGTATGGATAGTGTGCAGCGGTGATAGATGGGGCGACGTGCCAGGCCGGCTCACTCCTGCTCCGCAGATCGGCCTCAGCTGCTCGTGTTACAGGCTCTGCTTCCAGGACACAGGAGCGGTGACCGAGCCGCCATCCAGGGAGCACGGAGGAACGGCAGATTATGGATTTTTCCATAACCTGGGACGTCCTGCCAGAGCCGCTCAGCGCTGACGCAACATGTTAGCTATGCTGGAAACTTCCAGACTGCGGTGAGAATGACCGAGGACGGGACACTGCTCCTTCCTCACCACTGTGTACACGTATGATGGGCCGGGTGGGGAGCGTGTCACAGCAGGTAGGGACACATCTGGCACCGAGCCGAGGCGCACAGCCGGCATCAGGCACCCACACCAAGCCCAGGCACGCAGCCGGCACCAGATCCCGCACCGAGCCCAGGCACGCAGCCGGCACCAGGCACCCACACCGAGCCCAGGCACGCAGCCGGCACCAGATCCCGCACCGAGCCCAGGCACACAGCCGGCATCAGGCACCCACACCAAGCCCAGGCACGCAGCCGGCACCAGATCCCGCACCGAGCCCAGGCACGCAGCCGGCACCCACACAAAGCACAGCCGCCGGCATCAGATCCCGCACCGAGCCCAGGCACGCAGCCGGCACCAGATCCCGCACCGAGCCCAGGCACGCAGCCGGCACCAGGCACCCACACCGAGCCCAGGCACGCAGCCGGCACCCACACAAAGCACAGCCGCCGGCATCAGATCCCGCACCGAGCCCAGGCACGCAGCCGGCACCAGGCACCCACACCAAGCCCAGGCACGCAGCCGGCACCAGATCCCGCACCGAGCCCAGGCACGCAGCCGGCACCCACACAAAGCACAGCCGCCGGCATCAGATCCCGCACCGAGCCCAGGCGCACAGCCGGCATCAGGCACCCACACCAAGCCCAGGCACGCAGCCGGCACCAGATCCCGCACCGAGCCCAGGCACGCAGCCGGCACCAGGCACCCACACCGAGCCCAGGCACGCAGCCGGCACCAGATCCCGCACCGAGCCCAGGCACACAGCCGGCATCAGGCACCCACACCAAGCCCAGGCACGCAGCCGGCACCAGATCCCGCACCGAGCCCAGGCACGCAGCCGGCACCCACACAAAGCACAGCCGCCGGCATCAGATCCCGCACCGAGCCCAGGCACGCAGCCGGCACCAGATCCCGCACCGAGCCCAGGCACGCAGCCGGCACCAGGCACCCACACCGAGCCCAGGCACGCAGCCGGCACCCACACAAAGCACAGCCGCCGGCATCAGATCCCGCACCGAGCCCAGGCACGCAGCCGGCACCAGGCACCCACACCAAGCCCAGGCACGCAGCCGGCACCAGATCCCGCACCGAGCCCAGGCACGCAGCCGGCACCCACACAAAGCACAGCCGCCGGCATCAGATCCCGCACCGAGCCCAGGCGCACAGCCGGCATCAGGCACCCACACCAAGCCCAGGCACGCAGCCGGCACCAGATCCCGCACCGAGCCCAGGCACGCAGCCGGCACCAGGCACCCACACCAAGCCCAGGCACGCAGCCGGCACCAGATCCCGCACCGAGCCCAGGCACGCAGCCGGCACCCACACAAAGCACAGCCGCCGGCATCAGATCCCGCACCAAGCCCAGGCGCACAGCCGGCATCAGGCACCCACACCAAGCCCAGGCGCACAGCCGGCATCAGGCACCCACACCAAGCCCAGGCGCACAGCCGGCATCAGGCACCCACACCAAGCCCAGGCGCACAGCCGGCATCAGGCACCCACACCAAGCCCAGGCGCACAGCCGGCATCAGGCACCCACACCAAGCCCAGGCGCACAGCCGGCATCAGGCACCCACACCAAGCCCAGGTGCACAGCTGGCATCAGGCACCAACACCAAGCCCAGGCGCACAGCCGGCATCAGGCACCAACACCAAGCCCAGGTGCACAGCCGGCATCAGGCACCAACACCAAGCCCAGGCGCACAGCCGGCATCAGGCACCAACACCAAGCCCAGGCGCACAGCCAGCATCAGGCACCAACACCAAGCCCAGGTGCACAGCTGGCACCAGATCCCGCACCGAGCCCAGGCACGCAGCTGGCACCCACACAAAGCACAGCCGCCGGCATCAGATCCCGCACCGAGCCCAGGCGCACAGCCGGCATCAGGCACCCACACCAAGCCCAGGCGCACAGCCGGCATCAGGCACCCACACCAAGCCCAGGTGCACAGCCGGCACCAGATCCCGCACCGAGCCCAGGCGCACAGCCGGCATCAGGCACCCACACCAAGCCCAGGCGCGCAGCCGGCATCAGGCACCCACACCAAGCCCAGGTGCGCAGCCGGCATCAGGCACCCACACCAAGCCCAGGTGCCCAGCCGGCATCAGGCACCCACACCAAGCCCAGGCGCACAGCCGGCATCAGGCACCCACACCAAGCCCAGGCGCACAGCCGGCATCAGGCACCCACACCAAGCCCAGGCGCACAGCCGGCATCAGGCACCCAACACCAAGCCCAGGCGCACAGCCGGCATCAGGCACCCACACCAAGCCCAGGTGCACAGCCGGCATCAGGCACCCACACCAAGCCCAGGCGCGCAGCCGGCATCAGGCACCCACACCAAGCCCAGGTGCACAGCCGGCATCAGGCACCAACACCAAGCCCAGGCGCACAGCCGGCATCAGGCACCCACACCAAGCCCAGGCGCACAGCCGGCATCAGGCACCCACACCAAGCCCAGGCGCACAGCCGGCATCAGGCACCCACACCAAGCCCAGGTGCACAGCCGGCATCAGGCACCCACACCGAGCCCAGGCACGCAGCCGGCATCAGGCACCCACACCAAGCCCAGGTGCACAGCCAGCATCAGGCACCCACACCGAGCCCAGGCACGCAGCCGGCATCAGGCACCCACACCAAGCCCAGGCGCACAGCCGGCATCAGGCACCCACACCAAGCCCAGGTGCACAGCCGGCACCAGATCCCGCACCGAGCCCAGGCACGCAGCCGGCATCAGGCACCCACACCAAGCCCAGGCGCACAGCCGGCATCAGGCACCCACACCAAGCCCAGGTGCACAGCTGGCACCAGATCCCGCACCGAGCCCAGGCACGCAGCTGGCACCCACACAAAGCACAGCCGCCGGCATCAGATCCCGCACCGAGCCCAGGCACGCAGCCGGCACCCACGCAAAGAACAGCCGCCGGCATCAGATCCCGCACCGAGCCCAGGCATGCAGCCGGCACCCACACAAAGCACAGCCGCCGGCATCAGATCCCGCACCGAGCCCAGGCACGCAGCCGGCACCCACACAAAGCACAGCCGCCGGCACCAGACACCCGCACCGAGCCCAGGCACGCAGCTGGCACCAGATCCCGCACCGAGCCCAGGCACGCAGCTGGCACCCACACAAAGCACAGCCGCCGGCATCAGATCCCGCACCGAGCCCAGGCACGCAGCCGGCACCCACACAAAGCACAGCCGCCGGCACCAGACACCCGCACCGAGCCCAGGCACGCAGCTGGCACCAGATCCCGCACCGAGCCCAGGCACGCAGCTGGCACCCACACAAAGCACAGCCGCCGGCACCAGATCCCGCACCGAGCCCAGGCACGCAGCCGGTACCAGATCCCGCACCGAGCCCAGGCACGCAGCCGGTACCAGATCCCGCACCGAGCCCAGGCACGCAGCTGGCACCAGACACCCAACACCAAGTCCAGACACGCAACTGGTACACGAACCGAGCTCAGATGCGCAAATGGCACTCGCATGCACCCCCGACATTAGATCCAACAGAACTGGCATATGTCAAGCACTGTCTAAAATTCAACACGGAAGAGGGTGTACAAAAATATTGGGGGGATATACAGAGCAAGGTTGGGGGGGGTAGACATGGGCCAGGGTAATGTTCTCCTGACCTGGGCGAGGAAGGCGGTGGTGGTGACCCGCTGGTTGTCATACGCGCTGCTCTGGATCGCCTGCAGTCTCTTCATGATGTCTGGGAGTTTGGGTCCGGCGTACCGCACCATGGCACTGCGAGAAGAGAGGAGACGTGACGCATGGCAGGAAGAGAGAAGATAGGGCGCGAAGATAGGGCGCACAACATTTGGGTGACCTGTGGCTGCGGGCTCTTACCTGCTCAGTGACGATACTCCAATATGATGAGTGTCCTCCCGTTTCATATTCTCCCAGCCTCCATCAGCTGCCACATTCAGCGCCACCTCCTCGCTGCCTCCCTGGACCAGCATGAAGTGCAGAGCCTCTGCCGCAGAGCTGGAGAGAGAGGACACAGTCAGAGCCTGGCGCAGGGCTGAGCGTGCAGAAGAAAGGGGCCCAGAATCAGAGGAGACGGGCATGGGTGGCAGTGCACTGGAGAAAGGGGCACAGAATCAGAGGAGACGGGCATGGGTGGCAGTGCACTGGAGAAAGGGGCCCAGAATCAGAGGAGACGGGCATGGGTGGCAGTGCACTGGAGAAAGGGGCACAGAATCAGAGGAGACGGGCATGGGTGGCAGTGCACTGGAGAAAGGGGCACAGAATCAGAGGAGACGGGCATGGGTGGCAGTGCACTGGAGAAAGGGGCACAGAATCAGAGGAGACGGGCATGGGGGGCAGCGCACCGGAGAAAGGGGCCCAGAATCAGAGGAGACGGGCATGGGTGGCAGCGCACGGAAGAAAGGGGCCCAGAATCAGAGGAGACGGGCATGGGTGGCAGTGCACTGGAAAAAGGGGCACAGAATCAGAGGAGACGGGCATGGGGGGCAGCGCACCGGAGAAAGGGGCCCAGAATCAGAGGAGACGGGCATGGGTGGCAGCGCACGGAAGAAAGGGGCCCAGAATCAGAGGAGACGGGCATGGGTGGCAGTGCACTGGAAAAAGGGGCACAGAATCAGAGGAGACGGGCATGGGTGGCAGTGCACTGGAGAAAGGGGCACAGAATCAGAGGAGACTGGCATGGGTGGCAGCGCACTGGAGAAAGGGGCACAGAATCAGAGGAGACGGGCATGGGTGGCAGAGCACGGAAGAAAGGGGCCCAGAATCAGAGGAGACGGGCATGGGTGGCAGCGCACGGAAGAAAGGGTCCCAGAATCAGAGGAGACGGGCATGGGTGGCAGAGCACGGAAGAAAGGGGCACAGAATCAGAGGAGACGGGCATGGGTGGCAGCGCACAGAAGAAAGGGGCCCAGAATCAGAGGAGACGGGCATGGGTGGCAGCGCACGGAAGAAAGGGTCCCAGAATCAGAGGAGACGGGCATGGGTGGCAGTGCACTGGAGAAAGGGGCACAGAATCAGAGGAGACTGGCATGGGTGGTAGCGCACGGAAGAAAGGGGCACAGAATCAGAGGAGACGGGCATGGGTGGCAGTGCACTGGAGAATGGGGCACAGAATCAGAGGAGACGGGCATGGGTGGCAGCGCACAGAAGAAAGGGGCCCAGAATCAGAGGAGACGGGCATGGGTGGCAGCGCACGGAATAAAAGGGGCCCAGAATCAGAGGAGACGGGCATGGGTGGCAGTGCACTGGAGAAAGGGGCCCAGAATCAGAGGAGACGGGCATGGGTGGCAGCGTACGGAAGAAAGGGGCCCAGAATCAGAGGAGACAGGCATGGGTGGCAGCGCACGGAAGAAAGGGGCCCAGAATCAGAGGAGACGGGCATGGGTGGCAGCGCACGGAAGAAAGGGGCCCAGAATCAGAGGAGACGGGCATGGGTGGCAGCGCACTGGAGAAAGGGGCACAGAATCAGAGGAGACGGGCATGGGTGGCAGCGCACGGAAGAAAGGGGCCCAGAATCAGAGGAGACGGGCATGGGTGGCAGCGTACGGAAGAAAGGGGCCCAGAATCAGAGGAGACGGGCATGGGTGGCAGCGTACCGGAGAAAGGGGCCCAGAATCAGAGGAGACGAGCATGGGTGGCAGCGTACCGGACAAAGGGGCCCAGAATCAGAGGAGACAGACATGGGTGGCAGCGTACCGGAGAAAGGGGTGGTAGTGCCCCGGAGAAAGGGGCATAGAACCAAAGGCAGACTGGAAGCGGCAGGAGCACAGGGCAGGGGCGGCCGGAGGACAGGGCAGGGGCGGCCGGAGGACAGGGCAGGGGCGGCCGGAGGACGGGGCAGGGGCGGCCGGAGGACGGGGCAGGGGCGGCCGGAGGACGGGGCAGGGGCGGCCGGAGGACGGGGCAGGGGCGGCCGGAGGACGGGGCAGGGGCGGCCGGAGGACGGGGCAGGGCGCATCGGAGGATATACTCTGAGGAAACATCTCAACTGCATTTATCCCTCAGCAGTGACAGCTGGCATTAACCCCTCGGTGGCTCACATATTACCTGCACGGGTCCAGGCTGCGGCTGCTCTGGTTCTGGCTGTTCTTCCGCTCTTTGGTGGGTCCGAGGTTCTTGGGGGGCTGCACACTGACCATAGAGCTGATCCGCAGGAGGAGCACCACAAACAGCTGGGAGTAAAGCTCCTGTACAGCAGGAAATGACTGCGGCTGAGACAGCACCTCGCGGAGGGCACAAGTGGCCTGCAACAGAGAGGAAGTATGAGACGCCAGAGACAACCCCAAACATCACCGGACCCCCAACTACACCCTCAGCTTTCCTACAGCCCCCGAGAGCAAAAACTGCGGGTGACAAAGCGAAGAGATCAGGTCATCATTGGAGGACCTGAAAAAGGAGAAGAGGAGTCGAAATAACCAACAGCGACCACAATTCACCAGGACTCACAGCTGCCTGGAAGACCCTCCACTCATCAGCGCTTATTAACCCCTTACATCCTCCACACCAGAAGCGGAGACCGAAACAGCAGAGACGAGACCCCACAAACAATCAGTATTGTCATTGTACAATAGTCTGTATGATACGCCAGAGCTGCACTCACTATTCTGCTGGTGCAGTCACTGTGTACATACATTACTGATCCTGAGTTACACCCTGTATTATACTCCAGAGCTGCACTCACTATTCTGCTGGTGCAGTCACTGTGTACATACATTACATTACTGATCCTGAGTTACATCCTGTATTATACTCCAGAGCTGCACTCACTATTCTGCTGGTGCAGTCACTGTGTACATACATTACATTACTGATCCTGAGTTACACCCTGTATTATACTCCAGAGCTGCACTCACTA
This sequence comes from Ranitomeya variabilis, assembly GCF_051348905.1. Taxonomy (NCBI): domain Eukaryota; kingdom Metazoa; phylum Chordata; class Amphibia; order Anura; family Dendrobatidae; genus Ranitomeya; species Ranitomeya variabilis. The sequence goes on from NC_135237.1 coordinate 580,480,794, forward strand.
TTCTGCTGGTGCAGTCACTGTGTACATACATTACATTACTGATCCTGAGTTACCTCCTGTATTATACTCCAGAGCTGCACTCACTATTCTGCTGGTGCAGTCACTGTGTACATACATTACATTACTGATCCTGAGTTACCTCCTGTATTATACTCCAGAGCTGCACTCACTATTCTGCTGGTGCAGTCACTGTGTACATACATTACTGATCCTGAGTTACATTCTGTATTATACCCCAGAGCTGCACTCACTATTCTGCTGGTGCAGTCACTGTGTACATACATTACATTACTGATCCTGAGTTACATCCTGTACTATACCCCAGAGCTGCACTCACTATTCTGCTGGTGCAGTCACTGTGTACATACATTACATTACTGATCCTGAGTTACATCCTGTATTATACCCGAGAGCTGCACTGACTATTCTGCTGGTGCAGTCACTGTATACATACATTACATTACTGATCCTGAGTTACCTCCTGTATTATACCCGAGAGCTGCACTCACTATTCTGCTGGTGCAGTCACTGTGTACATACATTACATTACTGATCCTAAGTTACATCCTGTATTATACCCCAGAGCTGCACTCACTATTCTGCTGGTGCAGTCACTGTGTACATACATTACATTACTGATCCTGAGTTACATCCTGTATTATACTCCAGAGCTGCACTCACTATTCTGCTGGTGCAGTCACTGTGTACATACATTACATTACTGATCCTGAGTTACCTCCTGTATTATACCCCAGAGCTGCACTCACTATTCTGCTGGTGCAGTCACTGTGTACATACATTACTGATCCTGAGTTACCTCCTGTATTATCCTCCAGAGCTGCACTCACTATTTTGTGCTGGTGCAGTCACTGTGTACATACATTACATTACTGATCCTGAGTTACATCCTGTATTATACCCCAGAGCTGCACTCACTATTCTGCTGGTGCAGTCATTGTGTACATACATTACTGATCCTGAGTTACCTCCTGTATTATCCTCCAGAGCTGCACTCACTATTTTGTGCTGGTGCAGTCACTGTGTACATACATTACATTACTGATCCTGAGTTACATCCTGTATTATACCCCAGAGCTGCACTCACTATTCTGCTGGTGCAGTCACTGTGTACATACATTACATTACTGATCCTGAGTTACCTCTTGTATTATACCCCAGAGCTGCACTCACTATTCTGCTGGTGCAGTCACTGTGTACATACATTACTGATCCTGAGTTACATCCTGCATTATACCCCAGAGCTGCACTCACTATTCTGCTGGTTCAGTCACTGTGTACATACATTACTGATCCTGAGTTACATCCTGTATTACACTCCAGAGCTGCACTCACTATTCTGCTGGTGCAGTCACTGTGTACATACATTACTGATCCTGAGTTACCTCCTGTATTATCCTCCAGAGCTGCACTCACTATTTTGTGCTGGTGCAGTCACTGTGTACATTGTCATGAATCCCCAATGGCTAGGGATAGCACAGGACAAGCAAAGTACAAATATATAACGGACGAGCTCTAGGGTGATGGAACCTGGGCTGACCGCTGCCCTACGCCTGACAAACGCAACTAGAGATAGCCAGGGAGCGTGCCTACGTTGGTTCTAGACGCCACGCACCAGCCTAAGAGCTAACTAGTACTGCAGAGAAAACAAGACCTCACTTGCCTCCAGAGGAATTAACCCCAAAGGTATAGTTGCCCCCCACATGTATTGACGGTGAAATGAGAGGAAGGCACACACATAGAGATGATGTATATAGCTTTAGCAAATAGAGGCCCGCTGTAAACTAGAAAGCAGAACGATACAAAAGGGGACTGAGCGGTCAGCAAAAAACCCTAATCAAAAAAACCATCCTGAGATTACAAGAACCCATGTGCCAACTCATGGCACATGGGGAGAACCTCAGTCCACTAGAGCTACCAGCTAGCATAGAGACATAATAAGCAAGCTGGACAAAAAACCAAACAACTGAAAATCAGCACTTAGCTTATCCTGAAAGATCTGGGAGCAGGTAGGCAGGAACCAAACAGAGCACATCTGAATACATTGATAGCCGGCAAGGGAATGACAGAAAGGCCAGGTAAAATAGGAAACACCCAGCCTCTGATGGACAGGTGGAAACCAAAGGCCGCAACCCACCAAAGTCACCCAGTACCAGCAGTAACCACCAGAGGGAGCCCACAAACAGAATCCACAACAGTACCCCCCCCCTTGAGGAGGGGTCACCGAACCCTCACGAGAACCCCCAGGGCGATCAGGGTGAGCTCTATGGAAGGCGCGGACCAAATCAGTCGCATGAACATCGGAGGCGACCACCCAGGAATTATCCTCCTGACCATAACCCTTCCACTTAACCAAATACTGGAGTTTGCGTCTGGAAACACGAGAATCCAAGATCTTCTCAACGACATACTCCAATTCTCCCTCCACCAGCACCGGAGCAGGAGGCTCAACCGAAGGAACAACGGGCACCTCATACCTCCGCAACAACGACCGATGGAACACATTATGAATAGCAAACGATGCTGGGAGATCCAAACGAAAAGATACAGGGTTAAGAATCTCCGAGATCCTATAAGGACCGATGAACCGAGGCTTGAACTTAGGAGAAGAGACCTTCATAGGGACAAAACGAGAAGACAACCACACCAAATCCCCAACAAGAAGTCGGGGACCCACGCGGCGACGGCGATTAGCAAACTGCTGAGTCTTCTCCTGAGATAACTTCAAATTGTCCACCACCTGATTCCAAATCTGATGTAGCCTGTCCACCACCATGTCCACTCCAGGACAATCCGAAGACTCCACCTGACCAGAGGAAAAACGAGGATGAAACCCCGAATTACAAAAAAAAGGAGAGACCAACGTGGCAGAACTAGCCCGATTATTAAGAGCAAATTCGGCCAGTGGCAAAAAAGCAACCCAGTCATCTTGATCAGCAGAAACAAAACACCTCAAATAAGTTTCCAAGGTCTGATTAGTTCGCTCCGTCTGGCCATTCGTCTGAGGATGGAATGCAGACGAGAAAGACAAATCAATGCCCATCTTGGCACAAAACGTCCGCCAAAATCTAGACACAAACTGGGATCCCCTGTCAGAAACGATATTCTCCGGAATCCCATGCAAACGGACCACGTTCTGAAAAAATAAAGGGACCAACTCAGAGGAGGAGGGCAACTTAGGCAAGGGCACCAAATGAACCATCTTAGAAAAGCGGTCACACACAACCCAGATAACGGACATTTTCTGTGAAACCGGAAGATCAGAAATAAAATCCATGGAAATGTGCGTCCAAGGCCTCTTCGGGATGGGCAAGGATAACAACAACCCACTGGCCCGAGAACAGCAAGGCTTAGCTCGAGCACACACTTCACAAGACTGCACAAAGGTACGCACATCCCTAGACAAGGAAGGCCACCAAAAAGACCTGGCCACCAAGTCTCTAGTACCAAATATTCCAGGATGACCAGCCAACACAGAAGAATGGACCTCGGAGATGACTCTACTGGTCCAATCATCCGGAACAAACAGTCTTTCTGGTGGACAACGATCCGGTTTATCCACCTGAAACTCCTGCAATGCACGTCGCAAGTCTGGGGATACGGCGGACAATATTACCCCATCCCTAAGGATACCAGTAGGCCCAGAGTCTCCAGGAGAGTCAGGCACAAAACTCCTGGAAAGAGCATCTGCCTTCACATTCTTTGAACCTGGCAGGTATGAAACCACGAAATTGAAACGAGAAAAAAACAACGACCAACGAGCCTGTCTAGGATTCAAACGCCTGGCAGACTCAAGGTAAATGAGATTCTTGTGATCAGTCAAGACCACCACACGATGTTTAGCACCCTCAAGCCAATGACGCCACTCCTCAAATGCCCACTTCATGGCCAAAAGCTCCCGATTACCCACATCATAATTGCGCTCGGCGGGCGAGAATTTTCTAGAGAAGAATGCACATGGCTTCATCACCGAGGCATTAGAACTTCTCTGTGACAAAACCGCCCCCGCTCCAATCTCGGAAGCATCAACCTCAACCTGAAAAGGAAGTGAAACATCTGGTTGACACAACACAGGAGCAGAAGAAAACCGGCGCTTAAGTTCCTGAAAGGCCTCCACGGCCGCAGGAGACCAATCAGCAACATCAGCACCCTTTTTAGTCAAATCAGTCAAAGGTTTAACAATACTGGAAAAATTAGCAATGAACCGACGATAAAAATTAGCAAACCCCAAGAACTTCTGAAGGCTCTTAACAGATGTAGGTTGTGTCCAGTCACAAATAGCCTGAACCTTGACGGGATCCATCTCAATAGTAGAAGGAGAAAAAATGTACCCCAAAAAAGAAATCTTCTGGACTCCGAAGAGACACTTTGAGCCCTTCACAAACAGAGAATTGGCCCGCAGAACCTGAAACACCTTCCTGACCTGTAGAACATGAGACTCCCAGTCATCAGAAAACACCAAAATATCATCCAAATACACAATCATAAACTTATCCAGATATTCACGGAAAATATTGTGCATAAAGGACTGAAAGACTGAAGGAGCATTAGAAAGTCCAAAAGGCATTACCAAATACTCAAAATGGCCCTCAGGCGTATTAAATGCGGTTTTCCACTCATCACCCTGCTTTATCCGCACAAGATTATACGCACCGCGAAGATCTATCTTAGTGAACCACCTAGCCCCCTTAATGCGAGCAAACAAATCAGTCAATAATGGCAATGGATACTGATATTTGACTGTAATCTTATTCAGAAGGCGATAATCTATACAAGGCCTCAGGGAACCATCTTTTTTTGCCACGAAAAAGAAACCTGCTCCCAGAGGGGACGAAGATGGACGAATATGTCCCTTTTCCAAGGACTCCTTAATATAATTCCGCATAGCAGTATGCTCTGGCAGTGACAGATTAAATAAACGACCCTTAGGGAACTTACTGCCAGGAATCAATTCTATAGCACAGTCACACTCTCTATGAGGAGGGAGCGAATTGAGCTTAGGCTCCTCAAAAACATCCCTATAATCCGACAAAAACGCAGGGATCTCCGAAGGAGTAGATGAAGCGATAGAAATCGGAGGTGCATGATCATGAACCCCCTGACATCCCCAGCTTAGCACAGACATTGTTTTCCAGTCCAGGACAGGATTATGAGTTTGTAACCATGGCAGACCAAGCACTAGTACATCATGTAAATTATACAGTACAAGGAAGCGAATCACCTCCTGATGAACGGGAGTCATGCGCATGGTCACTTGTGTCCAGTACTGCGGTTTATTCATAGCCAATGGTGTAGAGTCAATTCCCTTCAGAGGAATAGGGACTTCCAGAGGCTCCAGACTAAAACCGCAGCGTTTAGCAAATGACCAATCCATAAGACTCAGGGCAGCGCCCGAATCCACATAGGCATCGACAAAAATGGAAGACAGTGAAAAAATCAGAGTCACAGACAAAATGAACTTAGGCTGCAGAGTACCAATGGCAAAAGATTTATCAACCCTTTTTGTGCGTTTAGAGCATGCTGATATAACATGAGCTGAATCACCACAATAAAAACACAATCCATTTTTCCGCCTATAATTTTGCCGTTCACTTCTGGACTGAATTCTATCACATTGCATAGTCTCAGGTGCCTGTTCAGAAGACACCGCCAACTGGTGCACGGGTTTGCGCTCCCATAAACGCCGATCAATCTGAATGGCCATAGCCATAGACTCATTCAGACCTGTAGGCGCAGGGAACCCCACCATAATATCCTTAATGGCCTCAGAAAGACCATTTCTGAAGTTTGCAGCCAGGGCGCACTCATTCCACTGAGTAAGCACCGACCATTTCCGAAATTTTTGACAATATATTTCCGCTTCATCATACCCCTGAGAGAGGGCTAATAAAGACTTTTCAGCCTGAATCTCCAGGTTGGGTTCTTCATAGAGCAATCCCAATGCCAGAAAAAACGCATCCACATTGAGCAATGCAGGATCCCCTGGTGCCAATGCAAATGCCCAATTCTGAGGGTCGCCCCGCAGGAAAGATATTACAATCTTGACCTGTTGAGCAGGGTCTCCAGAGGAGCGAGATTTTAAAGAAAGAAACAATTTACAATTGTTCCTGAAATTCAGGAAGGTTGATCTATCTCCAGAAAAGAACTCTGGAATAGGAATTCTAGGTTCAGACATGGGAGTGTGAACAACAAAATCCTGTATGTTTTGAACTTTTGCCGCGAGATTACTCAGGCTGGAAGCCAAACTCTGGACATCCATGTTAAACAGCCAAGATCAGAGCCATTCAAGGGTTAAGAGGAGGTAAGAAGCAGCTAGACAGCAATTAAGGGCTAGGCAGCAAAACTCTGAAGGGAAAAAAAAAAAAAAAAAAAAAATAACCCTTAAACACTTCTTTTTCTCCTGCTTCAGCCCAAACAAATAACACTTTGTGGGCCGGCTATACTGTCATGAATCCCCAATGGCTAGGGATAGCACAGGACAAGCAAAGCACAAAGTAATAACGGACGAGCTCTAGGGTGATGGAACCTGGGCTGACCGCTGCCCTACGCCTGACAAACGCAACTAGAGATAGCCAGGGAGCGTGCCTACGTTGGTTCTAGACGCCACGCACCAGCCTAAGAGCTAACTAGTACTGCAGAGAAAATAAAGACCTCACTTGCCTCCAGAGGAATGAACCCCAAAAGATATAGTTGCCCCCTCACATGTATTGACGGTGAAATGAGAGGAAGGCACACACATAGAGATGATATATATAGCTTTAGCAAATTGAGGCCCGCTGTAAACTAGAAAGCAGAACGATACAAAAGGGGACTGAGCGGTCAGCAAAAAACCCTAATCAAAAAACCATCCTGAGATTACAAGAACCCATGTGCCAACTCATGGCACATGGGGAGAACCTCAGTCCACTAGAGCTACCAGCTAGCATAGAGACATTCTAAGCAAGCTGGACAAAAAACCAAACAACTGAAAATCAGCACTTAGCTTATCCTGAAAGATCTGGGAGCAGGTAGGCAGGAACCAAACAGAGCACATCTGAATACATTGATAGCCGGCAAGGGAAATGACAGAAAGGCCAGGTAAAATAGGAAACACCCAGCCTCTGATGGACAGGTGGAAACCAAAGGCCGCAACCCACCAAAGTCACCCAGTACCAGCAGTAACCACCAGAGGGAGCCCACAAACAGAATCCACAACAGTACATACATTACATTACTGATCCTGAGTTACATCCTGTATTATACCCCAGAGCTGCACTCACTATTCTGCTGGTGCAGTCACTGTGTACATACATTACATTACTGATCCTGAGTTACATCCTGTATTATACTCCAGAGCTGCACTCACTATTCTGCTGGTGCAGTCACTGTGTACATACATGACATTACTGATCCTGAGTTACATCCTGCATTATATTCCAGAGCTGCACTCACTATTCTGCTGGTGCAGTCACTCTGTACAGACATTACATTACTGATCCTCAGTTACATCCTGTATTATACCCCAGAGCTGCATTCACTATTCTGCTGGTGCAGTCACTGTGTACATACATTACATTACTGATCCTGAGTTACATCCTGTATTATACTCCAGAGCTGCACTCACTATTCTGCTGGTGCAGTCAATGTGTACAAACATTACATTTCTGATCCTGAGTTACATCCTGTATTATACCCCAGAACTGCACTCACTATTCTGCTGGTGCAGTCACTCTGTACAGACATTACATTACTGATCCTCAGTTACATCCTGTATTATACCCCAGAGCTGCATTCACTATTCTGCTGGTGCAGTCACTGTGTACATACATTACATTACTGATCCTGAATTACCTCCTGTATTATACTCCAGAGCTGCACTCACTATTCTGCTGGTGCAGTCACTGTGTACATACATTACATAACTGATCCTGAATTACCTCCTGTATTATACTCCAGAGCTGCACTCACTATTCTGCTGGTGCAGTCACTGTGTACATACATTACATTACTGATCCTGAGTTATATCCTGTATTATACCCCAGAGCTGCACTCACTATTCTGCTGGTGCAGTCACTGTGTACATACATTACTGATCCTGAGTTACATCCTGTATTATACTCCAGAGCTGCACTCACTATTCTGCTGGTGCAGTCACTGTGTACATACATTACATTACTGATCCTGAGTTACATCCTGTATGATACGCCAGAGCTGCACTCACTATTCTGCTGGTGCAGTCACTGTGTACATACATTACATTACTGATCCTGAGTTATATCCTGTATTATACTCCAGAGCTGCACTCACTATTCTGCTGGTGCAGTCACTGTGTACATACATTACTGATCCTGAGTTACATCCTGTATTATACTCCAGAGCTGCACTCACTATTCTGCTGGTGCAGTCACTGTGTACATACATGACATTACTGATCCTGAGTTACATCCTGCATTATACCCCAGAGCTGCAGTCACTATTTTGTGCTGGTGCAGTCACTGTGTACATACATTACATTACTGATCCTGAGTTACCTCCTGTATTATCCTCCAGAGCTGCACTCACTATTCTGCTGGTGCAGTCACAGTGTACATACATTACATAACTGATCCTGAATTACCTCCTGTATTATACTCCAGAGCTGCACTCACTATTCTGCTGGTGCAGTCACTGTGTACATACATGACACTACTGATCCTGAGTTACACCCTGTATTATATTCCAGAGCTGCACTCACTATTCTGCTGGTGCAGTCACTCTGTACAGACATTACATTACTGATCCTCAGTTACATCCTGTATTATAACCCAGAGCTGCACTCACTATTCTGCTGGTGCAGTCACTGTGTACATACATGACATTACTGATCCTGAGATACACCCTGTATTATACTCCAGAGCTGCACCCACTATTCTGCTGGTGCAGTCACTGTGTACATACATTACATTACTGATCCTGAGTTACACCCTGTATTATACTCCAGAGCTGCACTCACTATTCTGCTGGTGCAGTCACTCTGTACAGACATTACATTACTGATCCTCAGTTACATCCTATATTATACCCCAGAGCTGCATTCACTATTCTGCTGGTGCAGTCACTGTGTACATACATTACATTACTGATCCTGAGTTACATCCTGTATTATACCCCAGAGCTGCACTCACTATTCTGCTGGTGCAGTCACTGTGTACATACATTACATTACTGATCCTGAGTTACATCCTGTATTATATTCTAGAGCTGCACTCACTATTCTGCTGGTGCAGTCACTGTGTACATACATTACATTACTGATCCTGAGTTACACCCTGTATTATACTCCAGAGCTGCACTCACCATTCTGCTGGTGCAGGCACTGTGTACATACATTACTGATCCTGAGTTACATCCTGTATTATACTCCAGAGCTGCACTCACTATTCTGCTGGTGCAGTCACTGTGTACATACATTACATTACTGATCCTGAGTTACATCCTGTATTATACTCCAGAGCTGCACTCCCTATTCTGCTGGTGCAGTCACTGTGTACATACATTACTGATCCTGAGTTACATCCTGCATTATACCCCAGAGCTGCACTCACTATTTTGTGCTGGTGCAGTCACTGTGTACATACATTACATTACTGATCCTGAGTTACCTCCTGTATTATCCTCCAGAGCTGCACTCACTATTCTGCTGGTGCAGTCACTGTGTACATACATTACATTACTGATCCTGAGTTACATTCTGTATTATACTCCAGAGCTGCACTCACTATTCTGCTGGTGCAGTCACTGTGTACATACATTACATTACTGATGCTGAATTACCTCCTGTATTATACTCCAGAGCTGCACTCACTATTGTGCTGGTGCAGTCACAGTGTATATACATTACTGATGTTGAATTACCTCCTGTATTATACCCCAGAGCTGCACTCACTATTCTGCTGGTGCAGTCACAGTGTATATACATTACATTAATGATCCTGAGTTACATCCCGTATTATACTCCAGAGCTGCGCTCACTATTCTGCTGGTGTAGTCACTGTGTACATACATTACATTAATGATCCTGAGTTACATCCTGTATTATACCCCAGACCTGCACTCACTATTCTGCTGGTGCAGTCACTGTGTACATACATTACTGATCCTGAGTTACATCCTGTATTATACCCCAGAGCTGCACTCACTATTCTGCTGGTGCAGTCACTGTGTACATACATTACATTACTGATCCTGAGTTACCTCCTGTATTATACTCCAGAGCTGCACTCACTATTTTGTGCTGGTGCAGTCACTGTGAACATACATTACATTACTGATCCTGAGTTACATCCTGTATTATACCCCAGAGCTGCACTCACTATTCTGCTGGTGCAGTCACTGTGTACATACATTACTGATCCTGAGTTACATCCTGTATTATACTCCAGAGCTGCACTCACTATTCTGCTGGTGCAGTCACTGTGTACATACATTACATTACTGATCCTGAGTTACATCCTGTATGATACGCCAGAGCTGCACTCACTATTCTGCTGGTGCAGTCACTGTGTACATACATTACATTACTGATCCTGAGTTATATCCTGTATTATACTCCAGAGCTGCACTCACTATTCTGCTGGTGCAGTCACTGTGTACATACATTACTGATCCTGAGTTACATCCTGTATTATACTCCAGAGCTGCACTCACTATTCTGCTGGTGCAGTCACTGTGTACATACATTACTGATCCTGAGTTACATCCCGTATTATACTCCAGAGCTGCGCTCACTATTCTGCTGGTGTAGTCACTGTGTACATACATTACATTAATGATCCTGAGTTACATCCTGTATTATACCCCAGACCTGCACTCACTATTCTGCTGGTGCAGTCACTGTGTACATACATTACTGATCCTGAGTTACATCCTGTATTATACCCCAGAGCTGCACTCACTATTCTGCTGGTGCAGTCACTGTGTACATACATTACATTACTGATCCTGAGTTACCTCCTGTATTATACTCCAGAGCTGCACTCACTATTTTGTGCTGGTGCAGTCACTGTGAACATACATTACATTACTGATCCTGAGTTACATCCTGTATTATACCCCAGAGCTGCACTCACTATTCTGCTGGTGCAGTCACTGTGTACATACATTACTGATCCTGAGTTACATCCTGTATTATACTCCAGAGCTGCACTCACTATTCTGCTGGTGCAGTCACTGTGTACATACATTACATTACTGATCCTGAGTTACATCCTGTATGATACGCCAGAGCTGCACTCACTATTCTGCTGGTGCAGTCACTGTGTACATACATTACATTACTGATCCTGAGTTATATCCTGTATTATACTCCAGAGCTGCACTCACTATTCTGCTGGTGCAGTCACTGTGTACATACATTACTGATCCTGAGTTACATCCTGTATTATACTCCAGAGCTGCACTCACTATTCTGCTGGTGCAGTCACTGTGTACATACATGACATTACTGATCCTGAGTTACATCCTGCATTATACCCCAGAGCTGCAGTCACTATTTTGTGCTGGTGCAGTCACTGTGTACATACATTACATTACTGATCCTGAGTTACCTCCTGTATTATCCTCCAGAGCTGCACTCACTATTCTGCTGGTGCAGTCACAGTGTACATACATTACATAACTGATCCTGAATTACCTCCTGTATTATACTCCAGAGCTGCACTCACTATTCTGCTGGTGCAGTCACTGTGTACATACATGACACTACTGATCCTGAGTTACACCCTGTATTATATTCCAGAGCTGCACTCACTATTCTGCTGGTGCAGTCACTCTGTACAGACATTACATTACTGATCCTCAGTTACATCCTGTATTATAACCCAGAGCTGCACTCACTATTCTGCTGGTGCAGTCACTGTGTACATACATGACATTACTGATCCTGAGTTACACCCTGTATTATACTCCAGAGCTGCACCCACTATTCTGCTGGTGCAGTCACTGTGTACATACATTACATTACTGATCCTGAGTTACACCCTGTATTATACTCCAGAGCTGCACTCACTATTCTGCTGGTGCAGTCACTCTGTACAGACATTACATTACTGATCCTCAGTTACATCCTGTATTATACCCCAGAGCTGCATTCACTATTCTGCTGGTGCAGTCACTGTGTACATACATTACATTACTGATCCTGAGTTACATCCTGTATTATACCCCAGAGCTGCACTCACTATTCTGCTGGTGCAGTCACTGTGTACATACATTACATTACTGATCCTGAGTTACATCCTGTATTATATTCTAGAGCTGCACTCACTATTCTGCTGGTGCAGTCACTGTGTACATACATTACATTACTGATCCTGAGTTACACCCTGTATTATACTCCAGAGCTGCACTCACCATTCTGCTGGTGCAGGCACTGTGTACATACATTACTGATCCTGAGTTACATCCTGTATTATACTCCAGAGCTGCACTCACTATTCTGCTGGTGCAGTCACTGTGTACATACATTACATTACTGATCCTGAGTTACATCCTGTATTATACTCCAGAGCTGCACTCCCTATTCTGCTGGTGCAGTCACTGTGTACATACATTACTGATCCTGAGTTACATCCTGCATTATACCCCAGAGCTGCACTCACTATTTTGTGCTGGTGCAGTCACTGTGTACATACATTACATTACTGATCCTGAGTTACCTCCTGTATTATCCTCCAGAGCTGCACTCACTATTCTGCTGGTGCAGTCACTGTGTACATACATTACATTACTGATCCTGAGTTACATTCTGTATTATACTCCAGAGCTGCACTCACTATTCTGCTGGTGCAGTCACTGTGTACATACATTACATTACTGATGCTGAATTACCTCCTGTATTATACTCCAGAGCTGCACTCACTATTGTGCTGGTGCAGTCACAGTGTATATACATTACATTACTGATGTTGAATTACCTCCTGTATTATACCCCAGAGCTGCACTCACTATTCTGCTGGTGCAGTCACAGTGTATATACATTACATTAATGATCCTGAATTACATCCTGTATTATACTCCAGAGCTGCACTCGCTATTCTGCTGGTGCAGTCACTGTGTACATACATTACTGATCCTGAGTTACATCCCGTATTATACTCCAGAGCTGCGCTCACTATTCTGCTGGTGTAGTCACTGTGTACATACATTACATTAATGATCCTGAGTTACATCCTGTATTATACCCCAGACCTGCACTCACTATTCTGCTGGTGCAGTCACTGTGTACATACATTACTGATCCTAAGTTACATCCTGTATTATACCCCAGAGCTGCACTCACTATTCTGCTGGTGCAGTCACTGTGTACATACATTACATTACTGATCCTGAGTTACCTCCTGTATTATACTCCAGAGCTGCGCTCACTATTCTGCTGGTGCAGTCACTGTGTACATACATTACTGATCCTGAGTTACATCCTGTATTATACTCCAGAGCTGCGCTCACTATTCTGCTGGTGCAGTCACTGTGTACATACATTACATTACTCATCCTGAGTTACATCCTGTATTATACACCAGAGCTGCACTCACTATTCTGCTGGTGCAGTCACTGTGTACATACATTACATTACTGATCCTGAGTTACATTCTGTATTATACTCCAGAGCTGCACTCACAATTCTGCTGGTGCAGTCACTGTGTACATACATTACTGATCCTGAGTTACCTCCTGTATTATCCTCCAGACCTGCACTCACTATTTTGTGCTGGTGCAGTCACAGTGTATATACATTACATTAATGATCCTGAATTACATCCTGTATTATACTCCAGAGCTGCACTCGCTATTCTGCTGGTGCAGTCACTGTGTACATACATTACTGATCCTGAGTTACATCCCGTATTATACTCCAGAGCTGCGCTCACTATTCTGCTGGTGTAGTCACTGTGTACATACATTACATTAATGATCCTGAGTTACATCCTGTATTATACCCCAGACCTGCACTCACTATTCTGCTGGTGCAGTCACTGTGTACATACATTACTGATCCTGAGTTACATCCTGTATTATACCCCAGAGCTGCACTCACTATTCTGCTGGTGCAGTCACTGTGTACATACATTACATTACTGATCCTGAGTTACCTCCTGTATTATACTCCAGAGCTGCACTCACTATTCTGCTGGTGCAGTCACTGTGTACATACATTACATTAATGATCCTGAGTTACATCCTGTATTATACCCCAGACCTGCACTCACTATTCTGCTGGTGCAGTCACTGTGTACATACATTACTGATCCTGAGTTACATCCTGTATTATACCCCAGAGCTGCACTCACTATTCTGCTGGTGCAGTCACTGTGTACATACATTACATTACTGATCCTGAGTTACCTCCTGTATTATACTCCAGAGCTGCGCTCACTATTCTGCTGGTGCAGTCACTGTGTACATACATTACTGATCCTGAGTTACATCCTGTATTATACTCCAGAGCTGCGCTCACTATTCTGCTGGTGCAGTCACTGTGTACATACATTACATTACTCATCCTGAGTTACATCCTGTATTATACACCAGAGCTGCACTCACTATTCTGCTGGTGCAGTCACTGTGTACATACATTACATTACTGATCCTGAGTTACATCCTGTATTATACCCCAGAGCTGCACTCACTATTCTGCTGGTGCAGTCACTGTGTACATACATTACTGATCCTGAGTTACATCCTGCATTATACCCCAGAGCTGCACTCACTATTCTGCTGGTGCAGTCACTCTGTACAGACATTACATTACTGATCCTCAGTTACATCCTGTATTATACCCCAGAGCTGCACTCACTATTCTGCTGGTTCAGTCACTGTGTACATACATTACATTACTGATCCTGAGTTACATCCTGTATTATACTCCAGAGCTGCACTCACTATTCTGCTGGTGCAGTCACTGTGTACATACAATACTGATCCTGAGTTACCTCCTGTATTATCCTCCAGAGCTGCACTCACTATTTTTTGCTGGTGCAGTCACTGTGTACATACATTACATTACTGATCCTGAGTTACATCCTGTATTATACCCCAGAGCTGCACTCACTATTCTGCTGGTGCAGTCACTGTGTACATACATTACATTACTGATACTGAGTTACCTCCTGTATTATCCTCCAGAGCTGCACTTACTATTCTGCTGGTGCAGTCACTGTGTACATACATTACATTACTGATCCTGAGTTACATCCTGTATTATACCCCAGAGCTGCACTCACTATTCTGCTGGTGCAGTCACTTTGTACATACATTACATTACTGATCCTGAGTTACATCCTGTATTATACTCCAGAGCTGCACTCACTATTCTGCTGGTGCAGTCACTGTGTACATACATGACATTACTGATCCTGAGTTACACCCTGTATTATATTCCAGAGCTGCACTCACTATTCTGCTGGTGCAGTCACTCTGTACAGACATTACATTACTGATCCTGAGTTACATCCTGTATTATACCGCAGACCTGCACTCACTATTCTGCTGGTGCAGTCACTGTGTACATACATTACTGATCCTGAGTTACATCCTGTATTATACCCCAGGGCTGCACTCACTATTCTGCTGGTGCAGTCACTGTGTACATACATTACATTACTGATCCTGAGTTACATCCTGTATTATACTCCAGAGCTGTGCTCACTATTCTGCTGGTGCAGTCACTGTGTACATACATTACTCATCCTGAGTTACATCCTGTATTATACACCAGAGCTGCACTCACTATTCTGCTGGTGCAGTCACTGTGTACATACATTACATTACTGATCCTGAGTTACCTCCTGTATTATACTCCAGAGTTGCACTCACTATTCTGCTGGTGCAGTCACTGTGTACATACATTACATTACTGATCCTGAGTTACATCCTGTATTATACTCCAGAGCTGTGCTCACTATTCTGCTGGTGCAGTCACTGTGTACATACATTACTGATCCTGAGTTACATCCTGTATTATACTCCAGAGCTGCGCTCACTATTCTGCTGGTGCAGTCACTGTGTACATACATTACATTACTGATCCTGAGTTACATCCTGTATTATACCCCAGAGCTGCACTCACTATTCTGCTGGTGCAGTCACTGTGTACATACATTACATTACTGATCCTGAGTTACATCCTGTATTATACTCCAGAACTGCGCTCACTATTCTGCTGGTGCAGTCACTGTGTACATACATTACATTACTCATCCTGAGTTACATCCTGTATTATACACCAGAGCTGCACTCACTATTCTGCTGGTGCAGTCACTGTGTACATACATTACATTACTGATCCTGAGTTACATCCTGTATTATACTCCAGAGCTGCGCTCACTATTCTGCTGGTGCAGTCACTGTGTACATACATTACATTACTCATCCTGAGTTACATCCTGTATTATACACCAGAGCTGCACTCACTATTCTGCTGGTGCAGTCTGTTATGAACTGGTGGTTTAGGAGCAACATGGACGAGCTCTGGAGGAGGTGGTACCTGTACTGACCGCAGTTCCTGATCTTAACACAACACTAGAAGTAGCCGTGGGATGTTCCTGTCACTCCCTAGACACCTCGTCACAGCCGGAGGACTAACTACCCCTAAAGATAGAAACAGGAAAGCTATCTTGCCTCAGAGAAAATCCCCAAAGGATAGACAGCCCCCCACAAATATTGACTGTGAGTGGAGAGGGAAATGACATACGCAGAATGAAACCAGGATGAAGCAAAGGAGGCCACTCTAGCTAGATAGATAGGACAGAATACTCTGCGGTCAGTATTTAAAAACTAGAAAAATCCACCACAGAGTTTACAAAAATCTCCACACCTGACTAAAGGTGTGGAGGGTAAATCTGCTTCCCAGAGCTTCCAGCTTAACTGAATAAATCCATAATGACAAGCTGGACAAGAAAAAACATAGAAAGTGCTGAACGATAAAGTCCACAAAATGTGGACTGCAAAAGAACAAAACAAGGACTTATCTTTGCTGAACTGGTCAGAACATCAGGGAAATCCAAGAGGAGATGTGAATCCAACCAGGAACCATTGACAACTGGCACTGGCTGAAGGATAGAGCCAGGCTTAAATAGCCGAGCCAGAACAGACGATCAGTGGAAGCAGCTGCTGACTGCTAAATCCAAGGAGCAGCCGTACCACTTAAAACCACCGGAGGGAGCCCAAGAGCAGAACTCACAAAAGTGCCACTTACCACCACCGGAGGGAGCCCAAGAGCGGAATTCACAACAGCAGTCACTGTGTACATACATTACATTACTGATCCTGAGTTACATCCTGTATTATACTACAGAGCTGCACTCACTATTCTGCTGGTGCAGTCACTGTGTACATACATTACTGATCCTGAGATACCTCCGGTATTATACCCCAGAGCTGCACTCACTATTCTGCTGGTGCAGTCACTGTGTACATACATTACATTACTGATTCTGAGTTACATCCTGTATTATACTCCAGAGTTGCGCTCACTATTCTGCTGCTGCAGTCACTGTGTACATACATTACATTACTGATCCTGAGTTATATCCTGTATTATACCCCAGAGCTGCACTCACTATTCTGCTGGTGCAGTCACTGTATACATACATTACATTACTGATCCTGAGTTACATCCTGTATTATACTCTGGAGCTGCACTCACTATTCTGCTGCTGCAGTCACTGTGTACATACATTACATTACTGATCCTGAGTTACATCCTGTATTATACTCCAGAGCTGCACTCACTATTCTGCTGGTGCAGTCACTGTGTACATACATTACATTACTGATCCTGAGTTACATCCTGTATTATACCCCAGAGCTGCACTCACTATTCTGCTGGTGCAGTCACTGTGTACATACATTACATTACTGATCCTGAGTTACATCCTGTATTATAC
Source organism: Ranitomeya variabilis (assembly GCF_051348905.1). Lineage (NCBI taxonomy): Eukaryota > Metazoa > Chordata > Amphibia > Anura > Dendrobatidae > Ranitomeya > Ranitomeya variabilis. The sequence goes on from NC_135237.1 coordinate 580,498,715, forward strand.
CCCAGAGCTGCACTCACTATTCTGCTGGTGCAGTCACTGTGTACATACATTACATTACTGATCCTGAGTTACCTCCTGTATTATACCCCAGAGCTGCACTCACTATTCTGCTGGTGCAGTCACTGTGTACATACATTACATTACTGATCCTGAGTTATATCCTGTATTATACCCCAGAGCTGCACTCACTATTCTGCTGGTGCAGTCACTGTATACATACATTACATTACTGATCCTGAGTTACATCCTGTATTATACTCTGGAGCTGCACTCACTATTCTGCTGGTGCAGTCACTGTGTACATACATTACATTACTGATCCTGAGTTACATCCTGTATTATACCCCAGAGCTGCACTCACTATTCTGCTGGTGCAGTCACTGTGTACATACATTACATTACAATTCAGCATCAGTATGAAAGGTGGCAGATGAGGTTTAACAATGATAAATGTAAGGTTATACACATGGGAAGAAGGAATCAATATCACCATTACACACTGAACGGGAAACCACTGGGTAAATCTGACAGGGAGAAGGACTTGGGGATCCTAGTTAATGATAAACTTACCTGGAGCAGCCAGTGCCAGGCAGCAGCTGCCAAGGCAAACAGGATCATGGGGTGCATTAAAAGAGGTCTGGATACACATGATGAGAGCATTATACTGCCTCTGTACAAATCCCTAGTTAGACCGCACATGGAGTACTGTGTCCAGTTTTGGGCACCGGTGCTCAAGAAGGATATAATGGAACTAGAGAGAGTACAAAGGAGGGCAACAAAGTTAATAAAGGGGATGGGAGAACTACAATACCCAGATAGATTAGCGAAATTAGGATTATTTAGTCTAGAAAAAAGATGACTGAGGGGCGATCTAATAACCATGTATAAGTATATAAGGGGACAATACAAATATCTCGCTGAGGATCTGTTTATACCAAGGAAGGTGACGGGCACAAGGGGGCATTCTTTGCGTCTGGAGGAGAGAAGGTTTTTCCACCAACATAGAAGAGGATTCTTTACTGTTAGGGCAGTGAGAATCTGGAATTGCTTGCCTGAGGAGGTGGTGATGGCGAACTCAGTCGAGGGGTTCAAGAGAGACCTGGATGTCTTCCTGGAGCAGAAAAATATTGTATCATACAATTATTAGGTTCTGTAGAAGGATGTAGATCTGGGGATTTATTATGATGGAATATAGGATGGACAAATGTCTTTTTTCGGCCTTACTAACTATGTTACTATGTTACACAGTGACTGCACAAGAAGAATAGCGAGTGCAGCTCTGGAATATAATACAGGATGTGTCAGGTATATGATATATTTGATTGTTTATGATCACGCACACTGAGCTCTGCTACGTCCATTAAAGGGAACCTGTCACCCCCAAAATCGAGGGTGAGCTAAGCCCACCGGCATCAGGGGCTTATGTACAGCACTCTGTAATGCATTCTGTAATGCTGTAGATAAGCCCCCGATGTATCCTAAAAGATGAGAAAAAGAGGATAGATTATACTCACCTGGGCAGGCGGTCCGATCCGGTGGGCGTCGCGGTCCGGTCCGGGGCCTCCCATCTTCTTACGATGACGTCCTCTTCTGGTCTTCACGCTGCGGCTCCGGCGCAGGCGTATTTTCTCCTCCCTGTTGAGGGCAGAGTAAAGTACTGCAGTGCGCAGGCGCCGGGAAAGGTCAGAGAGGCCCGGCGCCTCCTCACTGCAGTACTTTGTTCTGCCCTCAACAGGGCAGACAAAGTACACCTGCACCGGAGCCGCAGCGTGAAGACCAAAAGAGGACGTCATCTGATGAAGATGGGAGGCGCCGGACGAGACCACGACACCCATCGGACAGGACCGGGACCGCCCCTTGGCGAGTATAATCAAACCTCTTTTTCTTATCTTTTAGGATACATCGGGGGCTTATCTACAGCATTACATAATGCTGTAGATAAGCCCCTGATGCTGGTGGGCTTAGCTCACCCTTGATTTTGGGGGTGACAGGTTCCCTTTAAAGCTGAGCACAGAGACACTGCGGGCTTTCCGACCCCCCTTCCTCCCAACTCTTGCTCCCTGCTGACAATACAGCTGTAACTTGAAACTCGAGTGTGGGATGCTGTCCCCCCTCCCTCTCCAATGCAGGAGTGAACAGATAACCAGTCGTTTGTCTGAATCCATGTGCTCTTTCCTTTTATGTACAAACTTAATAGTAAGGCATAACTTGACCCCAATTAGTGACAGAGATACGAAAGTTATCTACTTGGTATGTGCATTGGCCGGGCCATCACTCAGTGCGTTTTCCAATTTCCTGTACCCTTGGTATCTGAGAAACAAATTAATCGTTTACTCGTGGTGCATAGCCAGGTCATGCTTGGTCTTAATAGAATAGCTGAGAGATGCTCTGTAATGCATTCTGCTGCTCGCCCCTCCCCCAGCCACATGGTTTGCCACAATCTGAAATGATATAAAGAACTGTAAGTGTTTTTCTTCAACTTTAATCCCTTTTTATTTGTAATTGTTTATACGATAGATTGTCTTCTTTTATAATATCCTTTTACCCTTTTGTAAACACTGCCTACCTTTTTGGAGTAAAATACATACAATTACTAGCTTTGTTTCTCTTGTCTCTATAACGTACTGTCACGTCCTCTGAAGTGAATTACGCTACTAATTTGGGTTGGCTCCGGACCCGTTATTAAATTAAGAAATCGGAGCTGGTGGCAGCGGATTTGTCCTGTGCGTTTGGGGAACCTGGTAGCGACTGAGTGGGAGTAGCTATATCTCCCTCGCTGCAGTGTGCCCATTAGCCAGTACAAAGTAAGGCAGCCTTTCTGGTGACTAATTATCCTAGGTGCAGTACCCTGTCTGACCTGAGGGTAAGGGGGGCCACAAGAGAGCTGCAAGTTCCAAACCGGAACTGGGAAGTGGGATGTAGATAAATCCCCTTCAGAAGGAACCAGGGGCAACCAAACAACCGCGGGTCATGACATATTGGTGTGAGCTGGGGGGTGATAAAATTATCCTCCTTGTAATTTGTGACATACTGGCGGCAGAGCGGTGGGATCATAGAGCATTAGTGATCGGGTTTGAGCAATCATTCCTTTCACTAAAAACTTGCACAGTTCTTCAGAGGACTCTGCACAAAAAAGTTTTGGGGAACGAGCTCAGTGTTTCCTAGTCCCGAGACGATACCGTATGTACTTTCGATTACCCCCTCCCTTTCTCTTAGGATAGAAAAACAATCTTTTATTTGGCAATGATGGCTGCAAAAGGAGAAGCCTGGTACACCCAGCAGAAGGAGGACACTTGTTGGAAAATGCACGTAGCACGGCCTGGACACCCATGGAAAAACCAAGGCCCAAATGGTCACGGAACTGGTGAAATTTGAAGCGGACCAACCAGGCCTCAGAGCCCAGCAAACGCAGAAGCCAGCACCAGCGCAGGTGGCGCTGCTGCCGAAGGCCAGTCGCTGAATGCCGGCCCTACTTGCAACCAGGGGAGCGTGGACCCCCGCCTGCAGCTGGCTATGCAACAATGCTCTGTAGATGACACAGAGAGACGTCTGCAGCTGATCCAGCAATTCCAGGAGGCTGAGAGAGAGGCCCAGAGAAACCATGAACAGCAGCTGGCCGAACTCAGAGCCGTACCATCTACCAAGCGGAGCAGTGAGTCCAGCAACGCTCCGTCCCCTAAACCCCGACCAGAGCACTTTCCTGTGATGGAAAAGGACGGGACCTGGACACATTTCTGCAGGCATTTGAGAAAGCCTGCAGATAGTACCGGTTGCCTGGGAACGCATGGGCCCGTTACCCGACCCCAGGGCTAAAAGGCAAAGCTCTGGAGGAGTTTGCTTTTCTCCCGCCAGACCAAGATGAAGACAATGAGGCCATCAAGCAGGCCATGATAACCAAGTACCATCTTACACCTGAGGTTTACCGTAGAAAGTTCCGGAACTTCCAACGTGGCCCACATGACAGTTACAGCGATGTGGTGCATTGACTCAGGACCCACTTTAACCAGTGGACATAAGGACTGTCAGTGACCACCTTTGCACAGCTGCGGGACCTGATGATTAAAAACCAGTTCTTACATCTTTGCCCAGCTGAGGTGCAACAGTTCGTGATGGACAAAGAACCCAAAGACGTGACGAAAGCAGCGCAGATTGCCGATGCCTATGAGGCCAACCGTAAATCTGAAGTGCAGAAGCCAGTCACCGCCAGCTGGAGAGGGGGTAAGCCTGCAACCAACACACCAGAGGTCCTGTCCCCGTGGCCAACAGCACCAGACCTACCACCGAACTTCGCCAGTGTTTTTCCTGCAAACGGACTGATCATATCAGCGCCAACTGTCCAGAGAAGCATAAGAACCCCACAGCCAAGGCCTCAAGGCCTAATGCAGCAGTTCTGGGTGGGTCGGTTGGGAGGGTGTGTGACAACGTGCAGCACGTCACTGTGGAGGGCCATGTCACTACAGGCCTCAAGGACACCGGGTCTGAACGAACCCTCATCCGACCCAAACTGGCGGCCCCTGAAGAGATTATTCCGGAAAAAACCCTGACTGTCACCGGGATTGGGGGCATCCGCTGTCCCTTGCCAATGGCCCAGGTGTATATAGATTGGGGTGCTGGGAGCGGGGTAAAGGATGTGGGGCTGTCCGATAACTTGCCCACTGATGTTTTATTGGGGACTGATTTGGGGCGGATGGTTGCATATTATGTCCCTGACTCCCCTCCGCGATCGAACGCTGATGATAGCGATGGGAAATTGCATGTGTTACCTGACAATGCTTTACCGTTAATGAGGTACCTGATAACCATTTTTCTGAAAATGCTGAAGGCAATACTGATGAGGAAAATGTGCATGTGTTACCTGCTAACCATTTGTGTTCTAAGAATGTGTTCACAGGTGGAGGAGTGCTCAGCCACGTCACTCTGCGGGGTGGGATGGCTGAGGAATCCCTAACAGGAGCAAGTGATGGTGCTAAGGGAAATGGGGAGATGCATGGGAACATTGAGGAAGGTGATGCCGTGCAACTGACCAGTGCTACAGAGGAAAGTAACTGCCCTATACGTAGCACTGCTCCTGGGATGGTGGGGGTGGAGGTAGTACCCATAGCACCACCAGCTGATGGGTCTGTGGAAATCCCCAGGGAGACAGCCTACGTAGCTGCTGTCACCCACAGTCAGAGTGCCCGGAATGCAGATAACGTTCTGCCTTCTGGAACCTCCTCAGTCACAGGTGTGCCTGAACCAGAGATGGACCCAGAGCAGGTCCCAGAGGGTTCCCGTGGGGAAGGGACCCTAACATCGCTTCTGGTTGCCCCTAGACAGGAATTCCAGGCTGCTCTGCAATCAGATGCAAGACTAGAGAATTTGAGACACCTCGCCGAGACGCCCACCTCTGTGACTGATAAGGAGAGGGTGTTCTGGGAACGAGCGAAGTTGTACCGGGAGACAGTACCCAGAAAATCGCAAAAGGAGTGGTTGAGGGAAAGACAGCTGGTCATCCCACACCAATTCAGGGGTGAGTTGTTGCGGATTGCCCAGGAGATCCCACTCGCTGGACACTTGGGGATCAGCAAAACTAAGGCCCGGCTGTCTCAACACTTCTATTGGCCCAAGATGGGGACAGATGTGACAAACTACTGCCGCACCTGTAACACCAGACAAAAAGTGGGGAGGGCAGGGCCTGCTCTTAAGGCTCCCTTGATCTCTTAGTCCACCACGATCCTCTGGAAAGGCTACTCTATCACTTGCATTGTGGGCCCGCTGGCCGTCCCCAGCAGCTCTGAAAAGTAATACATCCTCACTGTGGTAGACTACGCTACCCGGTTACCCAGAGGAAGTGGTTCTGTCCTCAACAAGGGCAGATAAGGTGGCGGATGCCCTGTTGGCCATCTTTTCACAGGTAAGATTTCCCAGGGAGATGCTTACTGATCAAGGGACCCAATTCATGTCTCGCCTAATGGAGGCTCTCTGTAAGAGAATGCAGGTGAAGCGTCTGGTATCGAGTGCGTATCACCCACAGACCAATGGCTTGTGTGAGCGCTTCAGCGGTACCCTCAAACAGATGCTATGCATGCTGGTTGAGACCCAAGGACGCGACTGGGAGCGGTACCTCCCACACCTGCTATTCGCTTACCGAGAGGTTCTGCAGGCCTCGACAGGGGTTCTCCCCCTTCGAGCTCCTGTACGGCAGGCGAGTCCGGGGACCCCTTGAGTTGGTAAGGGAATCCTGGGAAGAGGAACAGAACCCTTCTGAAGTGTCCATCGTGGAGTATGTCATGCGCTTCTGTGACAAAATCCAGACCTTGGCGCAGTTGGTGCATGACAACATGTCGCAGGCTCAGGCTGATCAGAAGCACTGGTACGACCAGAACGCCCGGGATCGGACCACCCGGTTCTGCGTGGACTACAGGGGGCTCAAGGCCATCACAGCCTCTGACACGCACCCAATGCCGCGTAGCGAGGAGCTGCTTGAGTGGTTAGCTGGTGCAAAATATCTGGCCATAATGGATCTGAGTTGGGGATACTGGCAGATTCCCCTGAGCCCTGAGGCGCAGGAGAAGTCCGCCTTTATCACACTCTTCGGACTGTACGAGTCGACTGTCATGCCCTTCGGCATGAAGCATGCTCCTGCCACTTTCCAGCGGATGGTCAACCACCTGCTTCACGGACTGGAGAGGTACACGGTGGCGTACTTGGATGACATTGCCATCTTCAGTTCCTCCTGGGATGAACACCTGAAGCATCTCCAGGAGGTGCTCAGGCGAATTCACCAAGCAGGTCTGACCATCAAGCCGGGAAAAGTGCCAGATGGGCATGAGAGAGGACCACTACCTGGGGCACCGGGTAGGCGGGAACTCTATGAGGCCAGAGCCTGGGAAAGTGGACGACCCCCAGGACCAAGAAGTAGGTGATGTCCTTAGTGGGCACTGCAGGGTACAATAGGCGCTTCGTACAGAACTATAGTAGCCTGGCAAAACCCTTGACGGACCCCAACAGGAAGAAGCTATCCAAAACAGTCGACTGGACAGACGGCTGTTAGGTGGCCTTCCAGGCTTTGAAAACAGCCCTGTGCAACTCTCCCGTGTTAAAAGCAGTCGACAGCAATCGACCATTCCTGGTGCAGACCGATGCCAGCGATTTTGGCCTCGGTTCGGTGCTGAGCCAGGTCGACTTGGGGAACCAAGAGCACACCATGTTGTACCTGAATCAGAAGCTTCTGCTGAGGGAAGTGGCCTATTTCACCATCGAGAAGGAGTGCCTGGCCATTGTCTGGGCCCTGCAATGTTTGCAGCCCTACCTGTACGGTTGCACCTTCACTATGGTCACTGACCACAACCCTCTGCGCTGGCTACAAGCCATGTGTGGAACAAACGGAAAGCGGCTACGCTGGAGCCTCGCTCTCCCACAGTACGACTTTACCGTGAAACACAAAAAGGGCAGCGAGCATGGAAATGCAGATGGGTTGTCCGGCTGGGGCAAACCTGCCGAGATGCACATGGAGGAGTACCGAGAGGTCCTGCCTCCTTAGGGCAGTGCAAAAGGGAGCGGTGTCAGGAATATGATATATTTGATTGTCTACGATCACGCACACTGAGCTCTGCTATGTCCATTAAAGCTGAGCACAGACACACGCTGCGGGCTTTCCGACCCCCCTTCCTCCCAACTCTTGCTCCCTGCTGACAATACAGATGTAACTCGAAACTCCAGTGTGGGACTCTGTCTGGGAGTTAAATAACCAGTCTTTTGTCTGAAACCATGTGCTCTTTTGTTCATGTACAAACTTAATAGTAAGGCATAACTTGACCCCAATTAGTGACAGACATGAAAGATATATTTTTGGTATGTGTATCGGCCGGGCCATCACCCAGTGCGCTTTCCAATTTCCTATACCCTTGGTATCCGAGAAACGAATTACTGCTTACTCGCGGTGCATAGCCAGGTCATGTTTGGTCTTAGTAGAATGCTAGTCGCAAAACAAGATCAATGATAATTCCGTCGTCGCTATACGAGGTTGCATCCTGGAGCTACGGTGGATAAGAATGTTCCATAAATCTGAGTCCCTCTGAGAAAGTAGGAGTGCTTTCTGTAACTCTGCCCACTCAGCGATGTCACAACCAGAGGGCATATCTTAACCCTGGTGAGTTGTGAGTGAGCCTTTCACCAGGAAGCTAGCTGAGACGCTCTGTAGTACAATCTGATGTTCGCCCCTCCCTCAGCCACATGTTTTGCCACAATCTGAAATGATATGAGAACTGAAAGTGTTTTTCTTCAACTTTAATCCCTTTTTATTTGTAATTGTTTGTACATATGATACTTGTCTTCTTTTATAATATGTTTAACTTTTTTTAAAAACTGCCTAGCTTTTAGAGTAAAATATATAAAATTATTAGCTTTGTTTCTCCTTGCGCTATAACGTACTGTCACGTCCTCTGAAGTGAATTACGCTACTAGTTTGGGTTGGCTCCGGACGAGTTCTTAATTAAGAAATCGGAGCTGGTGGCAGTGGATTTGTCCTGTGCGTTTGGGGAACCGGGGAGCGACGGACGGCGTTGATAATTATTGTTACCGCCTGAGTGGGAGTAGTTATATCGCCCTCGCTGCAGTGTGCCCATTAGCCAGTACAAAGTAAGGCAGACTTTCTGGTGACTAATTACCCTAGGTGCAGTACCCTGTCTGACCTGAGGGTAAGGGGGCGCCAGAGAGCTGCAAGTTCCAAACCGAAACTGGGAAGTTGGATATAGATAAATCCCCTTCAGAAAAGAACTAGGGGCAACCAAACAACCCCGGTTCAAGACAAATTGGTGTGAGCTGTGGGGATGATAAAAATATCCTCCCTGTGGGATCCGTGACAGGATGTAACTCAGGATCAGTAATGTAATGTATGTACACAGTGACTGCACCAGCAGAATAGTGAGTGCAGCTCTGGAGTATAATACAGGGTGTAACTCAGGATCAGTAATGTAATGTATGTACACAGTGACTGCACCAGCAGAATAGTGAGTGCAGCTCTGGAGTATAACTACAGGATGTAACTCGGGATCAGTAATGTAATGTATGTACACAGTGACTGCACCAGCAGAATAGTGAGTGCAGCTCTGGAGTATAATACAGGGTGTAACTCAGGATCAGTAATGTAATGTATGTACACAGTGACTGCACCAGCAGAATAGTGAGTGCAGCTCTGGAGTATAATACAGGATGTAACTCACGATCAGTAATGTAATGTATGTACACAGTGACTGCACCAGCAGAATAGTGAGTGCAGCTCTGGAGTATAATATAGAATGTAACTCAGGATCAGTAATGTAATGTATGTACACAGTGACTGCACCAGCAGAATAGTGAGTGCAGCTCTGGAGTATAATATAGGATGTAACTCACGATCAGTAATGTAATGTATGTACACAGTGACTGCACCAGCAGAATAGTGAGTGCAGCTCTGGAGTATAATACAGGATGTAACTCAGGATCAGTAATGTAATGTATGTTCACAGTGACTGCACCAGCAGAATAGTGAGTGCAGCTCTGGAGTATAACTACAGGATGTAACTCGGGATGAGTAATGTAATGTATGTACACAGTGACTGCACCAGCAGAATAGTGAGTGCAGCTCTGGGGTATAATACAGGATGTAACTCAGGATCAGTAATGTAATGTATGTATACAGTGACTGCACCAGCAGGATAGTGGGTGCAGCTCTGCTCAGCTGCTACTCACTGTGTTGATTGTGGGTGCGGTCGCTGCTGAACCTGCTGTGTGCTCCTGAGCTCCTGAGAACCACCACCTCTCCACCCGGGGACCTGCTCTCTCTCTTACCCAGGGAGTGAGTGGGTTTCCTGGGATGAGTGAAGGAGCCAAGTCCCAGGCTTCTGCTTCCCGGACCAGGCTGGCGGGGGGCAGAAAGAACCAGCAACCAGCCTGCACATCAGAAGATTCGGGGGTGAGACGCTCCACCAGGAGTCGCAGCAATGTGGCTCCTACTCCCCCCAGGTCTGCAGAGACCCAGAGAAGCCGCAAGGCTTCCATGGAGGAGAAGCTTGCTAGCGTGCAGGATGACAGCCCTTCCGGAGGAAAGCTGAGTGCTCACGGAGGTGAGGCTGACCTCACTGAGGAGGGTTGGGCGCTGCAGAGACCCCGGGAGTCTGTGTCCACCTATGCCTCCCGGGTCATGAGCCACCTTCGTGAGTATGAAGAAGCAAGCAAGAGATTGAGAAGGCTCAAGCACAAGCGCAAAAGCTGCAGGCGCCTCCAGACCCAGGAAGACGCAATTCCAGGCTGAGGTAAAGAGGCTGAAGCTTGAAATTAATGACCTGGAGGTAAGAAAAGCTTTTATCCAAGAAAAAAGTGGACCATTTAAAGAAAAATTGCAAAATGAAGACCGATTTAGAGAAATGGCTGATAACAGAGAGCAAAGGCAGATAGGGCTGCAGCCTGGGAGCCAGGTGGATGATGATGATGATGATGATGAGAAGGAGGAGGATGACCAGCAGAAAGCCCCACCTGGCAGCCTGCTTAGTCACTCACAGGCCACGTGCAGCGAGCTCCCTGCTGGACAGGCGACAATGACATCTCGTCGCAGTTCTGCTGGCTCTGGGGAGGACAGTGACAACATCGGCCAGGGAGGGGCGCTAATGGCAGAGATCAAGCTCCTGGAGTCCCCAGTGTGCCTTCAGAACTTCCATCTTGGTGATGATTTGCCAGAGGAGGCACCTGGGGGCCGGAAAAAAAAGGTGAAGAAGATCAAACCTAAGCTGCAGGAAGCGGTAAGCTATGTGTATGCCCCCCTCCCTGTACCCCCTGAGTCGGCTGCAGGGTCAGCTCGCTGTATAAGCCCCGTTGCCCAGCCCAGCCCGGGTTCTGCTGTGGATCCGGTGCAAAGGCGCGGGGAGACTACAAAGCAATGTAGTGTAGTGTAGTGTAAAGCAATGTAGTGAGGCGCAGAGCTCCGTTTCTGCTTGTAGTAGCAGGGACGTAGCAGCAGGTGCATCAGCCGAGAGGCTGGACAGTGAGGGCGGCCCGGCGGCGGGCGAAAAATCAGGCCACAATACTGTGGTGCGCTCCCCAGTGGGAGGGGGGAGCAGCCCGGTGTCAGGGGCAGCTCCGGTAGCCTCGGCGCCCCTGAATGCTGTTGCCGCTGATCACTTAGTTGAGAAGCGGCGGCAGTGTGAGGGGGTTACCGGGGCTGGGCGTTCCGGTCCTCCCACCAAAGTCCTGTTCTGTGTTGGCGCCGCTGGTCAACAAGATCCTGATGCTAAGGATCAGCGGTGCCTCACAGCAGCGAAAGATCAGCGGCGCCTGGTAGCAACCATGAAGCAGCGGAAAATATCAACTGATGATGCGGAGGGCACACATAAAACCAGGGGTGAGGTCACCTCCAGTTCTGTGGAGGAGACTCAGCCCCTTGTGCCTGATGATGCGGAGGCCAAAATGTCACCCCCTGTTGTCACTGGTCCAGCAGGAGTGAATGTGGTGGTGGGTATGGATGAGGAAAACTCTTTGTCTAGTGGTGTGGTTGCTGGTTTGGTGGAGGGTGAGGAGGTTATGGAGGTGGGTAATGGTGATACTGTTGGTGTGGATGTGGTCACTGGTCCGGTTGCCCCCTCGGTGGTGGCAGCACCTGTCAGGAGTTATGCCGCTGTCACCTCCGGGGGAAATAGGGCGTCCTCCTCGTCTCTGGGCTCTGGGGACGGCATGTTGCAACGGCGTCTCCTGGAGGCTCTAAAGAGGGGAGATAGATCACTAATGGTAGAGGGTCGAGAGGTTGATCTATCCTTCTGGATAGAGAGGCATGGCCTCGGGGCCTTCCGAGAGCAAAGAGGGGGGGATACAGTGTGGTCCCTCCCAACAGCCGGGCCGGGTAGTGTGCGTAGGAATGTGGTCCGTCTTCGGTGGAGGGGCAGTGATGCGTGTCCTCCAAGGTCGAAGGTTGTGGAGCTCCTGCTGAGGATGGGCTTCAAGGCGATTGACATCTACGCCTTGATACATCCCTATTCCACACCTGAGTTTGATGTCAGCTTTGTTCGGCCGGAGGGGCTTGAACTTTTCTGGTCGAACTATGAGTTGGCAAAAAATGAGCCCGGCTGGCGAGACTTTGCCGTTCAGGCGGTGTCTCGCCAAAATCAAGTCAAGAAAGTGACCGTGATGACATGTAACGAGTCGCTTTCTTGTTATGACATCATGACGTGGCTTGGCCGGTATGGAGAGGTAGTGGAGATGCCAAAGAAAAACCGTGACGAGTTTGGTATCTGGTCAGGGGCCTGGACGTTTATGGTAAAACTTAATCGTTCAGGTGGTACGGTTGCCCACATACCATCATCTGCCTTCCTGGGTAGGGATCGTATCCTGGTCTTCTACCAGGGGCAACCGAAGCTCTGTCACAAGTGCGGCGACCCCACACACTTCAGCGCAAACTGCACTGTGCAGAAGTGTGCATTGTGTGGGGATGTCGGCCATCTTGCTGCATCTTGTGTGGAGATTAGGTGCCACCTGTGTGGTGAGTTAGGTCACCCATTCAGCCGTTGTCCTCGCTCCTTCGCTAACGCAGTCGTGACCCCGGTGGGAGAAAGCCGTGAGGCTGATTCTGCTGGGGAAGGGACTAGCAAGGGTGAGGGAGCTGAGGGGCCAAGGAAGAAAAGCAATAAAAAGACGCCTGCCCAGCTAAGGCGTCTAGACAAGCGCAGACAGGATAGGGAGCTGGGCGAGCCTCGGGCTACTGGGGCGGCCCCTGTCCTGGATGCCAGTCTTGCTGCTGAGGCCCCAAGGGATGATGAGTTGGATGAGGAGGTCAGGAGGATCCACAGGGAGGAGAGTGCCACTGCCTCAGAGTCCTCCCATTATGAAAGTATGGATGAGGATAATAGGCAGTGGCTAGAGGACAAGCGTAAGCTCGGCACCAAAAAGAAGAGAAAGAAGGGAGATAAAAAATCTTCTCTCACTCTGACCAAGGTACCTAAGGAAGGAAAAACCGACTCCCCTCTGGTTGGTCTTTCTAACCGGTTCCAAGCCCTTGAAAACATCTCTTCCTCTGAGGAGGAAGCTGAGGGTGAGGTTCTGGCTTCGGCGGGGCTCACAGGGGGCGCCGAGTCTCCTCCTTCTGGGAACGTAAAATCCTTGGAGGGACTGGCCCAGAGTCCGGAGACGAGGATGAAAAAAATAAAAAACGCGTGGAAATGGATACCTCCATGTCATTAAAGAGGGGGAAGGATTCCTCCTCTGAGGCAGAGGATAAGGGGAGTGGGAAAAAGAAAGCCATCTAACTCAATCACCAATGATGGCGGAACCCACTCCGTTGACGCTGGCGTCCATTAATGTCGCCAGCATAAAGTCAAATACAGCTAGATTTGCGGCCTTTGATTTTCTCAGCCGGGTTGAAGCTGACATTTTCTTTTTGCAAGAGACCAGGCTGCCAAACATGGCAGATGTGTTTAAAGCTAAGAGGGAGTGGAGACTCGGGCCCTCCTATTGGTCTCTTGCGGCCGAGCCATATAGCGGAGTGGCGGTCCTTTTTACCGCACCGGTGGAATGCCGACGGGTTATTGAGTTAGAAATGGGGAGGTGCCTGATCTTAGATGTCCTCATGAAGGGACAAGAGCTCCGGCTCATTAACATCTATGGTCCCCAATCTAAGTGGGACCGGAAGTGTCTCTTTATGAGGATCAAGCCCTACCTTTTTACAAGTCGGCAGGTTGTCTTTGGAGGGGACTTCAATGCTGTCACGAGGCCCCGAGATAGAGGAGGTTCCAGAGACAAGCTGACTTATGATAGCGTCGCCCTTAATAGTATAGCTAGTGAGGCTCGCCTGGTGGATGTCCACATTCGGCACACCCCAGGCCACGAGGGGTTCACCTATCATAGAGGTAACTGTAGGTCCAGAATAGATAGGTTTTATTTAAAGGAGGAAGCTGTCTCTTCAGCAGTGTCTGTTGTTGAGGTGGAGTTCTCCGACCACTGTTTAATTTTGTTTTCTCTGAATGTTACAGAGACCCTCCGGATGGGAAGAGGCTTTTGGAGGCTCAATTCGTCTCTCTTGGAAGAAGCGGAGATAAGACAGTCCTTTGAGGATTTTCTTCAGAGCCAGGTACCCTTACTGGATCTTTGTAGTAGTAGGTCAGAGTGGTGGGAGATGTTCAAGGAAAGGGTGGCGAGATTCTTCCGCCAGCTCTCGAGCCTCAGGAGTCTGAGCAGGTACCGCCTGTATCAGGGTCTGAGGAGGAAACTCGAGCATCTTGTCTCAACTGGAGGTAGCCGCGAGGAGATCTCCAGAGTGAAATCTTTGCTTATGAGGTGTCAGTACGATAGACACGCATCTTTGGTTTTTGAGAGGGATTACGGGAAGTACCGCTCGCCCGACCCTTACAGAAACTGCAAGATGTCAGTGAATAGTAAAGTGGTTACAGGACTGGTCGACACTACGGGGTCCCTGAGGCGATCCAGATCAGGGATCCTGGAGGTTGTCAGATCCTTCTACTCGCACCTCTTGGGGAAGAGGGATCTTGATTGGGATGAGATGTCGGCTTTCCTGGCAGAAGCTGTCCCCGAACCAGGGGTAGACCCCTCTCTTGACGTTTTGACAGAAATGATCAAGGAAGAGGAAGTTCAGTTGGCGATTGAAGGGCTTGCTCCCAAAAAATCGCCTGGTCCAGATGGCTTAACATCTGAATTCTATAAGACCTTTAAGGACGTTTTGGTTCCCCTCTTGACTGAGGTATTCAATGAGTGTCTTTCCTCGGGCACTCTGCCGAAGTCAATGAGGAGGTCTGCTCTGATCATCTTGTCAAAGGGTAAGGACCCGTCTTGCATTGAGAATTGGCGTCCCATAGCGCTTCTCAATGCAGACAGGAAGGTTCTGGCAAAGGTGCTGTTTAATCGGCTGGTGAAATTTGCACCCCGACTCCTTTCGGGGGCCCAGCATTGCTCTGTTCCAGGCCGCAGCACATTTAGTGCTGTGCTCTGTGTCCGAGAGGCAGTGGAGCAGGGTAGGGCTGGTCACTGGAAGGGGTACATGCTGTCACTGGACCAGGCAAAAGCGTTTGATCGGGTTAATCACGAGTACCTCTGGTCCGTCCTTCTGAGATATGGCCTGCCGGGGGGGTTTGTTGATTGGCTTAAGACCTTGTACAGTGGGGCAGAGAGTTTCCCGCTTGTGAATGGTTGGATTGGTAGCTCTTTTGAGGTTGGGTCCGGTGTTCGCCAGGGTTGTCCCTTGAGCCCGCTGCTGTACGTGTTTGCGATTGACCCTCTTCTTAGGAGTGTGGAGCGTGGACCGTTGGCCGGGATCGGGATGGATCAGGCAGCACCGGAAGCCACTCTGAGGGTGGTGGCGTATGCCGATGATGTCACTGTGTTTGCTTCCTCTCACGAGGAGGCAGGGTGGCTGATGTCAGAGGTAGATCGCTACTCGGAGGCATCCGGGTCCAAGATCAACCGGGATAAGTGTGAGAGTCTCTGGCTGGGAGGAGGAGATCCTGGTTTTGAGCTCCCGGACACCCTTCCAAGACCCAAAGTCTCTGCAAAAGTCCTTGGCATCGAATTTGGCCAGGGGGATTACCCCAAACAAAATTGGGACAGCAGGCTAGAGATCGCCACTCAGAAGGTGAACCAATGGAAGGGTTGGTCTTTGACCCTAAGGGAAAGGGTAAACCTGAGCAAAACTTACCTGCTCCCTTTACTGATTTATCTGGGCAGTGTGTGCATCTTGCCGGAATCTCTCTGGACTCGGGTCTACAGTTTGTTCTTCCAACTGTTATGGGGGAATAGACTGAACCTGGTCAAGAGGGAGGTTACTTACCGTACGAGGAGACTAGGAGGGTTGGGTATGGTCAACCCTGTGGTATTCCTTGTGGATACCTTCATTAAGATCAATATCGCAAACCTCTGGAAAGAGAGGGCTCCTCCGTGGGTATTCTCCTGTAGGGGATGGTTTCAGCCTTTCTTCCAGGAATGGGAGACAGGAGGGCAAGTGAAGGATCTTCGCACACCGCATGGACATCTTCCGGCTTACGCTACCTTGGTTCTGAAGGTAATTCGTCGGTGGGGTCTGGGAATGTGGGAGATCAGGACTCTGCCAAGGAAACTACTTGACAGTAGGGTTCTGTTGACCCATTTCCAGAGGCCTCTGGCGCTCAGGGACTGCCCAAGTCGGGATCTTGGGGTGGGTTTGCATCTTTTGAATTCTATCAGGATCCCCTCGAAGTTTTGGGACTTGGTTTGGCGCTGCTTCCATGGGAAACTGTGTGTGAGGGACAATCTGAAGTGTAGGAGCTCTGAGGACAGGAATTGTCCTCGGGAGCATTGTGGTACCTTGCTGGAAAGCATGGACCACTTCCTGCTTCATTGTCCCTTCAACACAGAGGTGTACAACAGGGTGGGCGCCTTCATTGGCTGGTCTCGGCTGGCCGGTCTCTCCTATGCGGAATGGGCCTATGGAGCATTCAGAGACCTGGGTGGTCGGGACCGCTGCACCTTATTTCTAGTTAGCGCAGTGGTTAGGTATCACACGTGGAACGCACGGTGCTTAGTATCGACGCAACGAAAAATCCTCCCAGTGGACGATGTGTTTAGGACCATACTCGGTGACCTGGTGAAGGTGCGCTCTCTGGAGTATGGGCGACTGGGCGCACGGAGGGCCGCGCTCCTCTGGAGGGGCTTTTCTTTTAGTGTGCCCTAGTCTGGTCATCTCCTTTCCTGGTGGTGGGCTGCTGCTGACACTGTAGATTTTTGTTTTGTTTGATCATTATACAGTGATGTAGGGCTGCAGGCACCGAACTTGGGCTTCGTGTTTTGTAATTATTGTGGTGTGTGCTGCTGTATATAGTGTATATATTGTATATAGGGATATAGAATTGGGTGTAGGTATTAGGTTGGGTGGTGGGAAAAGGGGGGAGGTGGGATTATCTTCTGGGACTATGGGACACTGGGTTGTTTGGGGGAAAAACTGGCACTGCCTGATCTGGCCTATGGACGTTGGACATGGACTGAGGCATGAGACGCAGGACCAGCTCTCAGGTCAGTGCGGGGGGTTGGGAATGGAGGATAGCTTGTAGTATTGTATATATTTGTTTAATTTGTAGTTATTTTATTTAAAACTAAAAAAAAAAATAATAAAAAAAAAATAATAATTCAAAAAATCAAAAAAAAAAAAAGAGAAAAAAGTTTATGTATATAGTTTTTGTTTGCCATAGTTTATTTTATTTGTTATTATTATTTTGTTTGGTGACCGGACCAGAAGGTCAAAGTAGTTATTATTCTGTATATACTGTATAATATGTGTGAGAGGAGAGAATGAGCGGCTGGACCAGTGTTCAGTATACTGATTATTTTTTTCTGGCTGATATTTCTGTTTTGTTTCTGTTATTATTATTGTTATGTTTTTCATTTTTATAATAAAAGATCTACAGGAGGTAACTCAGGATCAGTAATGTAATGTATGTACACAGTGACTGCACCAGCACAATAGTGAGTGCAGCTCTGGAGTATAATACAGGAGGTAACTCCGGATGAGTAATGTAATGTATGTACATGTCACGATAATATGAATATGCCATGTTTGAGCATATACCTAAAAGTTCCATGGTTTTTAAGACACACGCTGTGGGCCTTTCCGACCCCCCCTCTTCTCACTCTGCCTGCGTGTTTACACTTAAAAGATTCCCCCCGATGTGGTGCACAACCTGATCATTGTGTCGTTCGTATACAAGTTCATACAGCGAGCTAGGTATAAAAATGGTCGGTCACAGCTCTAAGAAAGGGAGGATTCAGCCCCGAGTGAGGTCACCACAGGGGGAGTGCCTTGGTTTTAGGCTAGGAAATAAGTGAGTGAAGCAGCAGTCTTCCAGTGTCTTTTGTCCGGGGTCTAGCTGCTATACAGATGTGTGATATGCATCTTGATGTGTCCCCCTGAGCACATGGTCAGGTAGGAGATGAAATGATCTGAATGAAATGTACGTGTTCTTTCAACTTTAATCCCATTTTATTTGTAATTGTACTGTACATACGATATTTGTCTTCTTTATAATATCTTTTTATACTTCTGTAAAAACTAAGTTTTTTGGAGCAAAATATAAAATTACTAGCTTTGTCTCTCCTTGCTCTACAACGTACTGTCACATCCTCTGAAGCGAATTACGCTACTAATCTGGGTTAGCTCCGGACCCATTAATAATTAAGAAATCGGAGCTGGTGGCAGCGGGATTTGTCCTGTGCGTTTGGGAAACTGTGTAGCGACTGCGGCGTTGATAATTACTGTTCCCGCCTCAGTGGGAATAGTTATATCGCCCTCGCTGCAGTGTGCCCATTAGCCAGTACAAAGTAAGGCAGCCTTTCTGGTGACTAATTATCTGTCTGACCTGAGGTTAAGGAGGGGCGCCAGAGAGCTGCAAGTTCCAAACTGGAACTGGGAAGTGGGATATAGATAAATCCCCTTCAGAAAGAACCAGGGGCAACCAAACAACCCCGCTTCATGACAAATTGGTGTGAGTGGTGGGGATGATAAGGGTATCCTCCCCGTGAACCGTGACAGTACACAATGACTCCAGCAGCAGAATAGTGAGTGCAGCTCTGGAGTATAACACAGGGTGTAACTCAGGATCAGTAATGTAATGTATGTACACAGTGACTGCACCAGCAGAATAGTGAGTGCAGCTCTGGAGTATAATACAGAATGTAACTCAGGATCAGTAATGTAATGTATGTTCACAGTGACTGCACCAGCAGAATAGTGAGTGCAGCTCTGGAGTATAACTACAGGATGTAACTCGGGATCAGTAATGTAATGTATGTACACAGTGACTGCACCAGCAGAATAGTGAGTGCAGCTCTGGGGTATAATACAGGATGTAACTCAGGATGAGTAATGTAATGTATGTACACAGTGACTGCACCAGCAGAATAGTGAGTGCAGCTCTGGGGTATAATACAGGATGTAACTCAGGATGAGTAATGTAATGTATGTACACAGTGACTGCACCAGCAGAATAGTGAGTGCAGCTCTTTAGTATAATACAGGGTGTAACTCAGGATCAGTAATGTAATGTATGTACACAGTGACTGCACCAGCAGAATAGTGAGTGCAGCTCTGGGGTATAATACAGGATGTAACTCAGGATCAGTAATGTAATGTATGTACACAGTGACTGCACCAGCAGAATAGTGAGTGCAGCTCTTTAGTATAATACAGGATGTAACTCAGGATCAGTAATGTAATGTATGTACACAGTGACTGCGCCAGAATAGTGAGTGCAGCTCTGGAGTATAATACAGGATGTAACTCAGGATCAGTAATGTAATGTATGTACACAGTGACTGCACCAGCAGTATAGTGAGTGCAGCTCTTTAGTATAATACAGAGTGTAACTCAGGATCAGTAATGTAATATATGTACACAGTGACTGCACCAGCAGAGTGAGCAGGGCCCAGACTGGTGGCAGTGCTGGTGCACAGGCCAGTGACAGTGTGACAGGAGGAGAGATTGGAGGGAGTGTGAAGTGTCGGGGGAGGGGGGTCCTGAACACCTGGACAGCGGAGGTGTGTATGCAGCCAGGGATTAACTGGAATAGAGGAGAATAAACCGTCCAGACCATATTTCCAGACTCCCTGCGCTCCCTCCCCGGCCAGGAGGAAATGAAGATGTGTTACAGCTGCGCGTCTGGAATGAAGCTCCTGTTCAGGATGGACGGCCAGAGAGCAGAGCAGAGAGCACAGCAGAGCAGAGAGAAGAGAGCAGAGGGAAGAGAGAAGAGCAGAGAGGAGAGAGCAGAGATAAGAGAGCAGAGAGAAGAGCAAGCAGAGCAGAGAAAAGAGCAGAGTAGAGAACAGAGGAGAAAGAAGAGAAGAGCAGAGAGCACAGCGGAGAAAGAAGAGAAGAGCAAAGAGCACAGCGGAGAAAGAAGAGAAGAGCAGAGAGTAGAGCAGAAAGAAGAGAAGAGCAGAGTGAAGGACAGAAAGAAGAGCAGAGAGTAGAGAGAAGAGCAGAGCAGAGAACAAAGCAGAGAGAAGAATAGAGCAGAGAGAAGTGAAGAGCAGAGAGAAGAGCAGAGAAGAGAAGAACAGAGATAAGAACAGAGCAGAGCGCAGAACAGAGAAGAGAGCAGATAAAGAGCAGAGAGAAGACCAGAGGGCAGAGCGGCAGGACGGCGTCAGTAAGAGCACGAGTAATATGGAAACACAGAGCGCTGTCCCATAACAGAGAGAAGCATCAAACACAGACAGTCACCCGCCCCGCACACTGTATACATCCTATATACCACAACCCTCCTCCTGACAACCTCTGTATACCCCGACCCTCCTCCTGACAATCTCTGTGTACAGTGTGAGAACAGCTATAGGGGGTTGTCACCCGCCCAGAACACTGTATACATCCTATATACCCCATCCCATGGGTCACCTGGGAGTCCCATGGATGTTTGAGAAAGCCAGAATTTGGACACCACGGGTCGCCTGGCTCCATGGAGATGTTCGGAGAAGCCAGGTTGTGACCCTCTGGTCAACTGGCCTGGTAACTCAATGGACTTTCATCTTCCTACCATATCATCCCACTACTCAGACAACACAAGGTGAGGGTAACACAGTGGAAATACTTTATCGAACCACCAACAGATAACAAGAACAGTCCCAGATGGTGCACGTTACAGAGTCCCACCCTTCGGCTGACTCGCCGGGATAATGGCAGATGTTATGTCTGAGCTTCCAGGGCCGATTAACCCACCTGTGACACGCACACAGAGAGGAGTTAACGACAAGCTTAGAAAGATGACAGTCCACTGAGGTATAAGGGCCAGGTGACTGGAGGGTCACAACCAGGCTTTTCCGGACGTATCCCCCTATAGGAGATATCACACTGTACACAGAGGTTGTCAGGAGGAAGGTCGGGGTATATAGGATATATACAGTGTGCGGGGCGGGTGACAACCCCCTATAGGAGATATCACACTGTACACAGGTTGTCAGGAGGGTCGGGGTATATAGGATGTATACAGTGTGCGGGGCGGGTGACAACCTCCTATAGGAGATATCACACTGTACACAGTGGTTGTCAGGAGGAGGGTCGGGGTATATAGGATGTATACAGTGTGCGGGGCGGGTGACAACCCCCTATAGGAGATACCACACTGTACACAGAAGTTGTCAGGGTCAGTAGCCATTCGTTTCGCTGTCCCGGGGTCACATGTTCGGGCAGGGCTGTACTCACCGCGAGCGGCATGAGGGTGGCCACCCGGCTGGAGGTGGAGCTCAGCAGCGATGTCTTGCACTCTTTGTAGGGGACGTCACCTGTTATTTTTTCCACAAGAATATTCAGAACCTGAGACGCGAGCGGAGGATCCGAAGACAGCGCCCACCACAGGCTGCACACCTCACTGCAAGAGACCGCCGCAGGAGAGTGGGGGCATTAGTGCTAGAAAATCACAGCGGGAGGGGCCGAGGAAGGAAGGAAGGGGGGACAGGAAGGGCCCAGAGAGGGAGGAAGGAAGGAAGGGGGGACAGGAAGGGCCCAGAGAGGAAGGAAGGGGGGACAGGAAGGGCTCAGAGAGGATGGAAGGAAGGGGGGACAGGAAGGGCCCAGAGAGGAAGGAAGGGGGGACAGGAAGGGCCCAGAGAGGGAAGGAAGGGGGGACAGGAAGGGCTCAGAGAGGATGGAAGGAAGGGGGGACAGGAAGGGCCCAGAGAGGAAGGAAGGGGGGACAGGAAGGGCTCAGAGAGGATGGAAGGAAGGGGGGACAGGAAGGGCCCAGAGAGGAAGGAAGGGAGGACAGGAAGGGCCCAGAGAGGAAGGAAGCTAGGACAGGAAGGGCCCAGAGAGGAAGGAAGGGAGGGAGGACAGGAAGGGCCCAGAGAGGAAGGAAGGTAGGACAGGAAGGGCCCAGAGAGGAAGGAAGGAAGGGGGGACAGGAAGGGCCCAGAGAGGAAGGAAGGGGGGACAGGAAGGGCTCAGAGAGGATGGAAGGAAGGGAGGACAGGAAGGGCCCAGAGAGGAAGGAAAGGAGGACAGGAAGGGCCCAGAGAGGAAGGAAGGGGGGACAGGAAGGGCCCAGAGAGGATGGAAGGAAGGGGGGACAGGAGAGGCCCTGAGAGGAAGGAAGGGAGGACAGGAAGGGCCCAGAGAGGAAGGAAGGGGGGGACCGGAAGGGCCCAGAGAGGAAGGAAGGGGGGACAGGAAGGGCCCAGAGAGGAAGGAAGGGAGGACAGGAAGGGCCCAGAGAGGAAGGAAGGAAGGGGGGGGGGGACAGGAAGAGCCCAGAGAGGAAGGAAGGAAGGAAGGAAGGACAGGAGAGGCCCAGAGAGGAAGGAAGAAAGGGAGAGGATAGGAAGGGCCCAGAGAGGAAGGAAGGGGGTACAGGAGGGGCCGAGGAAGGAAGGACGGGGGGACAGGAGAGGCCCAGAGAGGGAGGAAGGAAGGAAGGAAGGAAACAAGGGAGAACAGGAGGGGTCCAGAGAGGAAGGAAGGGGGACAGGAAGGGCTCAGAGAGGAAACAAGGAAGGAAGTAAGGGGGGACAGGGGGGCCAAGAGAGGAAGGAAGGAAGGGGGGACAGGAGAGGCCCAGAAAGGAAGGAAGGAAGGGAGGATAGGAAGGTCCCAGAGAGAAAGGAAGGGGGCCAGGAGGGGCCCAGAGAGGAAGGAAGGAAGGAAGGTAGGTAGGAAGGAAGGAAGGTAGGTAGGAAGGAAGGAAGGAGGGACAGGAGGGGCCAAGAGAGGAAGGAAGGAAGGGGGGACAGGAGAGGCCCAGAAAGGAAGGAAGGGGGGACAGGAGAGGCCCAGAAAGGAAGGAAGGAAGGAAGGAAGGAAGGAAGGGAGGATAGGGGGGCCCAGAGAGGAAGGAAGGGGGGACAGGAAGGGCCCAGAGAGGAAGGAAGGGGGGACAGGAAGGGCCCAGAGAGGAAGGAAGGGGGGACAGGAAGGGCCCAGAGAGGAAGGAAGGGAGGACAGGAAGGGCCCAGAGAGGAAGGAAGGAAGGAAGGAAGGAAGGGGGGACAGGAGAGGCCCAGAGAGGGAGGAAGGAAGGAAGGAAGGAAACAAGGGAGAACAGGAGGGGTCCAGAGAGGAAGGAAGGGGGACAGGAAGGGCTCAGAGAGGAAACAAGGAAGGAAGTAAGGGGGGACAGGGGGGCCAAGAGAGGAAGGAAGGAAGGGGGGACAGGAGAGGCCCAGAAAGGAAGGAAGGAAGGGAGGATAGGAAGGTCCCAGAGAGAAAGGAAGGGGGCCAGGAGGGGCCCAGAGAGGAAGGAAGGAAGGAAGGTAGGTAGGAAGGAAGGTAGGTAGGAAGGAAGGAAGGAAGGAAGGAGGGACAGGAGGGGCCAAGAGAGGAAGGAAGGAAGGGGGGACAGGAGAGGCCCAGAAAGGAAGGAAGGAAGGGGGGACAGGAGAGGCCCAGAAAGGAAGGAAGGAAGGAAGGAAGGAAGGAAGGAAGGAAGGAAGGAAGGAAGGGAGGATAGGGGGGCCCAGAGAGGAAGGAAGGGGGGGAAGGAGGGGTCCAGAGAGGGAGGGAGGAAAGAAGGGGGGACAGGAGGGACCCAGAGAGGGCAGAAGGAAGGGGGGACAGGAGGGGCCTAGAGGGGAAGGAAGGAAGGAAGGGCGGACAGGAGGGGCCCAGAGAGGGAGGAAGGAAGGGCGGACAGGGGAGGCCCAGAGAGGAAGGAAGGGGGACGGGATGGGCGCAGAAAGGAAAGAAGGGGGGACAGGAAGGGCCCAGAGAGGAAGGAAGGGGGAAGGAGCGACCCAGAGAGGAAGGAAGGAAGTGGGGAAAGGAGGGGCACAGAGAGGGAGGGAGGATAGAAGGGGGGATCGGAGGGGCCCAGAGAGGGCAGAAGGGAGGCCTAAAGGGGAAGTAAGGTAGGAAGGAAGGGGGGATGGGAGGGGCCCAGAGAGGGAAGAAGGAAGGGGGGATAGGAGGGGCACAGAAAGGAAGGAGGGGGGGGAGCCCAGAGAGGAAGGAAGGGGGGGGGACAGGAGGGGCACAGAGAGGAAGGAAGGGGAGACCGGAGAAGCCCAGAAAGGAAATGGGGGGTAGGGGTAATAGGAGAGGCCCAAAGAGGAAGGTGGGGCGGTACAGGTGGGGATCAGAGAGGAAGGAAGGAAGGGGGGACAGGAGGGGCCCAGAGAGGAAGGAAGGAAGGGGGGACAGGAGGGGCCCAGAGAGGAAGGAAGGAGGAGGACAGGAAGGGCCCAGAGAGGAAGGAAGGGGGGACAGGAGGGGCCCAGAGAGGAAGGAAGGGCAGACAGGAGAGGCCCAGAGAGGAAGGAAGGGGGGACGGGATGGGCTCAGAGAAGAAGGAAGGGGGGGGGATGGGCCCAGAGAAGAAGGAAGGAAGGGGCACAGGAGGGGCCCAGAGGAGAAGAAGGAAGGAAGGGGCACAGGAGGGGCCCAGAGAGGAAGGAAGGGGTACAGGAGGGGCCCAGAGAGGAAGGAAGGTGGTTAGGGGGGCCCAGAGAGGGCAGACGGAAGGGGGGACAGGAGGGGCCTAGAGGAGAAGGAAGGTAGGAAGGAAGGAAGGGGGGACGTGAGGGGCCCAGAGAGGGAGGAAGGAAGATAGGAAGGGGGGACGGGAGGGGCCCAGAGAGGAAGGAAGGAAGGGGGGACAGGAAGGGCCCAGAGAGGAAGGAAGTGGGACGGGATGGACGCAGAAAGGAAGGAAGGAAGGGGGGACGGGAGGGGCCCAGAGAGGGAGGAAGGAAGATAGGAAGGGGGGACGGGAGGGGCCCAGAGAGGAAGGAAGGAAGGGGGACAGGAAGGGCCCAGAGAGGAAGGAAGTGGGACGGGATGGATGCAGAAAGGAAGGAAGGAAGGAGGGACAGGAAGGATCCAGAGAGGAAGGAAGGAAGTGCGGAAAGGAGGGGCCCAGAGAGGGAGGGAGGAAGGATAGAAGGGGGGTTAGGAGGGGCCCAGAGAGGGCAGAAGGGGGGACAGGAGGGGCCTAGAGGGGAAGTAAGGTAGGAAGGAAGGGGGGACAGGAGGGGCACAGAGAGGAAGGAAGGGAGGACAGGAAGGGCACAGAGAGGAAGGAAGGGAGGACAGGAAGGGCCCAGAGAGGAAGGAAGGGAGGACAGGAAGGGCCCAGAGAGGAAGGAAGGGGGGACAGGAAGGGCCCAGAGAGGAAGGAAGGGGGGACAGGAAGGGCCCAGAGAGGAAGGAAGGGGGGACAGGAAGGGCCCAGAGAGGAAGGAAGGGGGGACAGGAAGGGCCCAGAGAGGAAGGAAGGGAGGACAGGAAGGGCCCAGAGAGGAAGGAAGGAAGGAAGGAAGGAAGGAAGGGGGGACAGGAGAGGCCCAGAGAGGAAGGAAGAAAGGGAGATAGGAAGGGCCCAGAGAGGAAGGAAGGGGGTACAGGAGGGGCCGAGGAAGGAAGGACGGGGGGACAGGAGAGACCCAGAGAGGAAGGAAGGAAGGAAGGGAGAACAGGAGGGGTCCAGAGAGGAAGGAAGGGGGACAGGAGGGGTCCAGAGAGGAAGGAAGGGGGGACAGGAAGGGCTCAGAGAGGAAACAAGGAAGGAAGGAAGGGGGGACAGGGGGGCCAAGAGAGGAAGGAAGGAAGGGGGGACAGGAGAGGCCCAGAAAGGAAGGAAGGAAGGAAGGAAGGGAGGATAGGAAGGGCCCAGAGAGTAAGGAAGGGGGCCAGGAGGGGCCCAGAGACGTTGCAAGGAAGGGGGGACAGGAAGGGCCCAGAGAGGAAACAAGGAAGGAAGGAAGGACAGGAGGGGCCCAGAAAGGAAGGAAGGGAGGATAGGAAGGACCCAGAGAGGAAGGAAGGGGGCCAGGAGGGGCCCAGAGACGATGGAAGGAAAGGGGGGACAGGAGGGACCCAGAGAGGAATGAAGGGGGGACAGGAGGGGTCCTTAGAGGAAGGAAGGGGGGACGGAAGGGGCCCAGATAGAAAGGAAGGGAGGACAGGAGGGACCCAGAGAGGATGGAAGGAAGGGGGGACAGGAGGCACCCAGAGAGGAAGGAAGGGGGGCAGGAGGGGTCCAGAGAGGAAGGAAAGGGGGAAGGAAGGGGCCCAGAGAGGAAGGAAGGGGGGCAGGAGGGGTCCAGAGAGGAAGGAAAGGGGGAAGGAAGGGGCCCAGAGAGGAAGGAAAGGGGGAAGGAAGGGGCACAGATGGGGAAGAAGGGGGGGGCGGAAGGGGCCCAGAGATGAAGGAACGGCGGACAGGAGAGGCCTAGAGCGTTAGGAAGGGGGACGGGATGGGTGCAGAGAGGAAGGAGGGGTGACGGGATGGGCACCGAGAGGAAGGAAGGGGGGACAGGAAGGGCCCAGAGAGGAAGGAAGGGAGGACAGGAAGGGCCCAGAGAGGAAGGAAGGAAGGAAGGAAGGAAGGGGGGACAGGAGAGGCCCAGAGAGGAAGGAAGAAAGGGAGATAGGAAGGGCCCAGAGAGGAAGGAAGGGGGTACAGGAGGGGCCGAGGAAGGAAGGACGGGGGGACAGGAGAGACCCAGAGAGGAAGGAAGGAAGGAAGGAAGGGAGAACAGGAGGGGTCCAGAGAGGAAGGAAGGGGGACAGGAGGGGTCCAGAGAGGAAGGAAGGGGGGACAGGAAGGGCTCAGAGAGGAAACAAGGAAGGAAGGAAGGGGGGACAGGGGGGCCAAGAGAGGAAGGAAGGAAGGGGGGACAGGAGAGGCCCAGAAAGGAAGGAAGGAAGGAAGGAAGGGAGGATAGGAAGGGCCCAGAGAGTAAGGAAGGGGGCCAGGAGGGGCCCAGAGACGTTGCAAGGAAGGGGGGACAGGAAGGGCCCAGAGAGGAAACAAGGAAGGAAGGAAGGACAGGAGGGGCCCAGAAAGGAAGGAAGGGAGGATAGGAAGGGCCCAGAGAGAAAGGAAGGGGGCCAGGAGGGGCCCAGAGACGATGGAAGGAAAGGGGGGACAGGAGGGACCCAGAGAGGAATGAAGGGGGGACAGGAGGGGTCCTTAGAGGAAGGAAGGGGGGACGGAAGGGGCCCAGATAGAAAGGAAGGGAGGACAGGAGGGACCCAGAGAGGATGGAAGGAAGGGGGGACAGGAGGCACCCAGAGAGGAAGGAAGGGGGGCAGGAGGGGTCCAGAGAGGAAGGAAAGGGGGAAGGAAGGGGCCCAGAGAGGAAGGAAAGGGGGAAGGAAGGGGCACAGATGGGGAAGAAGGGGGGGCGGAAGGGGCCCAGAGATGAAGGAACGGCGGACAGGAGAGGCCTAGAGAGTTAGGAAGGGGGACGGGATGGGTGCAGAGAGGAAGGAGGGGTGACGGGATGGGCACCGAGAGGAAGGAAGGGGGGACAGGAAGGGTCCAGAGGAAGGAAGGGGGAAGGAGCGACCCAGAGAGGAAGGAAGGAAGTGGGGAAAGGAGGGGCCCAGAGAGGAAGGAAGGGGGGACAGGAAGGGCCCAGAGAGGAAGGAAGGGAGGACAGGAAGGGCCCAGAGAGGAAGGAAGGAAGGAAGGAAGGGGGGACAGGAGAGGCCCAGAGAGGAAGGAAGAAAGGGAGAGGATAGGAAGGGCCCAGAGAGGAAGGAAGGAAGGGGGGACAGGAAGGGCCCAGAGAGGAAGGAAGTGGGACGGGATGGACGCAGAAAGGAAGGAAGGAAGGAGGGACAGGAAGGATCCAGAGAGGAAGGAAGGGGGAAGGAGGGACCCCGAGAGGAAGGAAGGAAGTGCGGAAAGGAGGGGCCCAGAGAGGGAGGGAGGATAGAAGGGGGGTTAGGAGGGGCCCAGAGAGGGCAGAAGGGGGGACAGGAGGGGCCTAGAGGGGACATAAGGTAGGAAGGAAGGGGGGATGGGAGGGGCCCAGAGAGGGAAGAAGGAAGGGGGGACAGGAGGGGCACAGAAAGGAAGGAAGGGGGGACAGGAGGGGCACAGAGAGGAAGGAAGGGGGGAAGGAGGAGCCCAGAGAGGAAGGGGGGGACAGAAGAAGCCCAGAGAGGAAGGAAGGGGAGACAGGAGAAGCCCAGAAAGGAAATGGGAGGTAGGGGTAATAGGAGAGGCCCAAAGAGGAAAGGGGGGTACAGGTGGGGACCAGATAGTAAAGAGTGGACAGGAGGGGCATGCGGGGTGGAGACGGGCTCAGCGGAAGACAGAGGTCAGGGGAGGCTCAGAGGATCGTGGAGGGGTTAGGGAAGGCTCAGAGGACACTTCCACATGTTTGGTCTCTCGTGAAGCCAGTAGATGGGTGGAGTCGACCATTACCTGTCGTACGGTACAGGGCAGGACAGGAGGCTGGACACCACGGCCTTCACATGTTGTGTGGCCAGTATGTACACGGTCTGTACAGCTGCCTTCCTGACGTGCTCCTCAGGGGTCTCCTCCAGCTGCTCCTGAACTCGCAGAATTATCTCCGGGACCTTGGAGGAACAGTATCAGTCTATCATTTTTAGATTACACCGGATGGGTGTCAGGGGCCGCAGATCCGCAGAGCTGACCCTACCTTGGACAGCAGGATGGCCCCCCGATCCTTCAGCAGGGAATTGATCATCACAGTGGCAGCTCTAGAGCAATTGGCATCAGGATCGGAGAGACCCTCGAAGGTGATGAAGAGGAGACTGGTGAGCTGCTCCGGGGGAAGGCGCTTCCCGATGATCTGAGGAGACACCACCGTATCTGACATCGCAAGAGCCTTGGAGAACCTGAGACGGCCCAAGCCGCCCCATAGTGACAGATGGCCCACGCCGCCCCATAGTGACAGACGGCCCAAGGTAACCCTGCCCCCTAGCGGCAAAGAGACCACCCAGACTGACCACACCTCCTAGATACCAACGCCAACCAAGCCCCTAGTAAACCAAGCCCCCATAAATGGCCCACACCAACTCCCGCTCCATAGTGATAGACACATAACCCATGGAGACCCAGAGACAATCCACGCTGACCCTGCCCGTAGTGAGACACATGACTGACGCAGCTCCCTAGTGACCAAGAGACTGCCCACCCTGACCCCGCCTCCTATCAGAGATGGACCACCCTGACCCCGCCTCCTATCGCAGAGACGGCCCACCCTGACCCCGCCTATCACAGAGACGGCCCACCCTGACCCCGCCTATCACAGAGACGGCCCACCCTGACCCCACCTCCTATCAGAGACGGCCCACCCTGACCCCGCCTCCTATCAGAGACGGCCCACCCTCACCCCGCCTCCTATTGCAGAGAAACGGCCCACCCTGACATAGCCTCCTATCACAGAGAGACGGCCCACCCTCACCCCGCCTCCTATCACAGAGAGACGGCCCACCCTCACCCCGCCTCCTATTGCAGAGAAACGGCCCACCCTGACATAGCCTCCTATCACAGAGAGACGGCCCACCCTCACCCCGCCTCCTATCACAGAGAGACAGCCCACCCTCACCCCGCCTCCTATCACAGAGAAACGATCCAAGCTGACCCCCCTTCAAGTCACTGACATGCGCCAAAGCCGATGCTGTCCTAGTGGCAGCGAGATGGCCCATGATGACCCCGCCTACTATCGCAGAGACGGCCCACTCTGACACCTCCTCCTATCACAGAGAGACGGCCCATGCTGACTGCCACCATTTATGAGTCTTACTCTTAAATGGCAGTATGGCCCCTCAAAAATAGTGACCCCTGAATCCGCCATAACCCCGTCTCTTACCATCGCAATTTCATAGCAAGTATGGAACAGGACATTAGAGTCGGGGTTCAGGAGGCCGCACCTCAATGTCTGCAGCTTCTCCACCTGCTCATCCTTGTGGTCAGGAGCAAAACCTGAAAATTTGAGACGTAGAAGTGACCCAAGAACCGAGGGAGAAAGTACAGCAGGGGGGAAGAGACCCCAATATACAAGATGGAGACCACACACAGGATGAGAGGACGGCAACGGGCGGGAAGAGACCCCAACATACAAGATGGAGACCAGACACAGGATGAGAGGACGTCACGGGGGGGGGGGGGAAAGACCCCAATATGCAAGATGGAGGCCAGACACAGGATGAGAGGATGGCATGGGGGGGGGGGGGGAAGAGACCCCAATATACAAGATGAAGATTAGACACAGGATGAGAGGACGGCACAGGGGGGGGGAAGAGACCCCAATATACAAGATGGAGACCAGACAGGATGAGAGGACGGCAACGGGGAAAGTGACCCCGATATACAAAATGGGGACCAGAAATACAGCGCTTTAAAACTTTTTCATACTCTAGTGAAATATGTACCGGTATATGTATGGATGTATGATCAGCAGTAAATTAACATCTGTCTTACCGACTGCAGTTCTCACAAAAATGAGTGACCTATGTTATCCTGAGCAGGCAGTCTCCTGGTCTCCAGTCACCCCAGGGGGGATTTCCTGGGAACACACAGAATTTGAAACATTTCACACCTCCTAGTGCCTTTGATGGGAAGATGCCAAATTGCAGCCTGACACTGTATATTTAATAAGAGAAAGAAAGATTACACGAATAGTGTTCAAAGAAAAATAATGTATTCATTGGTAAAATAGCCAGGATCCAGTCACAAACCAAGAATTAGAATATTAACCTGAGAAGCTGGTCTATAAATTTGACCTCCAGGTTGACTCTATAAATTAGGCGTTTACACATAGAAAGCTGCTCACAGATTGAGGGGCAGCCAAGCTGATGTGAGCCATTCCATATTCATCCCCCCTCAGGGAGCAGAATGCCGGACTGCAAAGTTTAGATATTTCTGTAGGTTTTTCTCCCTTTATTTTTATAACTGTTTTGCATATTTGTATGTCACTTTTTATTCCCATATTTTTATATCCTTTATTGTAAGCACTGTACCTTTTCTATTAAAGCGTTTAACTTTAATAAGTCTGAACCTTGTATGCTCTAAAGAATCCATAGACTTATAGTGTGTGATCCTGATGATTGGCAGACAGTAGTAGTAATATTTCCGGGACTCATCGCCCGTGTGTTCGGTGAGTGGTTGCAGCGTGTATGAGAGGGTGTGTGGTCTGTGTCGGGGGGGAGATTTATGCTCCTATTGCAGCATAGGACAGAGGCTGAATGCTGGACTGAGTGAGACATGACATGTACATGACAACTCCATGAACTTTTCCACAAATTTTTTTTCTCGTTAGAGCCACAAATGTAAATGTAGTTTTGTATTTCATTGGGATTTTCTCTGATACAAAGTAACAAGTATC
This sequence comes from Ranitomeya variabilis, assembly GCF_051348905.1. Lineage (NCBI taxonomy): Eukaryota > Metazoa > Chordata > Amphibia > Anura > Dendrobatidae > Ranitomeya > Ranitomeya variabilis. Next base: position 580,529,768 of record NC_135237.1, read on the forward strand.
AGTGACTAGTAAAGGAAATGATTCTGGGTGTTCTTAGAAATATAAATCTGAATATTGTGAGCTGCATTTCAATCCCCCCTGAGTCAGTACTTTGTAGGACTATGTCACATAATGTGAATATGCCATGTTTGAGTATCTACCTAAACGTACCATGGCTTTTCAGACAAGCTGTGGGCTTTCCAACTCCCCTCTTCCCACTCTGCCTGTGTGTGTAATCCAAAACCCCTCATTTCCCTCCTGCCTCAAGAATTTATATGGCTTCAAAGTGAAAGTACAAGTAGAAGCACATGGGGAAAAAAATCAAAGTTTCTTTGTCTTTGCTAATGTAAATATCATAGCACTGATTAATGATAGAAGTGGGAAAAATACATTTTTGACATGGGCTTCGGTAGAACCATCGGCCAGTGAGTTTTCTATGTTCCAGAACCAGCACAATTGAGAAACGGATTACTACAGAATTGGGTCACCCAGCCACCCCATGTTTATACTTTTAAAAGAATCCCTATGGCACGCTAAGCTTAATGACACGAGTGTCGGCTTTCTACGAGGTTCCTACGCCAAGATATGTGGGATGATGATTTTTCATACTGCTAAGATAGGGGAGTATCCAGCCTCTAAGTGAGGTCACCACAGGGGGGAGTGCCTTGGGTTTAGGCTAGGAAATAAGTGAGTGAAGCAGCAGTCTTCATGTGTCTTTTTCTGGGGTCTAGCTGCTATACAGGGGTGATGCATTTGGATATATACTCGACCATCCCCCACAGCACATGGTCGGCCATGAGATAAGATGACATAACAAACTGTAAGTGATTTTTCAACCTTAACCCCTTCCCGACATGTGACGGTATAGTACGTCACATGTCGGGACCCCCGCTTTGATGTGCGCTCCGGCGGTGAGCGCACATCAAAGTCGCGACATGTCAGCTGTTTTTTACAGCTGACATGTGCGCGCAATAGCGGCGGGTGAAATCGCGATCACCCGCCGCTATTAACTAGTTAAATGCCGCTGTCAAACGCAGACAGCGGCATTTAACTACCGCATCCGGCCGTGCGGCCGGATATGAGCTCATCGCCGACCCCCGTCACATGATCGGGGGTCGGCAAAGCTTGTACATTGTAACCATAGAGGTCCTTGAGACCTCTATGGTTACTGATTGCCGGTGGCTGTGAGCGCCCCCCTGTGGTCGGCGCTCACAGCACACCTGCAAATCTGCTGTGTAGCAGCGATCTTATGATCACTGCTACATAGCAGAGCCGATCGGGCTGTGCCTGCTTCTAGCCTCCCATGGAGGCTATAGAAGCATGGCAAAAGTAAAAAAAAAAAGTTTTTAAAAATGTGAAAAAAATAAAAAAAAATATAAAAGTTTAAATCACCCCCCTTTCGCCCCAATCAAAATAAATCAATTAAAAAAAACCCCAACCTACACATATTTGGTATCGCCGCGTTCAGAATCGCCCGATCTATCAATTAAAAAAAAGCATTAACCTGATCGCTAAATGGCGTAATGAGAAAAAAATTCGAAACGCCAGATTTACGTTTTTTTGGTCGCCACGACATTGCATTAAAATGCAATAACGGGCGATCAAAAGAACGTATCTGCACCAAAATGCTATCATTAAAAACGCCAGCTCGGCACGCAAAAAATAAGCCTTCACCTGACCCCAGATCACGAAAAATGGAGACGCTACGAGTATCGGAAAATGGCGCAATTTTGTTTTGTTTTTTGCAAAGTTTGGAATTTTTTTTCACCACTTAGGTGAAAAATAACCTAGTCATGTTAGGTGTCTATGAACTCGTAGTGACCTGGAGAATCATAATGGCAGGTCAGTTTTAGCATTTAGTGAACCTAGCAAAAAAGCCAAGCAAAAAACAAGTGTGGGATTGCACTTTTTTTGCAATTTCACTGCACTTGGAATTTTTTTCCCGTTTTCTAGTAAAACCAATGATGTCGTTCAAAAGTACAACTTGTCCCGCAAAATATAAGCCCTCACATGTCCAAATTGACAGAAAAATAAAAAAGTTATGGCTCTGGGAAGGAGGGGAGCGAAAAACGAAAACGAAAAAAGCTCCGGGGGTGAAGGGGTTAATCCCATTTTATCTGTAATTGTATTGTACATATGATAATTGTCTTTATAATATCTTTTTATACATCTGTAAACACTGCCTACCTTTTTTTTTTTTTTTTGAGTAAAATATAAAATGACTAGCTTGTCTCTCCTTGCTCTATAACGTACGGTGGTGTCCTCTGAAGTGAATTAAGCTGCTAATCTGGGTTGGCTCCGGCCCCGTTAATAATTTCAAAATCGGAGCTAGTGGCAGCGGATTTGTCCTGTGCAATTGAGAGGTTTGGTAGCGACCGGCGGCGTTGATAAGTATTGTTCCCGCCTCAGTGGGAATAGTTATATCGTCCTCACTGCAGCATGCCTAATAGCTAGTATATAGCAGGCAGCCTTTCTGGCGACCAATTATCCTAGGTGCAGTACCCTGTCTGACCTGAGGGTAAAGGGGGCGCCAGAGAGCTGCAAGTGCCAAACCGCAACTGGGATATAGATAAATCCCCTTCAGGAAGAACCAGGGGCAACCAAACAACCCCGCTTCATGACAAATTGGTGTGAGTGGTGGGGATGATAAAGATATCCTCCCCATGAACCGTGACATATTGGTGGCAGCGTGGTAGGATTCTTGACAGACCACCTTTCTGTATTTCCTGTTGCAGTCTTTTGGGGTCTGTCTCTCCCAACTTTCTCTGCAGTCTTTTGGGGTCTGTCTCTCCAGCTTTCTCTGCTGCAGTCTTTTGGGGTCTGTCTCTCCCCCTTTCTCTGCAGTCTTTTGGGGTCTGTCTCTCCTCCTTTCTCTGCAGTCTTTTGGGCTCTGTCTCTCCAGCTTTCTCTGCAGTCTTTTGGGGGTCTGTCTCTCCTCCTTTCTCTGCAGTCTTTTGGGGTCTGTCTCTCCACCTTTCTCTGCAGTCTTTTGGGGTCTGTCTCTCCTCCTTTCTCTGCAGTCTTTTGAGGTCTGTCTCTCCTCCTTTCTCTGCAGTCTTTTGGGGTCTGTCTCTCCTCCTTTCTCTGCAGTCTTTTGGGGTCTGTCTCTCCTCCTTTCTCTGCAGTCTTTTGGGGTCTGTCTCTCCCCCTTTCTCTGCAGTTTTTTGGGGTCTGTCTCTCCTCCTTTCTCTGCAGTCTTTTGGGGTCTGTCTCATCCTTTCTCTACAGTCTTTTGAGGTCTGTCTCTCCACCTTTCTCTGCAGTCTTTTGGGGTCTGTCTCTCCTCCTTTCTCTGCAGTCTTTTGGGGTCTGTCTCCCCCTTTCTCTGCAGTCTTTTGGGGTCTGTCTCTCCTCCTTTCTCTGCAGTCTTTTGGGGTCTGTCTCTCCTCCTTTCTCTGCAGTCTTTTGGGGTCTCTCTCCACCTTTCTCTGCAGTCTTTTGGGGTCTGTCTCTCCTCCTTTCTCTGCAGTCTTTTGGGGTCTGTCTCTCCACCTTTCTCTGCAGTCTTTTGGGGTCTGTCTCTCCTCCTTTCTCTGCAGTCTTTGGGGTCTGTCTCTCCTCCTTTCTCTGCAGTCTTTTGGGGTCTGTCTCTCCACCTTTCTCTGCAGTCTTTTGGGTTCTGTCTCTCCTCCTTTCTCTGCAGTCTTTTGGGGTCTGTCTCTCCAGCTTTCTCTGCAGTCTTTTGGGGTCTGTCTCTCCCACCTTTCTCTGCTGCAGTCTTTTGGGGTCTGTCTCTCCAGCTTTCTCTGCAGTCTTTTGGGGTCTGTCTCTTCTCCTTTCTCTGCAGTTTTTTGGGGTCTGTCTCTCCTCCTTTCTCTGCAGTCTTTTGGGGTCTCTCTCCCCTTTCTCTGCAGTCTTTTGGGGTCTGTCTCTCCATATTTCTCTGCAGTCTTTTGGGGTCTGTCTTTCCCTCCTTTCTCTGCAGTCTTTTGGGGTCTGTCTCTCCCAGCTTTCTCTGCAGTCTTTTGGGGTCTCTCTCCTCCTTTCTCTGCAGTCTTTTGGGGTCTCTCTCTCCACCTTTCTCTGCAGTCTTTTGGGGTCTGTCTCTCCTCCTTTCTCTGCAGTCTTTTGGGATCTGTCTCTCCTTTCTCTGCAGTCTTTTGGGGTCTGTCTCTCCCACCTTTGTCTGCTGCAGTCTTTTGGGGTCTGTCTCTCCCTCCTTTCTCTGCAGTCTTTTGGGGTCTGTCTCTCCACCTTTCTCTGCAGTCTTTTGGGGTCTGTCTCTCCTCCTTTCTCTGCAGTCTTTTGGGGTCTCTCTCCCCTTTCTCTGCAGTATTTTGGGGTCTGTCTCTCCCACCATTGTCTGCTGCAGTCTTTTGGGGTCTGTCTCTCCCCCTTTCTCTGCTGTCTTTTGGGGTCTGTCTCCTTTCTCTGCAGTCTTTTGGGGTCTGTCTCTCTTCCTTTCTCTGCAGTCTTTGGTCTCTCTCTCTCCACCTTTCTCTGCAGTCTTTTGGGGTCTCTCTCCTCCTTTCTCTGCAGTCTTTTGGGGTCTGTCTCCTTTCTCTGCAGTCTTTTGGGGTCTGTCTCTCCTCCTTTCTCTGCAGTCTTTTGGGGTCTGTCTCTCCTCCTTTCTCTGCAGTCTTTTGGGGTCTGTCTTTCCCTCCTTTTTCTGCAGTCTTTTGGGGTCTGTCTCTCCTCCTTTCTCTGCAGTCTTTTGGGGTCTGTCTCTCCCAGCTTTCTCTGCAGTCTTTTGGGGTCTCTCTCCTCCTTTCTCTGCAGTCTTTTGGGGTCTCTCTCTCCACCTTTCTCTGCAGTCTTTTGGGGTCTGTCTCTCCTCCTTTCTCTGCAGTCTTTTGGGGTCTGTCTCTCCACCTTTGTCTGCTGCAGTCTTTTGGGGTCTGTCTCTCCTCCTTTCTCTGCAGTCTTTTGGGGTCTGTCTCTCCTCCTTTCTCTCCAGTCTTTTGGGGTCTGTCTCTCCTCCTTTCTCTGCAGTCTTTTGGGGTCTGTCTCTCCACCTTTCTCTGCAGTCTTTTGGAGTCTGTCTCTCCCTCCTTTCTCTGCAGTCTTTTGGGGTCTGTCTCTCCACCTTTGTCTGCTGCAGTCTTTTGGGGTCTGTCTCTCCACCTTTCTCTGCAGTCTTTTGGGCTCTGTCTCTCCACCTTTCTCTGCAGTCTTTTGGGGTCTGTCTCTCCACCTTTCTCTGCAGTCTTTTGGGGTCTGTCTCTCCTTTCTCTGCAGTCTTTTGGGGTCTCTCCTCCTTTCTCTGCAGTCTTTTGGGGTCTCTCTCTCCACCTTTCTCTCCAGTCTTTTGGGGTCTGTCTCTCCCTCCTTTCTCTGCAGTCTTTTGGGGTCTGTCTCTCCTCCTTTCTCTGCAGTCTTTTGGGGTCTGTCTCTCCAGCTTTCTCTGCAGTCTTTTGGGGGTCTGTCTCTCCACCTTTCTCTCCAGTCTTTTGGGGTCTGTCTCTCCTCCTTTCTCTGCAGTCTTTTGGGGTCTGTCTCTCCACCTTTCTCTGCAGTCTTTTGGGGTCTGTCTCTCCATATTTATCTGCAGTCTTTCGGGGTCTGTCTCTCCTCCTTTCTCTGCAGTCTTTTGGGGTCTGTCTCTCCCTCCTTTCTCTGCAGTCTTTTGGGGTCTGTCTCTCCAGCTTTCTCTGCAGTCTTTTGGGGTCTGTTTCTCCTCCTTTCTCTCCAGTCTTTTGGGGTCTGTCTCTCCTCCTTTCTCTGCAGTCTTTTGGGGTCTGTCTCTCCTCCTTTCTCTGCAGTCTTTTGGGGTCTGTCTCTCCCCCTTTCTCTGCAGTCTTTTGGGGTCTGTTTCTCCTCCTTTCTCTGCAGTCTTTTGGGGTCTGTCTCTCCCTCCTTTCTCTGCAGTCTTTTGGGGTCTGTCTCTCCAGCTTTCTCTGCAGTCTTTTGGGGTCTGTCTCTCCACCTTTCTCTCCAGTCTTTTGGGGTCTGTCTCTCCTCCTTTCTCTGCAGTCTTTTGGGGTCTGTCTCTCCACCTTTCTCTGCAGTCTTTTGGGGTCTGTCTCTCCATATTTATCTGCAGTCTTTTGGGGTCTGTCTCTCCTCCTTTCTCTGCAGTCTTTTGGGGTCTGTCTCTCCCTCCTTTCTCTGCAGTCTTTTGGGGTCTGTCTCTCCAGCTTTCTCTGCAGTCTTTTGGGGTCTGTCTCTCCATCTTTCTCTGCAGTCTTTTGGGGTCTGTCTCTCCTCCTTTCTCTGCAGTCTTTTGGGGTCTGTCTCTCCATATTTCTCTGCAGTGTTGTGGGGTCTGTCTCTCCTCCTTTCTCTGCAGTCTTTTGGGGTCTGTCTCCCTCTTTCTCTGCTGCAGTCTTTTGGGGTCTGTCTCTCCACCTTTCTCTGCAGTCTTTTGGGGTCTGTCTCCCTCTTTCTCTGCTGCAGTCTTTTGGGGTCTGTCTCTCCTTTCTCTGCAGTCTTTTGGGGTCTGTCTCTCTCCTTTCTCTGCAGTCTTTTGGGGTCTGTCTCTCCAGTCTTTTGGGGTCTGTCTCTCCCTCCTTTCTCTGCAGTCTTTTGGGGTCTGTCTCTCCACCTTTGTCTGCTGCAGTCTTTTGGGGTCTGTCTCTCCACCTTTCTCTGCAGTCTTTTGGGGTCTGTCTCCCTCTTTCTCTGCTGCAGTCTTTTGGGGTCTGTCTCTCCTTTCTCTGCAGTCTTTTGGGGTCTGTCTCTCTCCTTTCTCTGCAGTCTTTTGGGGTCTGTCTCTCCATATTTCTCTGCAGTGTTGTGGGGTCTGACTCCCCAGCTTTTCTCCATCAAGGGGTGTCATTTTGCCCCTTCTTTGCACATTTGCTTTTGTTTCAGATTGACAGCACAATGTGAAAATTGCTGATCACAGACGTCTCCATGTCACAGATTCTCTGAGATTTGGGTCTGGACCATGACTCGGATGTTCACACACATGAAGATGCTCGGAGCTAAACCCTCCATTGTGGCTCTGGCAGGATGTTGAGAGTCGTTGTCCTTCTGGAAGGCAAACCTACATGATTACCCTGTATTTAGCTTCATCCATCTTCCCATCACTTCTGGAGTATCTTCTCTGCCCCTGCTGAAGAAAAGCCTCCCCACAGCACGATGCTGCCACCACCATGTATGCCGCCAGGTGGTGTTTTTCAGGTAATGTGCACAGTTAGTTTTCCTTCACACATAGCGTTTTTCATTTAGCCCAAAAATTCTCGTTTGGTGTCATCTGAGCAGAGCCCTTCTTACATATGCTCGCTGTGTGCCCTACATGGGACTTCTTCTGGCTTCCACTATGACTTTATTCTTGCTCCTCTTCCATAAAGGCCAGATTTGTGGAGTATACAACTAATAGTTGTCCTCTACACAGATTCTCCCCTGAGCTGTGGATCTGAGGCTCCTCCAGAGACCATGGGTCTCTCGGCTGCTTCTATCATTAATGCTCTCCCTGCTTGGGATGTCAGGTTAGGTGGACGGCCATGTCTTGGTAGGTTTGCAGTTGTGCCATACTCTTTCCATGTTTGGATGATGGATTTATGCTCTGTGACATGTCCACAGCTTGGGCTATTTTCGATAGTCTAACCCTGTGTCACGCATCCCCACTCCGTAGTGTCACTAATTCGTCACGTGCCCGCTCTCACACGTAACTTGGAGTTGCGCCTGCAAGGGTTAATCTATCTCCTCTCTCAGTCCAGCATTCAACCTCTGTCCTATGCTGTAATGGGGGCATAAATCACACCCTGACCCAGCCCACACACCCGCTCATACACGCTGCCACCACTCACCGACCCAGGCCACACACCCACTCATACACGCTGCCACCACTCACCGACCCAGGCCACACACCCGCTCATACACGCTGCCACCACTCACCGACCCAGGCCACACACCCGCTCATACACGCTGCTACCACTCACCGACCCAGGCCACACACCCGCTCATACACGCTGCCACCACTCACCGCCCCAGCCCACACACCCGCTCATACACGCTGCCACCACTCACCGACCCAGGCCACACACCCGCTCATACACGCTGCCACCACTCACCGACCCAGGCCACACACCCCCTCATACACGCTGCCACCACTCACCGACCCAGGCCACACACCCGCTCATACACGCTGCCACCACTCACCGACCCAGGCCACACACCCGCTCATACACGCTGCTACCACTCACCGACCCAGGCCACACACCCGCTCATACACGCTGCCACCACTCACCGCCCCAGCCCACACACCCGCTCATACACGCTGCCACCACTCACCGACCCAGGCCACACACCCGCTCATACACACTGCCACCACTCACCGACCCAGGCCACACACCCGCTCATACACACTGCCACCACTCACCGACCCAGGCCACACACCCGCTCATACACACTGCCACCACTCACCAACCCAGGCCACACACCCGCTCATACACGCTGCCACCACTCACCGACCCAGGCCACACACCCGCTCATACACGCTGCCACCACTCACCGACCCAGGCCACACACCCGCTCATACACGCTGCCACCACTCACCAACCCAGGCCACACACCCGCTCATACACACTGCCACCACTCACCGACCCAGGCCACACACCCGCTCATACACGCTGCCACCACTCACCGACCCAGGCCACACACCCGCTCATACACACTGCCACCACTCACCGACCCAGGCCACACACCCGCTCATACACACTGCCACCACTCACCGACCCAGGCCACACACCCGCTCATACACGCTGCCACCACTCACCGACCCAGGCCACACACCCGCTCATACACACTGCCACCACTCACCGACCCAGGCCACACACCCGCTCATACACGCTGCCACCACTCACCGACCCAGGCCACACACCCGCTCATACACGCTGCCACCACTCACCGACCCAGCCCACACACCCGCTCATACACACTGCCACCACTCACCGACCCAGGCCACACACCCGCTCATACACGCTGCTACCACTCACCGACCCAGGCCACACACCCCTGCTCATACACGCTGCCACCACTCACCGACCCAGGCCACACACCCGCTCATACACGCTGCCACCACTCACCGACCCAGGCCACACACCCGCTCATACACACTGCCACCACTCACCGACCCAGGCCACACACCCGCTCATACACGCTGCCACCACTCACCGACCCAGGCCACACACCCGCTCATACACGCTGCCACCACTCACCGACCCAGGCCACACACCCGCTCGTACACGCTGCCACCACTCACCGACCCAGGCCACACACCCGCTCATACACGCTGCCACCACTCACCGACCCAGGCCACACACCCGCTCATACACGCTGCCACCACTCACCGACCCAGGCCACACACCCGCTCATACACGCTGCTACCACTCACCGACCCAGGCCACACACCCGCTCATACACGCTGCCACCACTCACCGACCCAGCCCACACACCCGCTCATACACGCTGCCACCACTCACCGACCCAGGCCACACACCCGCTCATACACACTGCCACCACTCACCGACCCAGGCCACACACCCGCTCATACACACTGCCACCACTCACCGACCCAGGCCACACACCCGCTCATACACACTGCCACCACTCACCGACCCAGGCCACACACCCGCTCATACACACTGCCACCACTCACCAACCCAGGCCACACACCCACTCATACACACTGCCACCACTCACCGACCCAGGCCACACACCCGCTCATACACGCTGCCACCACTCACCGACCCAGGCCACACACCCGCTCATACACACTGCCACCACTCACCGACCCAGGCCACACACCCGCTCATACACGCTGCCACCACTCACCGACCCAGGCCACACACCCACTCATACACGCTGCCACCACTCACCAACCCAGGCCACACACCCGCTCATACACGCTGCCACCACTCACCGACCCAGCCCACACACCCGCTCATACACACTGCCACCACTCACCGACCCAGGCCACACACCCGCTCATACACGCTGCTACCACTCACCGACCCAGGCCACACACCCCTGCTCATACACGCTGCCACCACTCACCGACCCAGGCCACACACCCGCTCATACACACTGCCACCACTCACCGACCCAGGCCACACACCCGCTCATACACACTGCCACCACTCACCGACCCAGGCCACACACCCGCTCATACACGCTGCCACCACTCACCGACCCAGGCCACACACCCGCTCATACACGCTGCCACCACTCACCGACCCAGGCCACACACCCGCTCGTACACGCTGCCACCACTCACCGACCCAGCCCACACACCCGCTCATACACGCTGCCACCACTCACCGACCCAGGCCACACACCCGCTCATACACGCTGCCACCACTCACCGACCCAGCCCACACACCCGCTCATACACGCTGCCACCACTCACCGACCCAGGCCACACACCCGCTCATACACGCTGCCACCACTCACCGACCCAGCCCACACACCCGCTCATACACGCTGCCACCACTCACCGACCCAGGCCACACACCCGCTCATACACGCTGCCATCACTCACCGACCCAGCCCACACACCCGCTCGTACACGCTGCCACCACTCACCGACCCAGGCCACACACCCGCTCATACACACTGCCACCACTCACCGACCCAGGCCACACACCCGCTCATACACGCTGCCACCACTCACCGACCCAGGCCACACACCCGCTCATACACGCTGCCACCACTCACCGACCCAGGCCACACACCCACTCATACACACTGCCACCACTCACCGACCCAGGCCACACACCCGCTCATACACACTGCCACCACTCACCGACCCAGGCCACACACCCGCTCATACACGCTGCCACCACTCACCGACCCAGCCCACACACCCGCTCATACACGCTGCTACCACTCACCGACCCAGCCCACACACCCGCTCATACACGCTGCTACCACTCACCGACCCAGGCCACACACCCGCTCATACACGCTGCCACCACTCACCGACCCAGGCCACACACCCGCTCATACACACTGCCACCACTCACCGACCCAGGCCACACACCCGCTCATACACGCTGCCACCACTCACCGAATACACGGATGATGAGTCATAGAAATATTAATGATATTGTCTACCACTCATAAGGCTCAAACATCTTTGGCTATGGATTTGTTAGAACATTCAAGATTCAACTTGTTAAAGTTTATACTTTAATACAAAAAGGTTCAGTGCTTACAGTAGGAAAAAGGTATAAAAATATGATAAAAAGATATGCAACTTATGCAAAACATTATAACAGAAGAAAACTTACAGAAATCATCTAACTTGGTAGTCTGCTTTCTGCTCCCTGAGGGGGGGTGAATAGAGTTGGTGGAACACATCCGCTTCTCAGGCTGCCCCCAATATGTGAACACGATTCTAGGTATACAGGTCTAATTTATAGCTTTGGTCTGGTGGTCATATTTCTAGACCAGCCCCTCAGGTTAATATCATAACTTGCTTGTTTTTTATTTCACCACGGCCGTGCTACCAATGAATACATTATTGTCTTTTGAGATCCTTTGTTTAAACGTTCTTACAGAGATGCCATCAGGCCGTAATTGACATCTCTCTTCCAAGAGCTAGGAGGTGTCAAGTGTTACCTTTCTTCTTGGTCCTAGCTAGACCCCCTGGTGAGATTTGGAGACAGAAGTTTGCTTGTCTCAGGAAAAGACATATTAACACCTGGGTGAGACCTGCAGCCTTCAGGACAGATGTTACTAACCACACAATACCTATACATAGGTCACTGCACACACATTTCACCACACCCTGCTTTCCTCTTCTCCACAACTTTATCCCTGACCTGTCTGGTGGGCTCCTTGCTTTTTATGATCCTGTTTCATCCCTAAAGTTCTCATACAAACCTCTGAGGCCTTCACAGAACAGCTGTCATTACACAGAGAAGAAATCACACCCAGGGGGACACAATGAACTAATTAAGTGACTTCTGGGGGCTATTGGTCACTCAGGATGTTATTTAGGGGCATCAGACTACAGGGGCTGAATACTAATGCACAGTGTCACAATTTTCAAATGTATATTTTTACAATAATTAGTACACCTTGTATAATTTGCTTTTCATGTCACAAATACTTATTGTTGATTAGTGTTTGTGTCACAGAAAGTCCGAATAAAATCCTGTAAGGCAGCTGGCACTGTAGATGGCAGAGGGGACACCAGACACAGTAGGAGAGCATGGCATAATGGAGCGCTTTCCCTTATTAGGATGTTCCTAGTCCCCAGGATTTATCCGATCCTTCGACACTTGGCCAGCAGCAGAGCTCTCCGAGTATGTGCCAGCAGTCAGGAGGGATGGGCCCTGTGACGCCATATTTAGCGATGAACGAATATACTCGTTACTCGAGATTTCTCGAGCACGCTCGGGGGTCCTCCGAGTATTTTTTAGTGCTCGGAGATTAGTTTTTCTTGCTGCAGCTGAATGATTTACATCTGTTAGCCAGCCTGAGTACATGTGGGGGTTGCCTGGTTGCTAGGGAATCCCCACATGTAATCAAGCTGGATAATAGATGTAAATCATTCAGCTGCAGCAAGAAAAACGAAATCTCCGAGCACTAACAAAAACTCGGAGGTCACCCGAGCGTGCTCGAGAAATACCGAGTAACGAGTATATTCGCTCATCACTAGCCATATTCGTATATGGTCAGATGGGGGAAGCACTACAGAGGGGTGACGGTGACTGGGAGGAGATGGCGTCGCTTACCTTCGTATCTCAGCTGGATGTACAGCAGGGCGTAGATGCAGTCCAGCGTGTGCTGCCGGATGGAGGCCAGAGAGTCCGAGCAGCGAGGGGACAACCGGCCCACCAGGATTCCCAGGTTATGGAATGTCACCACGCTCTGCGAGCCAAGGAGGCGGTGGTCAGTACCGGGAGACTACAACCCCCAACATGCACAAGCTCTCACCAGAGCAGCAGTCCACCCAGTCATCTACAGAGCCGTGAGAAACAGAGGGGCTGGTGGGCAGAGCGGGGACATACATGAGATCCGGGTGCAGATGGCAGAGGGGATACCAGAGACCAGGAAACGATTGTTGGGTGGGATACCAGAAACACGGGAATGGGTGACGAGGGAAAGGTGGGGGGGATACCAGAGACAGGGAACTAGAGTTGGGTGGGATACCAGATATATAGGCGTGGGCAACGAAGGAAAGGTGGAGGGATACCAGAGACCAGGGAACGAGTGTTGGGTGGGATACCAGAAACACAGGCATGGGTGATAGAGGGGGGAGGTGGGGGGGATACCAGAGACCAGGGAACGAATGTTGGGTGGGATACCAGAAACACAGGCATGGGTGATAGAGGGGGGAGGTGGGGGGGGATACCAGAGACCAGGGAACGAGTGTTGGGTGGGATACCAGATATATAGGCGTGGGTAACGAAGGAAAGGTGGGGGGAATACCAGAGACCGAATGTTGGGTGGGATACCAGGAACACGGGAGTGGGTGACAAGAGACCATGGCATGGGTGGAATTTACCAGAGTTGCGGGTGGCAGTGGGGGGTATACAAAGCATCCAGGACTCTGCTCCTCCATGGTGGTTTACATTTCATCTAATTAAATTCTCTGCACTGCGGTGGGGGTTGCTTTGCTGGGTATCCGGCCACACAGTGAGAGCTCTGAAGTGGAGGGCCGTGGGGAGCGGAGGGCCGCGGGGTGCGGAGGGCCACGGGGAGCGGAGGGCCGCGGGCGGTGATGCAGCCGGCCTTACATTGACGTTCAGCTTGAGCAGGTAGAAGTCCAGGAGGGCGCTGCTGATCTCCATGGCTCTATCCCGCTCCTGCTCCTTACTGGACCTAATCCAGGGGTTCAGGATCTGCCGAAACAAACCGAATGAGGCGTCCTGCAGCCCAATACCAAGCCCCCCGAAGGAGGAGACCACCGAGACACCACCCACCTGGAACACTTCCTCCAGACCCTGAGGTGTGATGTTCCAAGAGAGGAGACTTCTGAACAGCTCCGACACGGCCTCCATCGTGTCCCGATACAGTGCCTGGAAGAGAGCGGCCGTGCTGAGAGGTGACCCGCCACAGTCAGGCCCCGCCATGAATGCCCTGCCCGCCACGCGCTCCAGTCAGGGCCCACCCGCCACGCGCTCCAGTCAGGGCCCACCCGCCACGCGCTCCAGTCAGGGCCCACCCGCCACGCGCTCCAGTCAGGGCCCACCCGCCACGCGCTCCAGTCAGGGCCCACCCGCCACGCGCTCCAGTCAGGGCCCACCCGCCACGCGCTCCAGTCAGGGCCCACCCGCCACACGCTCCAGTCAGGGCCCACACGCTCCAGTCAGGGCCCACACGCTCCAGTCAGGGCCCACACGCTCCAGTCAGGGTCCACACGCTCCAGTCAGGGTCCACACGCTCCAGTCAGGGCCCACACGCTCCAGTCAGGGCCCACCCGCCACACGCTCCAGTCAGGGCCCACCCGCTCCAGTCAGGGCCCACCCGCCACGCGCTCCAGTCAGGGCCCACCCGCCACGCGCTCCAGTCAGGGCCCACCCGCCACGCGCTCCAGTCAGGGCCCACCCGCCACGCGCTCCAGTCAGGGCCCACCCGCCACGCGCTCCAGTCAGGGCCCACCCGCCACCCGCTCCAGTCAGGGCCCACCCGCCACACGCTCCAGTCAGGGCCCACCTGCCACACGCTCCAGTCAGGGCCCACCCGCCACGCGCTCCAGTCAGGGCCCACACGCTCCAGTCAGGGCCCACACGCTCCAGTCAGGGCCCACACGTTCCAGTCAGGGCCCACCCGCCACACGCTCCAGTCAGGGCCCACCCGCCACACGCTCCAGTCAGGGCCCACACGCTCCAGTCAGGGCCCACCCGCCACACGCTCCAGTCAGGGCCCACTCGCTCCAGTCAGGGCCCACCCGCTCCAGTCAGGGCCCACCCGCTCCAGTCAGGGCCCACACGCTCCAGTCAGGGCCCACCCGCCACGCGCTCCAGTCAGGGCCCACCCGCCACGCGCTCCAGTCAGGGCCCACCCGCCACGCGCTCCAGTCAGGGCCCACCCGCCACGCGCTCCAGTCAGGGCCCACCCGCCACCCGCTCCAGTCAGGGCCCACCCGCCACACGCTCCAGTCAGGGCCCACCTGCCACACGCTCCAGTCAGGGCCCACCCGCCACACGCTCCAGTCAGGGCCCACACGCTCCAGTCAGGGCCCACACGCTCCAGTCAGGGCCCACACGTTCCAGTCAGGGCCCACCCGCCACACGCTCCAGTCAGGGCCCACCCGCCACACGCTCCAGTCAGGGCCCACACGCTCCAGTCAGGGCCCACCCGCCACACGCTCCAGTCAGGGCCCACTCGCTCCAGTCAGGGCCCACCCGCTCCAGTCAGGGCCCACCCGCTCCAGTCAGGGCCCACACGCTCCAGTCAGGGCCCACCCGCCACACGCTCCAGTCAGGGCCCACCCGCCACACGCTCCAGTCAGGGCCCACCCGCCACACGCTCCAGTCAGGGCCCACCCGCCACACGCTCCAGTCAGGGCCCACCCGCCACACGCTCCAGTCAGGGCCCACCCGCCACCTGATGCAGTCAGGGCCCACCCGCCACCTGATGCAGTCAGGGCCCACCCGCCACGCGCTCCAGTCAGGGCCCACCCGCCACGCGCTCCAGTCAGGGCCCACCCGCCACACGCTCCAGTCAGGGCCCACCCGCCACACGCTCCAGTCAGGGCCCACCCGCCACCCGCTCCAGTCAGGGCCCACCCGCCACCCGCTCCAGTCAGGGCCCACCCGCCACCCGCTCCAGTCAGGGCCCACCCGCCACCTGATGCAGTGGACACAAATACAAGGATGCCCCCCTCCCCACACAATGAGACCGCTTCCCCTCCAAATTCAGTCATGTGACATTAGCCCCTCCCCTCTCATGCTCCTCATTGGGACTCTTCTTACCCCTTTGTGCAGTTCTCCCAGGTTCCCGGTGGAGATGGGCGGCAGCGGGAAGACGCAGGACAGCGCCGTGTTCATCAGCTCCGCTTTCTCCGCGTCGATCAGAGGTGGCTCCAATTTACTGACCATGAATTAAGAAGCTAAATCTGGAAAAATCAGGGTGAACATGGCGGGCGGCAGAGAGGAGACGGAGGAGTCTGCTCCGCTATACCACCCCTCATCAGGAGGGAAACAATCAGCAAGCCTGTGAAAAGACCCCGCCACAGTCAGCTGCTACAGAGGCCGCCCCCTCACAATGATGAGAGTCGTAGTCTAAGGATACACCAGGTAAGAGCAGGCGGCGAGGGCACGGTGCCGCAGGGGGGACTTCAGGACGTCTACTGGCTCCAGCTTCAGAAAATCCTGGGGGCACACGACACGTGAAAAGGGGGGGAACACACGTAAAAGGTTGGAGGGGGGGGGGAACACGCGAAGGAGGGGGGGGGGAACACGCGAAGGAGGGGGCGGGAAACACGCGAAGGAGGGGGCGGGAAACACGCGAAGGAGGGGGCGGGAAACACGCGAAGGAGGGGGCGGGAAACACGCGAAGGAGGGGGCGGGAAACACGCGAAGGAGGGGGCGGGAAACACGCGAAGGAGGGGGCGGGAAACACGCGAAGGAGGGGGCGGGAAACACGCGAAGGAGGGGGCGGGAAACACGCGAAGGAGGGGGCGGGAAACACGCGAAGGAGGGGGCGGGAAACACGCGAAGGAGGGGGCGGGAAACACGCGAAGGAGGGGGCGGGAAACACGCGAAGGAGGGGGCGGGAAACACGCGAAGGAGGGGGCGGGAAACACGCGAAGGAGAGGGCGGGAAACACGCGAAGGAGGGGGCGGGAAACACGCGAAGGAGGGGGCGGGAAACACGCGAAGGAGGGGGCGGGAAACACGCGAAGGAGGGGGCGGGAAACACGCGAAGGAGGGGGCGGGAAACACGCGAAGGAGGGGGCGGGAAACACGCGAAGGAGGGGGCGGGAAACACGCGAAGGAGGGGGTAGTGAACACATGGCCTCACACACCACCAGCTGGCTGATCAGCTCGGCCTTGCGGCTGAAGTGGAAGAATCCAGCCTGCGAGCTGCTGCAGATGGCCATTCCTATCATAGAGATGCTCCTGATGAGACTCAGCTTCAGGCTCAGGTCCTGAGGAAGACAAGAAGAAAACAGTTATGAGGTTGGAATGTACCCCCCCAGGAGGGGGCATCTCTACAGGCATCCCAAAATGTCAGCGACTTAACACAGGGGCTGCCATGTATAACATGCCACCAATAAATGGGCCACATGCAGGAGGAGGATAATCACCATCATCATCTTCATCAGGTTTCACCGGAAATTACCGGATATAGATAAAACCACTGAAGAAACAGTCATCACATGGGAGAAAAGTCACCGCAACCCCCGGCGTCCTCGGTCCCCGCCACATAGTGACCTCAACCCCTGGCGTCCTCGGTCCCAGCCACATAGTGACCTCAACCCCTGGCGTCCTCGGTCCCCGCCACATAGTGACCTCAACCCCTAGCGTCCTCGGTCCCTGCCACATAGTGACCTCAACCCCTGGCGTCCTCGGTCCCAGCCACATAGTGACCTCAACCCCTAGCGTCCTCGGTCCCTGCCACATAGTGACTGCAACCCCAGCGTCCTCGGTCCCCGCCACATAGTGACCGCAACCCGCGGCGTCCTCGGTCCCTGCCACATAGTGACCGCAACCCCTGGCGTCCTCGGTCCCCGCCACATAGTGAGAGCAACCCCTGGCGTCCTCGGTCCCCGCCACATAGTGACCTCAACCCCTAGCGTCCTCGGTCCCTGCCACATAGTGACCTCAACCCCTGGCGTCCTCGGTCCCAGCCACATAGTGACCTCAACCCCTAGCGTCCTCGGTCCCTGCCACATAGTGACTGCAACCCCGGCGTCCTCGGTCCCCGCCACATAGTGACCGCAACCCGCGGCGTCCTCGGTCCCTGCCACATAGTGACCGCAACCCCTGGCGTCCTCGGTCCCCGCCACATAGTGAGAGCAACCCCTGGCGTCCTCGGTCCCCGCCACATAGTGACCGCAACCCCTGGCGTCCTCGGTCCCCACCACATAGTGACCGCAACCCCTGGCGTCCTCGGTCCCCGCCACATAGTGACCGCAACCCCTGGCGTCCTCGGTCCCCGCCACAGTGACTGCAAACCACAACATTCTCAATCCCCTCCACGTAGTGACAGCAACGCCCCGGCATCCTCCGTCCCCTCCCAAGTAGTGATGTTTACCTCCAGCATCCTCAGTCCCTTCCACATAGTGACCGCAACCCCCGACGTCCTCAGTCCCATCCAAGTAGTGACGTTATCCCTCAGCGTCCTCAGTCCCTTCCACATAGTGACCACAACCCCCCGGCGTCCTCAGTCCTCTCCACAGTGACATTAACCCCCGGCGTCATCAGTTCCCTCCACAATAACCGCAAACCATGACATTCTCAATCCCCTCCACATAGTGACAGCAACCCCCCGGCGTCCTCAGTCCCCTCCACAGTGACAGCAACCCCCCGGCGTCCTCAGTCCCCTCCACGTAGTGACAGCAATCCCACAGGGTCCCTAGTTCCCTCCACATAGTGACTGTGGTGAAATATGTGTATATATACACATATATCTATATATGTGTGTGCAGTGGACTATGTATAGATTTACTCTGTCACTGGCAATAATGTAAAATTTGTCTTGAAAAGCTGCAGGTCGCACCCAGGTGTTAATATGTATTTTCCTGGGACAAGTAGATTTCTGTCCCCAATCTCACCAGGGGGTCCTGCGGGAAGCCAAGAAGAAAGGTTACATTTGACACCTCCTAGCTCTTGGAAGAGAGATGTCAATTACGGCCTGATAGTACCTCTGTAAGGGTACCGTTACACAAAACGATTTACCAACGATCACGACCAGCGATATGCCCTGGCCGTGATCGTTGGCAAGTCGTTGTGTGGTCGCTGGAGAGCTGTCACACAGTCAGCTCTCCAGCGACCAACGATGCCGAAGTCCCTGGGTAACCAGGGTAGACATCGGGTTACTAAGCGAAGGGCCGCGCTTAGTAACCCGATGTTTACCCTGGTTACCATCGTAAATGTAAAAAAAAAAAAACCGTACATACTTACATTCCGGTGTCCGTCAGGTCCCTAGCCGTCTGCTTCCCGCACTGACTGACTGCCAGCCGTAAAGTGAAAGCAGAGCACAGCGGTGACGTCACGGATCGTACCGTCGTAGCGACAAAAGTGCCACTGTGAGACGGTACCCTAAGAACGTTTACACAAAGGATCTCAAGATAAAATAATATATTCTTTGGGGGGCGCGGCAGTGGTCCAATCAAAAAACAAGCAGCATGATATTAATCCCGGAGGGTCTATCAGCCATATCCTCCTTCTTCTCCTCTCGCTTCCTCAAGCTCAATGTGGACAAATCTGAACTCATCATCTTTCCTCCATCTCACAGATCTTCCCTACCTGATCTATGCATCAAAATAAATGAAATCACACTTTCTCCTGTCCCGGTCATCCGCTGCCTCGGAGTAAGGGTATGTGCACACGTCCGGATTTCTTGCAGAAATTTCCTGAAGAAAACCGGAAATTTTCTGCAAGAAATCCGCATTTTTTTTTTTGCGTTTTTTTTGCGGTTTTTTTTGCGTTTTTTTTTAGCATTCTGCAAGCGTAATTAGCTTGCAGAATGCTAAAGTTTTCCAAGCGATCTGTAGCATCGCTTGGAAAACTGACTGACAGGTTGGTCACACTTGTCAAACATAGTGTTTGACAAGTGTGACCAACTTTTTACTATAGATGCAGCTTATGCAGCATCTATAGTAAAAGATAGAATGTTTAAAAATAATAAAAAAAATAAAAAAAATGGTTATACTCACCCAGACATCTCCTCAGCGGCGTCCGTTCCTCTTCCTATAGCTGGTGTGTGCGCGCAGGACCTTCCATGACGTCGCGGTCATGTGAGCGGTCACGTGAGCGGTCACATGACCGCTCACGACCAATCACAAGACAGTGACGTCATCACAGGTCCTTCACCGCACAGCAGCTATAGGAACCGAAGCGGCAGCATGCAGCGGTGAGGCGGGAAGACATCGCAGGTGAGTATAGGACTATTTTTTATTTTAATTCTTTTTTTTTTTTACCAATTATATGGTGCCCACTGCGTGGATTGAGATTTATTGATAGCCCCCCAGGGACTGACAGGGAATTGTCTCCTGCTGCTGTGGCTGGAAGAATCTCTCCACCTAAGCGAATTGGGGCTCCACCTATCCTCAGCAAGTGGGGAGATTGTTCCAATATTACCTTTGTGTACATGTCTTTTCCAATTGATCTTACCCCTCCCTTTGCTTTGTGATAACTGCTAATATTAATGCAAACAAGGCGATCTGTTTATTTGTATTGATAAATGCTTCTTCTACAGGCATTATCACCATTTAATCAGGTACCTTGGATTGAGTGATAGGACACTGGACCACTGCCAGCGTCTGCAATAAAATCTTGTATAAGTACTACATTTTTTATGGCACGTCCTCTGACAGGGTATACCCAGTAGTACTTTTTTATCGATACACTTTTTTTTGGGTGACAGTTTATTTAATATATTCCTTTATTTGGTTATACATTAAAAGTTATGTTTTCATTTTGATTCCTGCTTATGCTATGTTCTCAAGATTTTGGTAGGATCATATGATACATTCAAACTATTATATATTGCTGTTTTTGCGTATATTTCCGTACTTATCTCTCAATATCTTCCCTCACGTAATCTCCGGTCCTCCCAAGACCTCCTTCTCTCCTCCACACTTATTCGTTCCTCACCCAATCGCGTCAAAGACTTCTCCCGAATATCCCCCATCCTCTGGAATTCTTTGCCCCAACATGTCCGGTTATCAACCACATTTGGATCCTTCAAAAGAAACCTGAAAACCCCCCTCTTCAAAGAAGCTTACAGCCTGTAATGACGACACGGCCACCTCAACACCATCGGAGCTACTGCAACCCTCAACCTACTGTCTCCTTCCCATAATCCTGTAGAATGTAAGCCCACAAGGGCAGGGTCCTCGCCCCTCTGTACCAGTCTGTCATTGTTAGTTTGCTTACTGTAAGTGATATTTGTATTTGATGTAACCCCTTCTCATGTACAGCACCATGGAATTAATGTTGCTATATAAATAAATAATAATAATAATAATTAACCTGAGGGGCTGGTCTAGAAACCTAACCTCCAGACCAAAGCTATAAAGTAAACCTGTATTCAGAGAAACGGGTTCACATGTTGGGGGCAGCCTGAGAAGCTGATGTGTTCCACCAACTCCATTCACCCCCCCCCCCAGGGAGCAGAAAGCAACTACCAGTTAGATGATTTCTGTAAGTTTCTCCTGTTTATTTTTATACTGTTTTGCATAAGTTTTATGTCTTTTTATTATCATATTTTTATACCTTTTTCTTTACTGTAAGCACTGAACCTTTTTCGTATTAAAGTATAAGACTTTAACAAGTTGAACCTTGAATGTTCTAACGTACCCATAGCCTAAGGTATCTGAGCCTTATGAGTGGTAGACATTATTAGTATTAATATTTCCGGGACTCATCGCCCGTGTATTCGGTGAGTGGTGGCAGCGTGTATGAGCGGGTGTGTGGCCTGGGTCGGTGTGTGATTTATGCCCCCATTACAGCATAGGACAGAGGCTGAATGCTGGACTGAGAGTGGGGAGATAGATTAACCCTTGCAAGCACAACCCCAAGTCACGTGATGAGAGCGGATACGTGACAAATTAGTGACACCACAGAGAAGGAATCTGTGACAATGACGTTAACACCCAGCATCCTCAGTCCCTTCCACGCAGTGACGTTAACCCCCCGGGCATCCTCAGTCCCCTCCACGTAGTGACAGCAACCCCCGGCATCCTCGGTCCCCTCCACATAGTGACAGTAACCCCCCCGGCGTCCTCAGTCCCCTCCACGTAGTGACGCTAAGCCCCAGCGGTCCCAGTTCCCTCCACATAGTGACCACAAACTCCGGCGCCCTCAGTCCCCCTCCACATAGTGACAGCAACCCCCCCCGGCATCCTCAGTCCCCTCCACATAGTGACGACAAACTCCGGCACCCTCAGTCCCCCTCCACATAGTGATGTTAACCCCCAGAGCCCTCAGTCCCCCTCCACAGTGATGTTAACCCCCGACCCCCTCCACATAGTGAGCTCAGCCTACGCTGTCCTATCCCGCAGCCACATAATGACCACAACACTCGTTCTCAACCCCCTCCATATAGTGACCACAACCTCCACCTGACATGAGAGTTTTGGGTGGTCTGAGACGCTGTGAGGGTCTGTACAGGAATCAGAGCTTCACAGGACGCCCCCATCACTAAGCATCTACAGGGTGATGACCGGAGATTCCTGGTTACTACGCAGATGATCCTTCCAGCAATGTCTCAGTTTGGGGTACGCACCCCATTATTTGGGGGCGCCTCTGATTGGTTATGTCCGCATTAATTGGGACATCTCATGTTGGGGGTACACCCTGCATTATTTGTGGGCATCTCATGTTGGGGTACACCCTGCATTATTCTGAGGCATCTCACGTTAGGGTACACCCTGCAGTATTCGGGGGCATCTCACGTTGGGGTACACCCTGCAGTATTCGGGGGCATCTAATGTTGGGGTACACCCTGCATTATTCGGGGGCGTCTCATGTTGGGGTACACCCTGCAGTATTCAGGGGCGTCTCATGTTGGGGTACACCCTGCAGTATTCGGGGGCGTCTCATGTTGGGGTACACGCTGCATTATTTGGGGGCGTCTCATGTTGGGGTACACCCTGCATTATTCGGGGGCGTCTCATGTTGGGGTACACCCTGCAGTATTCGGGGGCGTCTCATGTTGGGGTACACGCTGCATTATTTGGGGGCGTCTCATGTTGGGGTACACCCTGCATTATTCGGGGGCGTCTCATGTTGGGGTACATCCTGCATTATTCGGGGGCGTCTAATGTTGGGGTACACCCTGCAGTATTTGGCGGCATCTCATGTTGGGGTACACCCTGCAGTATTCGGGGGCGTCTAATGTTGGGGTACACCCTGCATTATTCGGGGGCGTCTAATGTTGGGGTACACCCTGCAGTATTTGGCGGCATCTCATGTTGGGGTACACCCTGCAGTATTCGGGGGCGTCTAATGTTGGGGTACACCCTGCATTATTCGGGGGCGTCTAATGTTGGGGTACACCCTGCAGTATTTGGCGGCATCTCATGTTGGGGTACACCCTGCAGTATTCGGGGGCATCTCACGTTGGGGTACACCCTGCATTATTTGGGGGCATCTCACGTTGGGGCACACCCTGCAGTATTCGGGGGCATCTCATGTTGGGGTACACCCTGCAGTATTCGGGGGCATCTCATGTTGGGGTACACCCTGCAGTATTCGGGGGCATCTCATGTTGGGGTACACCCTGCAGTATTCGGGGGCATCTCATGTTGGGGTACACCCTGCAGTATTCGGGGGCATCTCATGTTGGGGTACACCCTGCAGTATTCGGGGGCGTCTCATGTTGGGGTACACCCTGCAGTATTCGGGGGCATCTCATGTTGGGGTACACCCTGCAGTATTCGGGGGCATCTCACGTTGGGGTACACCCTGCATTATTTGGGGGCATCTCATGTTGGGGTACACCCTGCAGTATTCGGGGGCATCTCATGTTGGGGCACACCCTGCAGTATTCGGGGGCATCTCATGTTGGGGTACACCCTGCATTATTTGGGGGCATCTCATGTTGGGCTACACCCTGCAGTATTCGGGGGCATCTCATGTTGGGGTACACCCTGCAGTATTCGGGGGCATCTCACGTCGGGGTACACCCTGCAGTATTCGGGGGCATCTCATGTTGGGGTACACCCTGCAGTATTCGGGGGCATCTCATGTTGGGGTACACCCTTCAGTATTCGGGGGCATCTCATGTTGGGGTACACCCTGCAGTATTCAGGGGCGTCTCATGTTGGGGCACACCCTGCAGTATTCGGGGGCATCTCATGTTGGGGTACACCTGCATTATTTGGGGGCGTCTCATGTTGGGGTACACCCTGCAGTATTTGGGGGCATCTGTGGCCGCAGCTCAGTTTCTAAGATTACATTATGTGATGGATGAATTTACAGGAGAGACTGCCCCCCAGTGGTGACTGTGGATACTGCAGATCCCTGACCTCAGCCCCTAAATATAGAAGATGATGAGATGATGTCACCGCCGGCAGCGCTCGTGTCACCAGCAGAAGCCAAAAGGAAACCGCCACTTACCCTGGAATGAACCGCTCCCCCCGACAATGCCGCAATTCTCAGCACTGCACGCGATAATGTGCCTCCCCCCGATACACAACGTCTGGGGGGTAATATTATATCACATCCCCTCGATATATAGCATCCAGAGGGTTATATATCCCATCCCCCGAAATTCAACATCCGAGGGGTAATGGATCACATCCCCCCCCCTATATACAGCATCCGGGGGGGTAATATTATATCCCATCCCCCGAAATTCAACATCCGAGGGGTAATAGATCACATCCCCCCCTATATACAGCATCCGGAGGGTAATATTATATCCCATCCCCTGAAATTCAACATCCGAGGGGTAATAGATCACATCCCCCCCTATATACAGCATCCGGAGGGTAATATTATATCACAATCTCCCAGAAATACAACATCCGGGTTGTAATATTATATCATATCTCCCCGATACACAGCATCCGGGGTGTAATATTACATCACATCCCCCCCTATATACAACATCCAGGATGTAATATTTCATATCGCCCCTATATGTAGCATTCGCGGGGTTATATTATATCGCATCCCCCCGATACACAACATCCGGGGGCTAATGTTATATCATATCCACCCAATACACAGCATCCAAGGTGTGACATATCATATCCCCCAGATATACAGAATGTGGTGTGTAACATATCATATCTCCCCGCTATACAGCATCTGGGGGGTAGTATTATATCACATCCCATCGATATACAACATCCGAGGGGTAATATTATATTGCATCCCCCTGAAATACAACAACAGTGGGATAATCTATCATATCCCCCAGATACGACATCCGGGGCGTAATATTATATCACATCTCCCCGATATACAGCTTCCGGTGTGTGACATATCATATTTCCCCGATATACAGCATCCGGGGCGTAATATTATATCACATCTCCCCGATATACAGCATCTGGGGTGTGATGTTATATCATACCTCCCCGATATAGAGCATCCAGGGGGTAATATACCATATCTCCCTGATATACAGCATCCGGGGGGTAATATTACATCACATCTCCCCGATATACAGCATCCAGGAGTGTAATACTATACTATACAGTGGGGCAAAAAAGTATTTAGTCAGTCAGCAATAGTGCAAGTTCCACCACTTAAAAAGATGAGAGGCGTCTGTAATTTACATCATAGGTAGACCTCAACTATGGGAGACAAACTGAGACAAAAAAATCCAGAAAATCACATTGTCTGTTTTTTTATCATTTTATTTGCATATTATGGTGGAAAATAAGTATTTGGTCAGAAACAAAATTTCATCTCAATACTTTGTAATATATCCTTTGTTGGCAATGACAGAGGTCAAACGTTTTCTGTAAGTCTTCACAAGGTCGCCACACACTGTTGTTGGTATGTTGGCCCATTCCTCCATGCAGATCTCCTCTAGAGCAGTGATGTTTTTGGCTTTTCGCTTGGCAACACGGACTTTCAACTCCCTCCAAAGGTTTTCTATAGGGTTGAGATCTGGAGACTGGCTAGGCCACTCCAGGACCTTGAAATGCTTCTTACGAAGCCACTCCTTCGTTGCCCTGGCGGTGTGCTTTGGATCATTGTCATGTTGAAAGACCCAGCCACGTTTCATCTTCAATGCCCTTGCTGATGGAAGGAGGTTTGCACTCAAAATCTCACGATACATGGCCCCATTCATTCTTTCATGTACCCGGATCAGTCGTCCTGGCCCCTTTGCAGAGAAACAGCCCCAAAGCATGATGTTTCCACCACCATGCTTTACAGTAGGTATGGTGTTTGATGGATGCAACTCAGTATTCTTTTTCCTCCAAACACGACAAGTTGTGTTTCTACCAAACAGTTCCAGTTTGGTTTCATCAGACCATAGGACATTCTCCCAAAATTCCTCTGGATCATCCAAATGCTCTCTAGCAAACTTCAGACGGGCCCGGACATGTACTGGCTTAAGCAGTGGGACACGTCTGGCACTGCAGGATCTGAGTCCATGGTGGCGTAGTGTGTTACTTATGGTAGGCCTTGTTACATTGGTCCCAGCTCTCTGCAGTTCATTCACTAGGTCCCCCCGCGTGGTTCTGGGATTTTTGCTCACCGTTCTTGTGATCATTCTGACCCCACGGGGTGGGATTTTGCGTGGAGCCCCAGATCGAGGGAGATTATCAGTGGTCTTGAATGTCTTCCATTTTCTAATTATTGCTCCCACTGTTGATTTCTTCACTCCAAGCTGGTTGGCTATTGCAGATTCAGTCTTCCCGGCCTGGTGCAGGGCTACAATTTTGTTTCTGGTGTCCTTTGACAGCTCTTTGGTCTTCACCATAGTGGAGTTTGGAGTCAGACTGTTTGAGGGTGTGCACAGGTGTCTTTTTATACTGATAACAAGTTTACACAGGTGCCATTACTACAGGTAATGAGTGGAGGACAGAGGAGCCTCTTAAAGAAGAAGTTACAGGTCTGTGAGAGCCAGAAATCTGGATTGTTTGTTTCTGACCAAATACTTATTTTCCACCATAATATGCAAATAAAATGATAAAAAAACAGACAATGTGATTTTCTGGATTTTTTTTTCTCAGTTTGTCTCCCATAGTTGAGGTCTACCTATGATGTAAATTACAGACGCCTCTCATCTTTTTAAGTGGTGGAACTTGCACTATTGCTGAATGACTAAATACTTTTTTGCCCCACTGTATCTCCCCGATACACAGCATCCGGGAGTGAAATATTAGATCTCCCCGATATACAGGATCTGGGGTCTGAGATATCACATTTCCACGATATACAGCATCCAGGGGGGTAACATTATATCATATCTCCCTGATATACAACATCCAGGGTGTGACATCACATCCCCCCGATATACAGCATCTGGGGGATAATATTATACCATATCTCACCGATATCCATCATCCGAGGGGGTAATATATTATATCTCCCTGATATACAGCATCTGGGGCAATATTATATCACACCTCGGATGCTGTATATCGGGAAGATACGACATAGTATCACACCCCGGATGTTATAATGTCACACCCTGGATGTTGTATATCGGGGGGATGTGATTTACTGTACAGACCAAAAGTTTGGACACACCTTCTCATTTAAAGATTTTTCTGTATTTTCATGACTATGAAAATTGTACATTCACACTGAAGGCATCAAAACTATGAATTATCACATGTGGAATTATATACTTAACAAAAAAGTGTGAACAACTGAAATTATGTCTTATATTCTAGGTTCTTCACAGTAGCCACCTTTTGCTTTGATGACTGCTTTGCACTCTCTTGGCATTCTCTTGATGAGCTTCACGAGGTAGTCACCAGGAATGGTCTTCCAACAATCTTGAAGGAGTTCCCGGAGATGCTTAGCACTTGTTGGCCCTTTTGCCTTCACTCTGCGGTCCAGCTCACCCCAAACCATCTCGATTGGGTTCAGGTCTGGTGACTGGAGGCCAGGTCATCTGGCGTAGCACCCCATCACTCTCCTTCTTGGTCATATAGCCCTTACACAGCCTGGAGGTGTGTTTGGGGTCATTGTCCTGTTGAAAAATAAATGATGGTCCAACTAAACGCAAACCGGATGGCATAGCATGCCGCTGCAAGATGCTGTGGTAGCCATGCTGGTTCAGTATGCCTTCAATTTTGAATAAATCCCCAACAGTGTCACCAGCAAAGCCCCCCCACACCACACCTCCTCCTCCATGCTTCACGGTGGGAACCAGACATGTAGAGTCCATCCGTTCACCTTTTCTGCATTGCACAAAGACACGGTGTTTGGAACCAAAGATCTCAAATTTGGACTCATCAGACCAAAGCATAGATTTCCACTGGTCTAATGTCCATTCCTTGTGTTCTTTAGCCCCAACAAGTCTCTTCTGCTTGTTGCCTGTCCTTAGCAGTGGTTTCCTAGCAGCTATGTTTCCATGAAGGCCTGCTGCACAAAGTCTCCTCTTAATAGTTGTTGTAGAGAGGTGTCTGCTGCTAGAACTCTGTGTGGCATTGACCTGGTCTCTAATCTGAGCTGCTGCTAACCTGCGATTTCTGAGGCTGGTGACTCGGATAAACTTATCCTCAGAAGCAGAGGTGACTCTTGGTCTTCCTTTCCTGGGGCGGTCCTCATGTGAGCCAGTTTCTTTGTAGCGCTTGATGGTTTTTGCCACTGCACTTGGGGACACTTTCAAAGTTTTCCCAATTTTTCGGACTGACTGACCTTCATTTCTTAAAGTAATGATGGCCACTCGTTTTTCTTTACTTAGCTGCTTTTTCTTGCCATAATACAAATTCTAACAGTCTATTCAGTAGGACTATCAGCTGTGTATCCACCAGACTTCTGCTCAACACAACTGATGGTCCCAACCCCATTTATAAGGCAAGAAATCCCACTTATTAAACCTGACAGGGCACACCTGTGAAGTGAAAACCATTCCCGGTGACTACCTCTTGAAGCTCATCAAGAGAATGCCAAGAGTGTGCAAAGCAGCCATCAAAGCAAAAGGTGGCTACTTTGAAGAACCTAGAATATAAGACATAATTTCAGTTGTTTCACACTTTTTTTGTTAAGTATATAATTCCACATGTGATAATTCATAGTTTTGATGCCTTAAGTGTGAATGTACAATTTTCATAGTCATGAAAATACAGAAAAATCTTTGAATGAGAAGGTGTGTCCAAACTTTTGCTCTGTACTGTGTATGTATGTATATGTATATATGTATATATATATATATATGTATATATATATATATATATATATATATATATATATATATATATATATATATATATATATATATATATATATATATATATATATATATATATTATATATTTTCCATGCGCTGGATTCGGAGGTGTATACACCATACGCTCACTGTGATCCCCCCCAATATACGGCCTAGTATTGGGGGCAGCCGCAGCCTCGTCCATTGCTCCTCAGTCAGTTGTGTAATTGTCCAGACGATTGGAGGCAGCGGAGTGAACAGTTCCTGACAACTAGTGGCAGCGGTGGGATCTGGGTGACCTGTCTGGTGTTCTCCTTGACTTTCGGCATCAGGTGTGTAATATTACATCATGTCCTCCCGATATACAGCATCTGCCGTGTATTATAATGAGCACATAGGCCACGCCTTTGTGTGAAATGCAGGGCAGTAGATTTTCTCGGTACCTTCTACGTATCGTTATACGTCACCTGTATACATTGCAGTCTCTCCAGGATTCGCGGTCCATGTTCTCATTATGAAGCCCCGCCCACTTGCCATGTTAGTTACACACTTTTGTAGCATAAAAGCGTTAATGATAAAGATTAGCGCTAAGGTGAGAACACGATGTACCGCCGCCACCATCAGCCTGTACAAGGAAGTCTGCAGACTAAACCAGCCCCACCCACCAGGAAGCCCAGGCCCCACCCACCAGGAAGCCCAGGCCCCACCCACCAGGAAGCCCAGGCCCCACCCACCAGGAAGCCCAGGCCCCACCCACCAGGAAGCCCAGGCCCCACCCACCAGGAAGCCCAGGCCCCACGCACAAATATTCCAACCTCTACCTAACCACCAGCAGCCTATAATCCTCTAGTATCCAATTGTAGCCCTGACGACACAATGCCAGTAACCCTGATCCATGGATCCAGTCATCAACAATAGCCCTCACCCACCAATCAGGGCTCCGCCTACCACCAATACCCTGCCCTAGCCCTCACCCACCAATCACGGCTCCAACTACCACCAATACCCCGCCCTAGGCCTCACCCACCAATCAGAGATCCACCACCAGCAATAGCTAGCCCTAGGCCTCACCCACCAATCAGGGCTCCTCCTACCATTAATACCCTGCCCTAGGCCTCACCCACCAATCAGGGCTCCGCCTACCACCAATACCCTGCCCTAGGCCTCACCCACCAATCAGGGCTCCACCTACCACCAATACCCTGCCCTAGCCCTCACCCACCAATCAGGGCTCCGCCTACCACCAATAACCCACCCTAGGCCTCACCCACCAATCACAGCTCCAACTACCACCAATACCCCGCCCTAGGCCTCACCCACCAATCAGAGATCCACCACCAGCAATAGCTAGCCCTAGGCCTCACCCACCGATCAGGGCTCCTCCTACCATTAATACCCTGCCCTAGGCCTCACCCACCAATCAGGGCTCCGCCTACCACCAATACCCTGCCCTAGGCCTCACCCACCAATCAGGGCTCCACCTACCACCAATACCCTGCCCTAGGCCTCACCCACCAATCAGGGCTCTGCCTACCACCAGCAATAGCTAGCCCTAGGCCTCACCCACCAATCAGGGCTCCGCCTACCACCAATACCCTGCCCTAGGCCTCACCCACCAATCAGGGCTCCACCTACCACCAATACCCTGCCCTAGGCCTCACCCACCAATCAGGGCTCCGCCTACCACCAGCAATAGCTAGCCCTAGGCCTCACCCACCGATCAGGGCTCCACCTACCACCAATACCCTGCCGTAGGCCTCACCGACCAATCAGGGCTCCACCACCAGCAATAGCTAGCCCTAGGCCTCACCCACCGTTCAGGGCTCCACCTACCACCAATACCCCGCCCTAGGCCTCACCCACCAATCAGGGCTCCTCCTACCATTAATACCCTGCCCTAGGCCTCACCCACCAATCAGGGCTCCTCCTACCATTAATACCCTGCCCTAGGCCTCACCCACCAATCAGGGCTCCACCTACCACCAATACCCCGCCCTAGGCCTCACCCACCAATCAGGGCTCCTCCTACCATTAATACCCTGCCCTAGGCCTCACCCACCAATCAGGGCTCCGCCTACCACCAGCAATAGCTAGCCCTAGGCCTCACCCACCGATCAAGGCTCCACCTACCACCAATACCCCGCCCTAGGCCTCACCCACCGTTCAGGGCTCCACCTACCACCAATACCCCGCCCTAGGCCTCACCCACCGTTCAGGGCTCCACCTACCACCAATACCCCGCCCTAGGCCTCACCCACCGTTCAGGGCTCCACCTACCACCAATACCCCGCCCTAGGCCTCACCCACCGTTCAGGGCTCCACCTACCACCAATACCCCGCCCTAGGCCTCACCCACCGTTCAGGGCTCCACCTACCACCAATACCCCGCCCTAGGCCTCACCCACCAATCAGGGCTCCACCACCAGCAATAGCTAGCCCCTAGGCCTCACCCACCGATCAGGGTTCCACCTACCACCAATACCCTGCCCTAGCCCTCACCCACCAATCAAACCCTAGGTCTCACCCGCCGATCAGGGCTCCGCCCCCATACCCGCCCCCTTGCGGCTTGCCGCCTGCGTTTCGGCATAGTTTCTGCTCTGAAGCTGCCCTTTCCATTGATTTATACCCGGTCTGGGCTCGCAGTGATGTCTGCAGTGCCCCCAACTCTGGAGGAGCCCGACCCCTATACCCAAACTAGTGTCTGCAAGACATATGAGCAAAGAGAGGAGGGCAGGAGCAGGAAGGCAGGAGCAGAAGGGCAGGAGCAGGGCACACATTACCTTGGGCTCTACTTTTATCCCCAGAACCTGAGAGGTAAATTAGGAGAACAGAAGGTTAGGGTCCGTCTGAAGGAATAAGTACCCAACTGTGCCTACCCCAGGCAGCACCTAGGAGAGGCGGGGAGCAGGTGCGAGGGTCTGGAAGAGGAGACTGGACAGGCAATAAATCAAAGGGGCACCTCTGAGCGGCAGGAGCAGGGAGGGGAGCATAGAGCAAAAGAGGCAACGATATCTGTAGGGGGCACTGCTGAGTAGCGAATGCAGGGGGGACAGCGAAGAAGACGTGGCGATATCTGTTGGGGGCACAGCGCAGAAGAGGTGGTGATATCTGTAGGGGCACAGCGCAGAAGAGGTGGTGACATCTGTAAGGGAACAGCGCAGAAGAGGTGGTGACATCTGTAAGGGAACAGCGCAGAAGAGGTGGTGATATCTGTAGGGGCACAGCGCAGAAGAAGTGATGATATCTGTACGGGCACAGCGCAGAAGAGGTGGTGATATCTGTAGGGGCACAGCGCAGAAGAGGTGGTGATATCTGTAGGGGCACAGCGCAGAAGAGGTGGTGGTATCTGTAGGGGCACAGCGCAGAAGAGGTGGTGATATCTGTAGGGGCACAGTGCAGAAGAGGTGGTGGTATCTGTAGGGGCACAGCGCAGAAGAGGTGGTGGTATCTGTAGGGGCACAGCGCAGAAGAGGTGGTGATATCTGTAGGGGCACAGCGCAGAAGAGGTGGTGATATCTGTAGGGGCACACCGCAGAAGAGGTGGTGATATCTGTAGGGGCACAGTGCAGAAGAGGAGGTGGTGATAACTGTAGGGGCACAGCGCAGAAGAGGTGGTGATATCTGTAGGGGCACAGCGCAGAAGAGGTGGCAATATCTGTAGGGGCACAGTGCAGAAGAGGAGGTGGGGATAACTGTAGGGGCACAGCGCAGAAGAGGTGGTGATATCTGTAGGGGGAAACTGCTGAGCTCTCCCTTATGGCGGGGGGCAGGACATGGAGGGAGCACGGGGCAGGAGTGCAGTACGACGTCTCACCTTGGTGTGGAAGTAAAGGAAGACATTGCGCAGAATATCGGACTCAATCCGTGGCAGCACAAGTTCTGTGGGGGCGCAAACTGCCACGTGGCCGTAGCCCAGGATGAGGGCGCTCTTAATCTTCTCCAGGTCGCCATCCGCCCGATCCTGAAACAGACACGAAGACGATGAGCGCGATGTACAGCGCTACAATCCCCGGCCCCCGCACTAACCCGGGAGGATATTCCCAGGATATAACAGGGCCGGGGATTATAATCCGGGTATAACACCCCGAGCTCCAGATGTTCCCAGGATATTACAGGGCTGGGGATTATAATCCAGGTATAACACCCCGAGCTCCGGATATTCCCAGGATATTACAGGGCCGGGGATTATAATCCAGGTATCACACCCAGAGCTCCGGATATTCCCAGGATATTACAGGGCCGGGGGTTATAATCCGGGTATAACACCCCGAGCTCCAGATGTTCCCAGGATATTACAGGGCCAGGGATTATAATCCGGGTATAACACCCCGAGCTCCGGATATTCCCAGGATATTACAGGGCCGGGGATTATAATCCAGGTATAACACCCCAAGCTCCGGATATTCTCAGGATATTACAGGGCCGAGGATTATAATCCGGGTATAACACCCTGAGCTCCGGATATTCTCAGGATATTACAGGGCCAGGGATTATAATCCAGGTATAACACCCCAAGCTCCAGATGTTCCCAGGATATTACAGGGCCGGGGGTTATAATCCGGGTATAACACCCCGAGCTCCGGATATTCCCAGGATATTACAGGGCCGGGGGTTATAATCCGGGTATAACACCCCGAGCTCCAGATGTTCCCAGGATATTACAGGGCCAGGGATTATAATCCGGGTATAACACCCCGAGCTCCGGATATTGCCAGGATATTACAGGGCTGGGGGTTATAATCCAGGTATAACACCTCGAGCTCCGGATATTCTCAGGATATTACAGGGCCGAGGATTATAATCCAGGTATAACACCCCAAGCTCCAGATGTTCCCAGGATATTACAGGGCCGGGGGTTATAATCCGGGTATAACACCCCGAGCTCCGGATATTGCCAGGATATTACAGGGCCGGGGATTATAATCCAGGTATAACACCCCAAGCTCCGGATATTCTCAGGATATTACAGGGCCAGGGATTATAATCCAGGTATAACACCCCAAGCTCCGGATATTCCCAGGATATTACAGGGCCGGGGATTATAATCCGGGTATAACACCCCGAGCTCCGGATATTCCCAGGATATTACAGGGCCGGGGATTATAATCCAGGTATAACACCCCAAGCTCCGGATATTCCCAGGATATTACAGGGCTCAGGGTTATAATCCAGGTATAACACCTCGAGCTCCGGATATTCTCAGGATATTACAGGGCCGGGGGGTTATAATCCGGGTATAACACCCCGAGCTCCAGATGTTCCCAGGATATTACAGGGCCAGGGATTATAATCCGGGTATAACACCCCGAGCTCCGGATATTCCCAGGATATTACAGGGCCGGGGATTATAATCCGGGTATAACACCCCGAGCTCCAGATGTTCCCAGGATATTACAGGGCCGGGGATTATAATCCAGGTATAACACCCCAAGCTCCGGATATTCTCAGGATATTACAGGGCCGAGGATTATAATCCAGGTATAACACCCCGAGCTCCAGATGTTCCCAGGATATTACAGGGCCGGGGGTTATAATCCGGGTATAACACCCCGAGCTCCGGATATTCGCAGGATATTACAGGGCCGGGGGTTATAATCCGGGTATAACACCCCGAGCTCCAGATGTTCCCAGGATATTACAGGGCCAGGGATTATAATCCGGGTATAACACCCCGAGCTCCGGATATTGCCAGGATATTACAGAGCTGGGGGTTATAATCCAGGTATAACACCTCGAGCTCCGGATATTGCCAGGATATTACAGGGCCGGGGGTTATAATCCGGGTATAACACCCCGAGCTCCGGATATTGCCAGGATATTACAGGCACACGGCGTAGATCCGGGTGCTGCAGGGAGACACAGGGACAGTCATGTGCAGCTTCCTGTATACACGTGCGGTGGAGATGATCGCTCGCCCCCGGCCTCCGGTGCAGGTTGTCTCCTCCGGGAGGAAGTGGCGGCCATGTCATCCAGGGTCTGCTAGGTCCATTACTGTGAGGGCTGAAGATCGAATTAACATTCCCTGCATGGAGCGTCACCAGTACGGGGGGAAGGGGGCGCACGCTGGCCGACGCTGGATGGGGGGGGGGCGCACGCCGGCCAATGCTGGAAGGGGACGCACGCCGGCCGATACTGGAAGGGGACACACGCCGGCTGACGCTGGATGCGGGAAGGGGGCGCACGCCGGCCGATGCTGGAAGGGGACGCATGCCGGCCGACGCTGGATGCGGGAAGGGGACGCACACTGGCCGATGCTGGAAGGGGACGCACGCCGGCCGACGCTGGATGCGGGAAGGGGACGCACGCCGGCCGACGCTGGATGCGGGAAGGGGACGCACGCCGGCTGACGCTGGATGCGGGAAGGGGACGCACACTGGCCGACGCTGGATGCGGGAAGGGGACGCACGCCGGCCGACGCTGGATGCGGGAAGCGGACGCACACTGGCCGATGCTGGATTGGGGGCACAGCACACTAGCAGGCACTGTCTCTGTCACCCACAATGCCTTGGGCCATGGCGCTCGCCCCGCCGCCCGCCTCTACACACCTTGAAGAGGTTGAAGATTCCTGTGTTTTTCTTCATGATGTCGGATTTCAGGAACTCTGACATCTTCGCCAAAGTGTCGTCCAAGTGATGAGCGGAGCAGATGCCCAACGCCACCGCCAGACCCTGCACACAGAGGAGTGTTACCGTGGAGCAATACCACACCAAGCCTGAGGACAAGGGGGCGCTGTTATGAAAAGAGGATCAGTCGTCGTGCATCCTCCACAGCAGACTGCACCCCAACATGCTCGCTGCACTACACTGCCCAGCATGCCCGGACATCTCGCCATCCCTCCACTATAGTCCCAGTAGTCCACATATTTCCTGACATGCTGGGACTTGTAGTTGCAGCACAGCAGGTCCATTCTTATCTATAGGAGGGAAACGGTCTGCCAGAGGCCGCCATACACAGCCAGGAGGCTGCAGATATTAACCCTATAAGCAGCAAGATGGCGGTCAGGACACAGCGGAGGGATACACCACCCCCATGCACCGACAATTCCCTCTTATTAAATGCTGCACAAACAGGATGAGAGAAGTATACTAGTGGGGGCGGGCGAGCACCAGAGCGGTAGGGGGTGCCGGGGACCAGAGCGGTGGGGGGTGCCGGGGACCAGAGCGGTGGGGGGTGCCGGGGACCAGAGCGGTGGGGGGTGCCGGGGACCAGAGCGGTGGGGGGTGCCGGGCACCAGAGCGGCGGGGGGCAGCCGAGGACCAGAGCGATGGGGGGCGGCCGGGCACCAGAGCGGCAGGGGGCGGCCGAGGACCAGAGCGGCAGGGGGCGGGCGAGCACCAGAGCGGTAGGGGGCGGGCGAGCACCAGAGCGGTAGGGGGCGGGCGAGCACCAGAGCGGTGGGGGGTGCCGGGGACAAGAGCGGTGGGGGGTGCCGGGGACCAGAGCGGTGGGGGGTGCCGGGGACCAGAGCGGTGGGGGGTGCCGGGCACCAGAGCGGCGGGGGGCAGCCGAGGACCAGAGCGATAGGGGGCGGCCGGGCACCAGAGCGATAGGGGGCGGCCGAGCAGCAGGGGGCGGCCGAGGACCAGAGCGGCAGGGGGCGGCCGAGGACCAGAGCGGCAGGGGGCGGCCGAGGACCAGAGCGGCAGGGGGCGGCCGAGGACCAGAGCGGCAGGGGGCGGCCGAGGACCAGAGCGGCAGGGGGCGGCCGAGGACCAGAGCGGCAGGGGGCGGCCGAGGACCAGAGCGGCAGGGGGCGGCCGAGGACCAGAGCGGCAGGGGGCGGCCGAGGACCAGAGCGGCAGGGGGCGGCCGAGGACCAGAGCGGCAGGGGGCGGCCGAGGACCAGAGCGGCAGGGGGCGGCCAAGGACCAGAGCGGCAGGGGGCGGCCGAGGACCAGAGCGGCAGGGGGCGGCCGAGGACCAAAGCGGCAGGGGGCGGCCGAGGACCAAAGCGGCAGGGGGCGGCCGAGGACCAGAGCGGCAGGGGGCGGCCGAGGACCAGAGCGGCAGGGGGCGGCCGAGGACCAAAGCGGCAGGGGGCGGCCGAGGACCAGAGCGGCAGGGGCTGGGACGATACCTCTCTCTCAGCCTCCTGCTGGTAACGGGCACCAGTCAGCAGCTCCTGCAGCTCCTTCCTCACCATTTCGCGGTTGGAGCAGGCACCCAGGCTGCTCCCGATGCATTTATAAAGGAAATTCTGAAACGAGAAAGTGGAGAATGTCGCCCCCCACTGGACACCGAGCACCAGAACCACCATCATCCTCAGCTCGGACGTTTCTCACCTTCTCCAGAGCGGAGGTATACTCTGGTAGTTGTCTTCTCATCTCCTCAGAGAGTTGAAAGATCCAGACGTCATCGGACACGACCTGCAGCGAGCCCACCAGGAACTGCACCAGAGAGTAAAGGTACCTGACACCCAAGACTAGACGGCCCACAGCAAGCCCACCAGGAGCCGCGCAGAAGAATAGTACACAGCACAGGGATTGTGCAGTACACAGCACAGGGATTGTGCAGTACCCTCCACATCTCTGCCCCAACCTGCATAAATCCCCAGCCTGATCCCTAAAGGAAGCCCTCCAGCCTCGCCCCTCCCCCTCCAATATAAGCCCTCCAGCCTCGCCCCTCCCCCTCCAATATAAGCCCTCCAGCCTCGCCCCTCCCCCTCCAGCCTCGCCCCTCCCCCTCCAGTATAAGCTCTCCAGCCTTGCCCCTCCCCCTCCAGCCTCGCCCCTCCCCCTCCAGTATAAGCCCTCCAGCCTCGCCCCACCCGCTCCAGTATAAGCTCTCCCGCCCCGCCCCCTACCTTCAGTAACCTCTCCCGCCCCGCCCCCTACCTTCAGTAAGCGCTCCCGCCCCGCCCCCTACCTTCAGTAAGCGCTCCCGCCCCGCCCCCTACCTTCAGTAAGCGCTCCCGTTCCGCCCCCTACCTTCAGTAACCCCTCCCGCCCCGCCCGCTACCTTCAGTAAGCGCTCCCGTTCCGCCCCCTGCCTTCAGTAAGCCCTCCCGCCCCGCCCCCTACCTTCAGTAAGCGCTCCCGCCCCGCCCCCTACCTTCAGTAAGCGCTCCCGCCCCGCGCCCTACCTTCAGTAAGCCCTCCCGCCCCGCCCCCTACCTTCAGTAAGCGCTCCCGTTCCGCCCCCTACCTTCAGTAAGCGCTCTCGTTCCGCCCCCTGCCTTCAGTAAGCCCTCCCGCCCCGCCCCCTACCTTCAGTAAGCGCTCCCGCCCCGCACCTTCAGTAAGCGCTCCCGCCCCGCCCCCTACCTTCAGTAAGCGCTCCCGCCCCGCCCCCTATCTTCAGTAAGCGCTCCCGCCCCGCCCCCTACCTTCAGTAAGCGCTCCCGCCCCGCCCCCTACCTTCAGTAAGCGCTCCCGCCCCGCCCCCTACCTTCAGTAAGCCCTCCCGCCCCGCCCCCTACCTTCAGTAAGCGCTCCCGCCCCGCCCCCTACCTTCAGTAAGCGCTCCCGCCCCGCCCCCTACCTTCAGTAAGCGCTCCCGCCCCGCCCCCTACCTTCAGTAAGCGCTCCCGTTCCGCCCCCTACCTTCAGTAACCCCTCCCGCCCCGCCCCCTACCTTCAGTAACCCCTCCCGCCCCGCCCCCTACCTTCAGTAAGCGCTCCCGTTCCGCCCCCTACCTTCAGTAAGCGCTCCCGCCCCGCCCCCTACCTTCAGTAAGCGCTCCCGCCCCGCCCCCTACCTTCAGTAAGCGCTCCCGCCCCGCCCCCTACCTTCAGTAAGCGCTCCCGCCCCGCCCTTCAGTAAGCCCTCCCGCCCCGCCCCCTACCTTCAGTAAGCGCTCCCGCCCCGCCCCCTACCTTCAGTAAGCGCTCCCGCCCCGCCCCCTACCTTCAGTAAGCCCTCCCGCCCCGCCCCCTACCTTCAGTAAGCGCTCCCGCCCCGCACCTTCAGTAAGCGCTCCCGCCCCGCCCCCTACCTTCAGTAAGCGCTCCCGTTCCGCCCCCTACCTTCAGTAAGCCCTCCCGCCCCGCCCCCTACCTTCAGTAAGCCCTCCCGCCCCGCCCCCTACCTTCAGTAAGCGCTCCCGCTCCGCCCCCTACCTTCAGTAAGCGCTCCCGCTCCGCCCCCTACCTTCAGTAAGCCCTCCCGCCCCGCCCCCTACCTTCAGTAAGCCCTCCCGCCCCGCCCCCTACCTTCAGTAAGCCCTCCCGCCCCGCCCCCTACCTTCAGTAAGCGCTCCCGCCCCGCCCCCTACCTTCAGTAAGCGCTCCCGCCCCGCCCCCTACCTTCAGTAAGCGCTCCCGCCCCGCCCCCTACCTTCAGTAAGCGCTCCCGCCCCGCCCCCTACCTTCAGTAAGCGCTCCCGCCCCGCCCCCTACCTTCAGTAAGCGCTCCCGCCCCGCCCCCTACCTTCAGTAAGCGCTCCTCCCACACAGTCTGATGCAGAAGTTTCTCCGGGGATTCTACAAATACAAGAGTTCAATCATCAGATCCACAATCTGCCGATCAGGACACAAAGAAAAAGTGAAGAAAGTCTGAAATCTGCGAGACCGAGATCACAGGAAAACTAACGATCTATCAAAGACGCAGTCGTGTGCGACCGTCGTGTGTGCGACCGTCGTGTGTGCGCTGCGAATACGATCAATGCAATAATAACAGAAGTATACACCAAATAGATAATATAGATACATGTACACACTAATATATAATATACACAAACACCGTATATACTAGAGTATAAGACCCACGAGTAAGCCGAGGCACCAAATATTGCCACGAAAAACTGTGGAAACATACTCACTAGAGTATAAGTCGGGTATGCATGGCCCCTCATCCCCATCCTGGTATACGTGGCCCCTCATCCCCATCCTGGTATACGTGGCCCCTCATCCCCATCCTGGCATATGTGGCACCTCCTTCACATCCTGGTATACGTGGCTCCTCCTTCACATCCTGGTATACGTGGCTCCTCATCCCTATCCTGTTATACGTGGCTCCTCATCCCCATCCTGGTATACGTGGCTCCTCCTCCCCATCCTGGTATACGTGGCTCCTCCTCCCCATCCTGGTATACATGGCCCCTCATCCCCATCCTGGTATACGTGGCCCCTCATCCCCTTCCTGGTATACGTGGCCCCTTATCCCTATCCTGGCATACGTGGCTCCTCCTTCACATCCTGGTATACGTGGCTCCTCCTTCACATCCTGGTATACGTGGCCCCTCATTCCCATCCTGGTATACGTGGCCCCTCATCCCTATCCTGGTATACATGGCCCCTCATCCCTATCCTGGTATACATGGCCCCTCATCCCTATCCTGGTAAGCATGGCCCCTCATCCCTATCTTGGTAAGCATGGCCCCTCATCCCTATCCTGGTATACATGGCTCCTCATCCCCATCCTGGTATACATGGCTCCTCATCCCTATCCTGGTATACATGGCCCCTCATCCCTATCCTGGTATACATGGCCCCTCATCCCTATCCTGGTATACATGGCTCCTTATCCCTATCCTGGTATACATGGCTTCTCATCCCTATCCTGGTATACATGGCTCCTCATCCCTATCCTGGTATACATGGCTCCTCATCCCTATCCTGGTATACATGGCCCCTCATCCCTATCCTGGTATACATGGCTCCTTATCCCTATCCTGGTATACATGGCCCCTCGTCCCTATCCTGGTATACATGGCCCCTCATCCCTATCCTGGTATACATGGCCCCTCATCCCTATCCTGGTATACATGGCTTCTCATCCCTATCTGTTGTGAATTAGACTTTTTGGCTCCCTCTTATGGTTACTAGTGATATGACTCTGGGATTGTCTTTCTTCAGTTTGGCACTCACCTGGGTCGTTAGTCCAGGGGTGTCGCTATATTAACTTCCTGGATCCTTAGTCCAGTGCCTGGCATCGTTGTAATCAGATCCTTCTGTTGCTCCTGTCTGCTGGTCCTGGCTCTTGCAAAATTAAGCTAAGTCTTGCTTCTTTGTTTTTTGAGTTACTTGCTTTGCTACTATTTTTGTCCAGCTTGTACTAAATGTGATTTCTGACCTTGCTGGAAGCTCTAGGGGGCTGGTGTTCTCCCCCCGGCCGTTAGACGGTTCGGGGGTTCTTGAATATCCAGCGTGGAAATTTTAATAGGGTTTTTTGCTGACCATATAAGTCATCTTACTATATTCTGCTATTAGCTAGTGGGCCTCTCGTTGCTAAATACCTAGCTCATTCTTATGTTTGTCTTTTCCTCTTACCTCACCGTTATTATTTGTTGGGGGCTTGTATCCAACTTTTGGGGTCTTTTCTCTGGAGGCAAGAAAGGTCTTTCTTTTCCCTTCTAGGGTTAGTTAGTTCTTCGGCTGGCGCGAGACGTCTAGAACAAACGTAGGCACGTTCCCCGGCTACTTCTATTTGTGGTGCTAGGATTAGATATATGGTCAGCCCAGTTACCACTGCCCTATGAGCTGTTTTTTTTGTGTTTGCAGACTTGGTATTTATTCCTGAGACCCTCTGCCATTGGGGTCATAACACCTATCCTGGTATACATGGCCCCTCATCCCTATCCTGGTATACATGGCCCCTCATCCCTATCCTGGTATACATGGCTCCTCATCCCTATCCTGGTATACATGGCTCCCCTATCCCTATCCTGGTATACATGGCCCCTCATCCCTATACTGGTATACATGGCCCCCTCATCCCTATCCTGGTATACATGGCTCCTCATCCCTATCCTGGTATACATGGCCCCTCATCCCTATACTGGTATACACGGCCCCCTCATCCCTATCCTGGTATACACGGCTCCTCATCCCTATCCTGGTATACATGGCCCCCTCATCCCTATCCTGGTATACATGGCTCCTCATCCCTATCCTGGTATACATGGCCCCCTCATCACTATCCTGGTATACATGGCTCCCCTATTTCTATCCTGGTATACATGGCTCCCCTATCCCTAGCCTGTTATACATGGCTCCTCATCCCTATCCTGGTATACATGGCTCCCTTATCCCTATCCTGGTATACATGGCTCCTCATCCCTATCCTGGTATACATGGCTCCTCATCCCTATCCTGGTATACATGGCTCCCTTATCCCTATCCTGGTATACATGGCTCCTCATCCCTATCCTGGTATACATGGCTCCTCATCCCTATCCTGGTATACATGGCTCCTCATCCCTATCCTGGTATACATGGCCCCTCATCCCTATCCTGGTATACATGGCCCCTCATCACTATCCTGGTATACATGGCCCCTCATCCCTATCCTGGTATACATGGCCCCTCATCCCTATCCTGATATGTATGGCTCCTCATCACTATCCTGGTATACATGTCTCCTCATCACTATCCTGGTATACATGGCCCCTCATCCCTATCCTGGTATACATGTCTCCTCATCACTATCCTGGTATACATGGCCCCTCGTCCCTATCCTGGTATACATGGCCCCTTATCCCTATCCTGGTATACATGGCCCCTCATCCCTATCCTGGTATACATGGCTTCTCATCCCTATCTGTTGTGAATTAGACTTTTTGGCTCCCTCTTGTGGTTACTAGTGATATGACTCTGGGATTGTCTTTCTTCAGTTTGGCACTCACCTGGGTCGTTAGTCCAGGGGTGTCGCTATATTAACTTCTTGGATCCTTAGTCCAGTGCCTGGCATCGTTGTAATCAGATCCTTCTGTTGCTCCTGTCTGCTGGTCCTGGCTCTTGCAAAATTAAGCTAAGTCTTGCTTCTTTGTTTTTTGATTTACTTGCTTTGCTACTATTTTTGTCCAGCTTGTACTAAATGTGATTCCTGACTTTGCTGGAAGCTCTAGGGGGCTGGTGTTCTCCCCCCGGCCGTTAGACGGTTCGGGGGTTCTTGAATATCCAGCGTGGAAATTTTAATAGGGTTTTTGCTGACCATATAAGTCATCTTACTATATTCTGCTATTAGCTAGTGGGCCTCTCGTTGCTAAATACCTAGCTCATTCTTATGTTTGTCTTTTCCTCTTACCTCACCGTTATTATTTGTTGGGGGCTTGTATCCAACTTTTGGGGTCTTTTCTCTGGAGGCAAGAAAGGTCTTTCTTTTCCCTTCTAGGGTTAGTTAGTTCTTCGGCTGGCGCGAGACGTCTAGAACAAACGTAGGCACGTTCCCCGGCTACTTCTATT
Source organism: Ranitomeya variabilis (assembly GCF_051348905.1). NCBI lineage: Eukaryota > Metazoa > Chordata > Amphibia > Anura > Dendrobatidae > Ranitomeya > Ranitomeya variabilis. The sequence goes on from NC_135237.1 coordinate 580,572,732, forward strand.
TGTGGTGCTAGGATTAGATATATGGTCAGCCCAGTTACCACTGCCCTATGAGCTGTTTTTTTTGTGTTTGCAGACTTGGTATTTATTCCTGAGACCCTCTGCCATTGGGGTCATAACACCTATCCTGGTATACATGGCCCCTCATCCCTATCCTGGTATACATGGCCCCTCATCCCTATCCTGGTATACATGGCTCCTCATCCCTATCCTGGTATACATGGCTCCCCTATCCCTATCCTGGTATACATGGCCCCTCATCCCTATACTGGTATACATGGCCCCCTCATCCCTATCCTGGTATACATGGCTCCTCATCCCTATCCTGGTATACATGGCCCCTCATCCCTATACTGGTATACATGGCCCCCTCATCCCTATCCTGGTATACATGGCCCCCTCATCCCTATCCTGGTATACATGGCCCCCTCATCCCTATCCTGGTATACATGGCTCCTCATCCCTATCCTGGTATACATGGCCCCCTCATCACTATCCTGGTATACATGGCTCCCCTATCCCTATCCTGGTATACATGGCTCCCCTATCCCTAGCCTGTTATACATGGCTCCTCATCCCTATCCTGGTATACATGGCTCCTCATCCCTATCCTGGTATACATGGCTCCTCATCCCTATCCTGGTATACATGGCTCATCATCCCTATCCTGGTATACATGGCCCCCTCATCACTATCCTGGTATACATGGCTCCTTATCCCTATCCTGGTATACATGGCTCCTCATCCCTATCCTGGTATATATGGCCCCTCATCCCTATCCTGGTATACATGCCCCCTCATCACTATCCTGGTATACATGGCCCCCTCATCACTATCCTGGTATACATGGCTCCTCATCCCTATCCTGGTATACATGGCCCCTCATCACTATCCTGGTATACATGGCTCCTCATCACTATCCTGGTATACATGACCCCTCATCCCTATCCTGGTATACATGGCCCCTCATCCCTATCCTGGTATACATGGCCCCTCATCCCTATCCTGGTATACATGGCCCCTCATCCCTATCCTGGTATACATGGCTCCTCATCCCTATCCTGGTATACATGGCCCCTCATCCCTATCCTGGTATACATGGCCCCTCATCCCTATCCTGGTATACATGGCCCCTCATCCCTATCCTGGTATACATGCCCCCTCATCACTATCCTGGTATACATGGCTCCTCATCCCTATCCTGGTATACATGGCTCCTCATCCCTATCCTGGTATACATGGCTCCTCATCCCTATCCTGGTATACATGGCCCCCTCATCCCTATCCTGATATGTATGGCTCCTCATCACTATCCTGGTATACATGTCTCCTCATCACTATCCTGGTATACATGACCCCTCATCCCTATCCTGGTATACATGGCTCCTCATCCCTATCCTGGTATACATGGCTCCTCATCCCTATCCTGGTATACATGGCTCCTCATCCCTATCCTGGTATACATGGCTCCTCATCCCTATCCTGGTATACATGGCCCCTCATCCCTATCCTGGTATGTATGGCTCCTCATCACTATCCTGGTATACATGTCTCCTCATCCCTATCCTGGTATACATGGCCCCTCATCCCTATCCTGGTATACATGGCTCCTTAACCCTATCCTGGTAAGCATGGCCCCCATCAGAAAACCATCCTACTTACAGTCTCTGCACTCCCTGGCATCTTGTTCCGATGCCAGCAGCAATCGAGTGATCACGTGTGCCCGTTACTTAACACTTAAACAACAGAATATAACTCCAAGTAAATCAAACTTCTGTGAAACCAAACTGTCCACTTAGGAACAACACTGATTGACAATCAATTTCACATGCTGTTATGCAAATGCAATAGACAACAGATGGAAATTATTGGCAATTATCAAGACCCCCTCAATAAAGGAGGTTCTGCAGGTGGGGACCACAGACCACATCTCAGTACAATGCTTTCTGGCTGATGGTTTGGTCACTTTTGAATGTTGGTTGTGCTTTCACACTCGTGGTAGCATGAGACGGACTCTACAACCCACACAAGTGGCTCAGGTAGTGCAGCTCATCCAGGATGGCACATCAATGTGAGCTGTGGCAAGAAGGTTTGTTGTGTCTGTCAGCGTAGTGTCCAGAGGCTGGAGGCACTACCAGGAGACAGGCCAGTACACCAGAAGACGTGGAGGGGGCCGTAGGAGGGCAACAACCCAGCAGCAGGACCGCTACCTCCGCCTTTGTGCAAGGAGGAACAGGAGGAGCACTGGCAGAGCCCTGCAAAATAACCTCCAGCAGGCCACAAATGTGCACGTGTCTGCACAAACGGTTAGAAACCGACTCCATGAGGATGGTCTGAGAGCCTGACGTCCACAGATGGGGGTTGTGCTCACAGCCCAACACCGTGCAGGACGCTTGGCATTTGCCACAGAACACCAGGATTGGCAAATTCGCCACTGGCGCCCTGTGCTCTTCACAGATGAAAGCAGGTTCACACAGAGCACATGTGGCACATGGCACACAGTCTGGAGACGCCGTGGAGAGCGATCTGCTGCCTGCAACATCCTTCAGCATGACCGGTTTGGCAGTGTGTCAGTAATGGTGTGGGGTGGCATTTCTTTGGGGGCCGCACAGCCCTACATGTGCTCACCAGAGGTAGCCTGACTGCCATTAGGTACCGAGATGAGATCCTCAGACCCCTTGTGAGACCATATGCTGGTGCGTTGGCCCTGGGTTCCTCCTAATACAGGACAATGCCAGACCTCATGTGGCTGGAGTGTGTCAGCAGTTCCTGCAAGATGAAGGCATTGAAGCTATGGACTGGCCGCCCGTTCCCCAGACCTGAATCCGATTGAACACATCTGGGACATCATGTCTCGCACCATCCACCAACGTCACGTTGCACCACAGACTGTCCAGGAGTTGGCGGATGCTTTAGTCCAGGTCTGGGAGGAGATCCCTCAGGAGACGATCTGCCGCCACATCAGGAGCAAGCCCAGGCATTGTAGGGAGGTCATACAGGCACGTGGAGGCCACACACACTACTGAGCATCATTTCCTTGTCTTGAGGCATTTCCACTGAAGTTGGATCAGCCTGTAACTTCATTTTCCGCTTTTATTTTGAGCATCATTCCAACTCCAGACCTCCGTGGGATATTAGTTGTGATTTACGTTGATCATTTTTGGGTTTTATTGTTCTCAACACATTCCACTATGTAATGAATAAAGATTTACAACTGGAATATTTCATTCAGTGAGGTCTAGGATGTGGGAGTTTAGTGTTCCTTTTATTTTTTTGAGCAGTGAATATTATACACACACACACACACATATTATACACAAATACAGTTGTGCTCAGAAGTTTACAAAAACCGGCAGAATTTTTGCTTTCTTGGCCTTTTTTCAGAGAATATGAATAACACCTAAACTTTTTCTCCACTCGTGGTTAGTGGTTGGGTGAAGCAATTTATTGTGAAACCGGAAATGCTGCACCTTCCCTATTCTTTATCGCAAACTTGAGGTATTTTTGGTGCGAGGTATAGATAGGTACATGGTATAGGCACTCTCTAACCCGGACTGACTCTGCTGAAGTGTATGCCATGAAATCGGTCAACATTTTCCAGCATAGGTAGCGATTTCAGGATTTCTTCCCTGGGAGTCTTGTTTTTAATATGACTCTCCACTTGATCCACCCATAGACTCAGACTTTGCTACCGAGGTGGCTGCCATGTTTGTTTTCATAATCCCTGCAGAAGATTCCCTGACCTTCTTAAGGAGGTCCTCCAATCTTTTGTCATCAGATCCTTAAGGCCAGAGGAGTCCTCGAAGAGAATAGCAGTCTTCTTAGAGACCCTTGCTACAGGCATGTCAATTTTTGGCACGGTTTCCAATACCTTGGTCTCTTCTGGATCAAAAGGAGATGGTACTTAAAAAGGCTTGGGTACGCCAGCTTTTTCCCCACGCCCTCCCACTCTGTCAGTATCATTGCTGTTATGTTTCTACGGGTTCTCAAGCCCCCAAACATTTCATCCTGGACCGTCAGAGGTTCAATGGAGTCATCAATCTCCATGGTGCCCCTAATGGCTTGCAGGAGCAAGTCCATATTTTCAGAGGAAAACATCTTTTCCGTTCTTCCGGAAGCACTACTGAGGAACCCTCGCCTTCTCCAGAGTCCGGGTCAGAATAGCCAGATACCTCTCCTTCCTTCCATCTGGGTCTCTTAGGATGAGGTGATTGGAACGGCATTAGGGCAGAAACGGTCATGTGTACCTCCTCCCTAATCACGGTCTTTATACTGGCCAGTAGAGAGGTCTGCTCTTCCTTAAATAATTTGGAACTACATCCTTCACAGAGCTTCTTATGGTAGCTCTCTGGGAATCTGGCATTACATATAGAACATCTGTTAGCATTCCTTTTGGCCGCTGAGGTGGACCGTCTAGGAGTCTTTGTCCTAAAAGACAATATATGAAGAAGGCCCCAGCTAACAGACCCTTACTACGCCTTACTCACATGGTCCACGGATGGCTCTAAGGACTGGACGTCAGAACGGCTAGCACTCTCCGTACCAAGTCAGGTGCTGTCAGCGGTCCATCCTTTCAGTAGCCAGCCTTACCCGGCTTCAGGACATCGGAATCGTCATCCTCCCAAGCCCATCCTCCTGGCCGTACTACGCACACTCCACCGGAACGCACGCCCGCCACAGTAGAAAAGTCTGTATCCGGCGCCATGCTCCCAGCTTGATCTGGGTGCCTTGCGGACACACCCCCGGAAGCCGCGTCACCGGCGCGTCCACTGATGACGCGGTGCGCCGGACGTACTCAGGTGAGCGCGCCGCCGGCCCGAAGATGCGCAAAGCCGGAACAGCAGCGGCTGCCCAGAGCCACATGGGGAGGGAAACGGCAGACCCCAAGAGCGCCCAGCTCGACCGGATGCTGAGGAACCTCTTTTGGGTTTCAGCATGAATCAGGAGCCTGCCCACCGGACAGGGCCTCCGCAGCCCCAGAACCCTCTAGAAAGGTATAGAGATGTTCTCTCTGCTCGACAGGACTCCGACGCCCGGAGGGAACATTGGCGCGGCTGTTAGGTATGCTCTTACTTTTCACACTACTGAGCTCCGCTTCTGCGTCTGTCCCTGATAGAGACAGGAAAAACACTGAAGGGTGGTGGTGGGGACGGGCTACTTCTGTGTTCCTGTCCCTATCAAGGATACGAAGGACTACCTCCTGGAGGTGGTGCAGTCAGGAGGGACATCCTGGAAAGAAAGTTACTAAACCTGATGTCACAACCATGCCCACAGAGCTCAGAGGATAGAAGCAATCCCCAAGAAGTACGTCTGATAAATGTGGAGCAACTCCACATGGCGATGCACCTTCCGCCATTTAACATAATTTCCATCTTTTTTTATTATTATTTATCAGCACCTATCGTATTTTGTGGTTTATAAGAAGCACCGGATAACAAGACAAAGCCCAAATTTTGGGGAGAAAAATAGAATTTATTTTTTTAATGAAATGGTGGTGCTTCTAACAATCCATGCATCTTATTGCTAACTGGGGGTTGTAGCTGCAATGAAGTGGGGTCCCCCGGTCGCTGCGGACCCCAGAGAAAGGGGTGTTCGAATGTGCGAAGCTGCGGGTGTTCAGTGGTGCGGGAACTCCGCCGACATTTTGTGAGCCCCCGCACTTCTATGGTTTACTATGTGGTGGACTCCAGGAAAATGGCTGCCGGGGGCGGTGCATGCGCCAATGGAGATCCTGGCGCTGAGATCTCATCTCCCGAGATCTTGGTGCCTACATCTCCATCTGTGGAGCCTGGAGGCCTGCAGCAACGCTCCACTCTTCCCTCCTCCACCAGAGCTGGTAAGATCTATATTCCAATTATAAGAGACACCCCCATTTTCCACCAACATTTTGGGGGGGGGAAAAAAAAAGTGCATCTCACAATAGAAACCCTGTTTTAACAATCGGATCACCACAGGTAGTCACAGCTTCAAAGGGAGCTTTAATTAGTTTGGTCACTTCTTATCTATATGCAATTTGCGCACTTCCTCTATGTTAAACATGTGGTTGAATTTCCCACCCAGCATTAGATGGTCATGTGTCTCCTGGAGATAAGAACTGTATATGATCTGTCACAGGCAAGAGATCCTCGCATGTGGGTCACACAGCCGCCGGGGCTCAAACATATGCACTATTATACATACAATATATTCATACACAGATATAGATAGAAGACACAGAAAATAATAATAATAATAATAATAATAATAATAATAATAATAATAATAAAGGCCCTCACCCTCCAGGAACTGAAGCAGCGGCGGAATCTCCTGCTCCCAGCACTGCCCGATACTGGGGTGGATGTTAATCTGCAGAACAGACAGAAGGCGAAGAGCAGCAGCGGTCCTCCCGTCATCAAGGTCCAGAGACGCCGACACCACCTAACAAAGGAAACCACCCAACCGTCACACCATACTACAGTATATACTATATACATCACTACAGAACGGGACTAGAAGTGTCCTCTCCTCACCGTCCTCCTGGGTATATACTATATACATCACTACAGGACAGGACTAGAAGTGTCCGCTCCTCCTCACCGTCCTCCTGGGTATATACTATATACATCACTACAGGACAGGACTAGAAGTGTCCGCTCCTCCTCACCGTCCTCCTGGGTATATACTATATACATCACTACAGAACGGGACTAGAAGTGTCCTCTCCTCACCGTCCTCCTGGGTATATACTATATACATCACTACAGGACAGGACTAGAAGTGTCCGCTCCTCCTCACCGTCCTCCTGGGTATATACTATATACATCACTACAGGACAGGACTAGAAGTGTCCTCTCCTCCTCACCATCCCCCTGGGTATATACTATATACATCACTACAGGACAGGACTAGAAGTGTCCACTCCTCCTCACCATCCTCCTGGGTATATACTATATACATCACTACAGGACAGGACTAGAAGTGTCCGCTCCTCCTCACCATCCTCCTGGGTATATACTATATACATCACTACAGGACAGGACTAGAAGTGTCCGCTCCTCCTCACCATCCTCCTGGGTATACACTATATACATCACTACAGGACAGGACTAGAAGTGTCCGCTCCTCCTCACCGTCCTCCTGAGTATATACTGTATACATCACTACAGGACAGGACTAGAAGTGTCCGCTCCTCACTATCCTCCTGGGTATATACTATACACATCACTACAGGACAGGACTAGAAGTGTCCGCTCCTCCTCACCATCCTCCTGGGTATATACTATATACATCACTACAGGACAGGACTAGAAGTGTCCTCTCCTCCTCACCATCCCCCTGGGTATATACTATATACATCACTACAGGACAGGACTAGAAGTGTCCGCTCCTCCTCACCGTCCTCCTGGGTATATACTATATACATCACTACAGGACTAGAAGTGTCCGCTCCTCCTCACCGTCCTCCTGGGTATATACTATATACATCACTACAGGACAGGACTAGAAGTGTCCGCTCCTCCTCACCGTCCTCCTGGGTATATACTATATACATCACTACAGGACAGGACTAGAAGTGTCCTCTCCTCCTCACCATCCCCCTGGGTATATACTATATACATCACTACAGGACAGGACTAGAAGTGTCCGCTCCTCCTCACCGTCCTCCTGGGTATATACTATATACATCACTACAGGACAGGACTAGAAGTGTCCGCTCCTCCTCACCGTCCTCCTGGGTATATACTATATACATCACTACAGGACAGGACTAGAAGTGTCCGCTCCTCCTCACCGTCCTCCTGGGTATATACTATATACATCACTACAGGACAGGACTAGAAGGGTCCGCTCCTCCTCGCCATCCTCCTGGGTATATACTATATACATCACTACAGGACAGGACTAGAAGTGTCTGCTCCTCCTCACCGTCCTCCTGGGTATATACTATATACATCACTACAGGACAGGACTAGAAGTGTCTGCTCCTCCTCACTATCCTCCTGGGTATATACTATATACATCACTACAGGACAGGACTAGAAGTGTCCGCTCCTCCTCACCATCCTCCTGGGTATATACTATATACATCACTACAGGACAGGACTAGAAGTGTCCGCTCCTCCTCACCGTCCTCCTGGGTATATACTATATACATCACTACAGGACAGGACTAGAAGTGTCCGCTCCTCCTCACCGCCCTCCTGGGTATATACTATACACATCACTACAGGACTAGAAGTGTCCGCTCCTCCTCACCGTCCTCCTGGGTATATACTATATACATCACTACAGGACAGGACTAGAAGTGTCCGCTCCTCCTCACCGTCCTCCTGGGTATATACTATATACATCACTACAGGACAGGACTAGAAGTGTCCGCTCCTCCTCACCGTCCTCCTGGGTATATACTATATACATCACTACAGGACAGGACTAGAAGTGTGGGCTCCTTCTCACCGTCCTCCTGGGTATATACTATATACATCACTACAGGACAGGACTAGAAGTGTCCGCTCCTCCTCACCATCCTCCTGGGTATATACTATACACATCACTACAGGACAGGACTAGAAGTGTCCGCTCCTCCTCACCGTCCTCCTGGGTATATACTATATACATCACTACAGGACTAGAAGTGTCCGCTCCTCCTCACCGTCCTCCTGGGTATATACTATATACATCACTACAGGACAGGACTAGAAGTGTCCGCTCCTCCTCACCGTCCTCCTGGGTATATACTATATACATCACTACAGGACAGGACTAGAAGTGTCCGCTCCTCCTCACCATCCTCCTGGGTATATACTGTTTACATCACTACAGGACAGGACTAGAAGTGTCCGCTCCTCCTCACCGTCCTCCTGGGTATATACTATATACATCACTACAGAACGGGACTAGAAATGTCCGCTCCTCCTCACTGTCCTCCTGGGTATATACTATATACATCACTACAGGACAGGACTAGAAGTGTCCGCTCCTCCTCACCGTCCTCCTGGGTATATACTATATACATCACTACAGGACTAGAAGTGTCCGCTCCTCCTCACCGTCCTCCTGGGTATATACTATATACATCACTACAGGACAGGACTAGAAGTGTCCGCTCCTCCTCACCGTCCTCCTGGGTATATACTATATACATCACTACAGGACAGGACTAGAAGTGTCCGCTCCTCCTCACCGTCCTCCTGGGTATATACTATATACATCACTACAGGACAGGACTAGAAGTGTCCGCTCCTCCTCACCGTCCTCCTGGGTATATACTATATACATCACTACAGGACAGGACTAGAAGTGTCCGCTCCTCCTCACCATCCTCCTGGGTATATACTATATACATCACTACAGGACAGGACTAGAAGTGTCCGCTCCTCCTCACCGTCCTCCTGGGTATATACTATATACATCACTACAGAACTAGAAGTGTCCGCTCCTCCTCACCGTCCTCCTGGGTATATACTATATACATCACTACAGGACAGGACTAGAAGTGTCCGCTCCTCCTCACCATCCTCCTGGGTATATACTATATACATCACTACAGGACAGGACTAGAAGTGTCCGCTCCTCCTCACCGTCCTCCTGGGTATATACTATATACATCACTACAGAACTAGAAGTGTCCGCTCCTCCTCACCGTCCTCCTGGGTATATACTATATACATCACTACAGGACAGGACTAGAAGTGTCCGCTCCTCACCATCCTCCTGGGTATATACTATATACATCACTACAGGACAGGACTAGAAGTGTCCGCTCCTCCTCACCGTCCTCCTGGGTATATACTATATACATCACTACAGGACAGGACTAGAAGTGTCCGCTCCTCCTCACCGTCCTCCTGGGTATATACTATATACATCACTACAGGACAGGACTAGAAGTGTCCGCTCCTCCTCACCGTCCTCCTGGGTATATACTATATACATCACTACAGGACAGGACTAGAAGTGTCCGCTCCTCCTCACCATCCTCCTGGGTATATACTATATACATCACTACAGGACAGGACTAGAAGTGTCCGCTCCTCCTCACCATCCTCCTGGGTATATACTATATACATCACTACAGGACAGGACTAGAAGTGTCCGCTCCTCCTCACCGTCCTCCTGGGTATATACTATATACATCACTACAGGACAGGACTAGAAGTGTCCGCTCCTCCTCACCGTCCTCCTGGGTATATACTATATACATCACTACAGGACAGGACTAGAAGTGTCCGCTCCTCCTCACCGTCCTCCTGGGTATATACTATATACATCACTACAGGACAGGACTAGAAGTGTCTGCTCCTCCTCACCATCCTCCAGGGTATATACTATATACATCACTACAGGACAGGACTAGAAGTGTCCGCTCCTCCTCACCATCCTCCTGGGTATATACTATATACATCACTATAGGACAGGACTAGAAGTGTCCGCTCCTCCTCACCGTCCTCCTGGGTATATACTATATACATCACTACAGGACAGGACTAGAAGTGTCCTCTCCTCCTCACCGTCCTCCTGGGTATATACTATATACATCACTACAGGACAGGACTAGAAGTGTCCGCTCCTCCTCACCGTCCTTCTGGGTATATACTATATACATCACTACAGGACAGGACTAGAAGTGTCCGCTCCTCCTCACCGTCCTCCTGGGTATATACTGTATACATCACTACAGAACGGGACTAGAAGTGTCCGCTCCTCCTCACCGTCCTCCTGGGTATATACTATATACATCACTACAGGACAGGACTAGAAGTGTCCGCTCCTCCTCACCGTCCTCCTGGGTATATACAGTATACATCACTACAGGACAGGACTAGAAGTTTCCGCTCCTCCTCACCGTCCTCCTGGGTATATACTATATACATCACTACAGGACAGGACTAGAAGTGTCCGCTCCTCCTCACCGTCCTCCTGGGTATATACTATACACATCACTACAGGACTAGAAGTGTCCGCTCCTCCTCACTGTCCTTCTGGGTATATACTATATACATCACTACAGGACAGGACTAGAAGTGTCCGCTCCTCCTCACCGTCCTCCTGGGTATATACTATATACATCACTGCAGGACAGGACTAGAAGTGTCCGCTCCTCCTCACCGTCCTCCTGGGTATATACTATATACATCACTACAGGACAGGACTAGAAGTGTCCGCTCCTCCTCACCGTCCTCCTGGGTATATACTATATACATCACTACAGGACAGGACTAGAAGTGTGGGCTCCTCCTCACCGTCCTCCTGGGTATATACTATATACATCACTACAGGACAGGACTAGAAGTGTCCGCTCCTCCTCACCGTCCTCCTGGGTATATACTATATACATCACTACAGGACAGGACTAGAAGTGTCCGCTCCTCCTCACTATCCTCCTGGGTATATACTATATACATCACTACAGGACAGGACTAGAAGTGTCCGCTCCTCCTCACCATCCTCCTGGGTATATACTATATACATCACTGCAGGACAGGACTAGAAGTGTCCGCTCCTCCTCACCGTCCTCCTGGGTATATACTATATACATCACTGCAGGACAGGACTAGAAGTGTCCGCTCCCCCTCACCGTCCTCCTGGGTATATACTATATACATCACTACAGGACAGGACTAGAAGTGTCCGCTCCTCCTCACCGTCCTCCTGGGTATATACTATATACATCACTACAGGACAGGACTAGAAGTGTCCGCTCCTCCTCACCGTCCTCCAGGGTATATACTATATACATCACTACAGGACAGGACTAGAAGTGTCCGCTCCTCCTCACCATCCTCCTGGGTATATACTATATACATCACTACAGGACAGGACTAGAAGTGTCCGCTCCTCCTCACCGTCCTCCTGGGTATATACTATATACATCACTACAGGACAGGACTAGAAGTGTCCGCTCCTCCTCACCATCCTCCTGGGTATATACTATATACATCACTACAGGACAGGACTAGAAGTGTCCGCTCCTCCTCACCGTCCTCCTGGGTATATACTATATACATCACTACAGGACAGGACTAGAAGTGTCCGCTCCTCCTCACCGTCCTCCTGGGTATATACTATATACATCACTACAGGACAGGACTAGAAGTGTCCGCTCCTCCTCACCGTCCTCCTGGGTATATACTATATACATCACTACAGGACAGGACTAGAAGTGTGGGCTCCTCCTCACCGTCCTCCTGGGTATATACTATATACATCACTACAGGACAGGACTAGAAGTGTCCGCTCCTCCTCACCATCCTCCTGGGTATATACTATATACATCACTACAGGACAGGACTAGAAGTGTCCGCTCCTCCTCACCGTCCTCCTGGGTATATACTATATACATCACTACAGGACAGGACTAGAAGTGTCCGCTCCTCCTCACCGTCCTCCTGGGTATATACTATATACATCACTACAGGACAGGACTAGAAGTGTCCGCTCCTCCTCACCGTCCTCCTGGGTATATACTATATACATCACTACAGGACAGGACTAGAAGTGTCCGCTCCTCCTCACCGTCCTCCTGGGTATATACTATATACATCACTACAGGACAGGACTAGAAGTGTCCGCTCCTCCTCACCGTCCTCCTGGGTATATACTATATACATCACTACAGGACTAGAAGTGTCCGCTCCTCCTCACCGTCCTCCTGGGTATATACTATATACATCACTACAGGACAGGACTAGAAGTGTCCGCTCCTCCTCACCATCCTCCTGGGTATATACTATATACATCACTACAGGACAGGACTAGAAGTGTCCGCTCCTCCTCACCGTCCTCCTGGGTATATACTATATACATCACTACAGGACAGGACTAGAAGTGTCCGCTCCTCCTCACCGTCCTCCTGGGTATATACTATATACATCACTACAGGACAGGACTAGAAGTGTCCGCTCTTCCTCACCATCCTCCTGGGTGTATACTATACACATCACTACAGGACAGGACTAGAAGTGTCCGCTCCTCCTCACCGTCCTCCTGGGTATATACTATATACATCACTACAGGACAGGACTAGAAGTGTCCGCTCCTCCTCACCATCCTCCTGGGTATATACTATACACATCACTACAGGACAGGACTAGAAGTGTCCGCTCCTCCTCACCGTCCTCCTGGGTATATACTATATACATCACTACAGGACAGGACTAGAAGTGTCCGCTCCTCCTCACTATCCTCCTGGGTATATACTATACACATCACTACAGAACTAGAAGTGTTCGCTCCTCCTCACCGTCCTCCTGGGTATATACTGTATACATCACTACAGGACAGGACTAGAAGTGTCCGCTCCTCGTCGCCATCCTCCTGGGTATATACTATATACATCACTACAGGACAGGACTAGAAGTGTCCGCTCCTCCTCACCGTCCTCCTGGGTATATACTATATACATCACTACAGGACAGGACTAGAAGTGTCCGCTCCTCCTCACCGTCCTCCTGGGTATATACTGTATACATCACTACAGGACAGGACTAGAAGTGTCCGCTCCTCCTTACCATCCTCCTGGGTATATACTATATACATCACTACAGAACTTGAAGTGTCCGCTCCTCCTCACCATCCTCCTGGGTATATACTATATACATCACTACAGGACAGGACTAGAAGTGTCCGCTCCTCCTCACCGTCCTCCTGGGTATATACTGTATACATCACTACAGGACAGGACTAGAAGTGTCCGCTCCTCCTCACCGTCCTCCTGGGTATATACTATATACATCACTACAGGACAGGACTAGAAGTGTCCGCTCCTCCTCACCGTCCTCCTGGTTATATACTATATACATCACTGCAGGACAGGACTAGAAGTGTCCGCTCCTCCTCACTGTCCTCCTGGGTATATACTGTATACATCACTACAGGACAGGACTAGAAGTGTCAGCTCCTCCTCACCATCCTCCTGGGTATATACTATATACATCACTACAGGACAGGACTAGAAGTGTCCGCTCCTCCTCACCGTCCTCCTGGGTATATACTATATACATCACTACAGGACAGGACTAGAAGTGTCCGCTCCTCCTCACCGTCCTCCTGGGTATATACTATATACATCACTACAGGACAGGACTAGAAGTGTCCGCTCCTCCTCACCATCCTCCAGGGGTATATACTATATACATCACTGCAGGACAGGACTAGAAGTGTCCGCTCCTCCTCACCATCCTCCTGGGTATATACTGTATACATCACTACAGGACAGGACTAGAAGTGTCCGCTCCTCGTCGCCATCCTCCTGGGTATATACTATATACATCACTACAGGACAGGACTAGAAGTGTCCGCTCCTCCTCACCGTCCTCCTGGGTATATACTATATACATCACTACAGGACAGGACTAGAAGTGTCCGCTCCTCCTCACCGTCCTCCTGGGTATATACTATATACATCACTACAGGACAGGACTAGAAGTGTCCGCTCCTCCTCACCGTCCTCCTGGGTATATACTATATACATCACTACAGGACAGGACTAGAAGTGTCCGCTCCTCCTCACCATCCTCCTGGGTATATACTGTATACATCACTACAGGACAGGACTAGAAGTGTCCGCTCCTCCTCACCGTCCTCCTGGGTATATACTATATACATCACTACAGGACAGGACTAGAAGTGTCCGCTCCTCCTCACCATCCTCCTGGGTATATACTATATACATCACTACAGGACAGGACTAGAAGGGTCCGCTCCTCCTCACCGTCCTCCTGGGTATATACTATATACATCACTACAGGACAGGACTAGAAGTGTCCGCTCCTCCTCACCGTCCTCCTGGGTATATACTATATACATCACTACAGGACAGGACTAGAAGTGTCCGCTCCTCCTCACCGTCCTCCTGGGTATATACTATATACATCACTACAGGACAGGACTAGAAGTGTCCGCTCCTCCTCACCGTCCTCCTGGGTATATACTATATACATCACTACAGGGCAGGACTAGAAGTGTCCGCTCCTCCTCACCGTCCTCCTGGGTATATACTATACACATCACTACAGGACAGGACTAGAAGTGTCCGCTCCTCCTCACCGTCCTCCTGGGTATATACTATACACATCACTACAGGACAGGACTAGAAGTGTCCGCTCCTCCTCACCGTCCTCCTGGGTATATACTATATACATCACTACAGGACAGGACTAGAAGTGTCCGCTCCTCCTCACCATCCTCCTGGGTATATACTGTATACATCACTACAGGACAGGACTAGAAGTGTCCGCTCCTCCTCACCGTCCTCCTGGGTATATACTATATACATCACTACAGGACAGGACTAGAAGTGTCCGCTCCTCCTCACCGTCCTCCTGGGTATATACTATATACATCACTACAGGACAGGACTAGAAGTGTGGGCTCCTCCTCACCGTCCTCCTGGGTATATACTATATACATCACTACAGGACAGGACTAGAAGTGTCCGCTCCTCCTCACCGTCCTCCTGGGTATATACTATATACATCACTACAGGACAGGACTAGAAGTGTCCGCTCCTCCTCACCGCCCTCCTGGGTATATACTATATACATCACTACAGGACAGGACTAGAAGTGTCCGCTCCTCCTCACCATCCTCCTGGGTATATACTATATACATCACTACAGGACAGGACTAGAAGTGTCCGCTCCTCCTCACCATCCTCCTGTGTATATACTATATACATCACTACAGGACTAGAAGTGTCCGCTCCTCCTCACCGTCCTCCTGGGTATATACTATATACATCACTACAGGACAGGACTAGAAGTGTCCGCTCCTCCTCACCGTCCTCCTGGGTATATACTATATACATCACTACAGGACAGGACTAGAAGTGTCCGCTCCTCCTCACCGTCCTCCTGGGTATATACTATATACATCACTACAGGACAGGACTAGAAGTGTCCGCTCCTCCTCACCGTCCTCCTGGGTATATACTATATACATCACTACAGGACAGGACTAGAAGTGTCCGCTCCTCCTCACCATCCTCCTGGGTATATACTGTATACATCACTACAGGACAGGACTAGAAGTGTCCGCTCCTCCTCACTATCCTCCTGGGTATATACTATATACATCACTACAGGACAGGACTAGAAGTGTCTGCTCCTCCTCACCATCCTCCTGGGTATATACTATATACATCACTACAGGACAGGACTAGAAATGTCCGCTCCTCCTCACCATCCTCCTGGGTATATACTATACACATCACTACAGGACAGGACTAGAAGTGTCCGCTCCTCCTCACCGTCCTCCTGGGTATATACTATATACATCACTACAGGACAGGACTAGAAGTGTCCGCTCCTCCTCACCGTCCTCCTGGGTATATACTATACACATCACTACAGGACAGGACTAGAAGTGTCCGCTCCTCCTCACCGTCCTCCTGGGTATATACTATATACATCACTACAGGACAGGACTAGAAGTGTCCGCTCCTCCTCACCATCCTCCTGGGTATATACTGTATACATCACTACAGGACAGGACTAGAAGTGTCCGCTCCTCCTCACCGTCCTCCTGGGTATATACTATATACATCACTACAGGACAGGACTAGAAGTGTCCGCTCCTCCTCACCGTCCTCCTGGGTATATACTATATACATCACTACAGGACAGGACTAGAAGTGTCCGCTCCTCCTCACCGTCCTCCTGGGTATATACTATATACATCACTACAGGACAGGACTAGAAGTGTGGGCTCCTCCTCACCGTCCTCCTGGGTATATACTATATACATCACTACAGGACAGGACTAGAAGTGTCCGCTCCTCCTCACCGTCCTCCTGGGTATATACTATATACATCACTACAGGACAGGACTAGAAGTGTCCGCTCCTCCTCACTATCCTCCTGGGTATATACTATATACATCACTACAGGACAGGACTAGAAGTGTCTGCTCCTCCTCACCATCCTCCTGGGTATATACTATATACATCACTACAGGACAGGACTAGAAGTGTCCGCTCCTCACCGTCCTCCTGGGTATATACTATATACATCACTACAGGACAGGACTAGAAGTGTCCGCTCCTCCTCACCGTCCTCCTGGGTATATACTATATACATCACTACAGGACAGGACTAGAAGTGTCCGCTCCTCCTCACCGCCCTCCTGGGTATATACTATATACATCACCACAGGACAGGACTAGAAGTGTCTGCTCCTCCTCACCATCCTCCTGGGTATATACTATACACATCACTACAGGACAGGACTAGAAGTGTCCGCTCCTCCTCACCGTCCTCCTGGGTATATACTATATACATCACTACAGGACAGGACTAGAAGTGTCCGCTCCTCCTCACCGCCCTCCTGGGTATATACAGTATACATCACTACAGGACAGGACTAGAAGTGTCCGCTCCTCCTCACCGCCCTCCTGGGTATATACTATATACATCACTACAGGACAGGACTAGAAGTGTCCGCTCCTCCTCACCATCCTCCTGGGTATATACTATACACATCACTACAGGACAGGACTAGAAGTGTCCGCTCCTCCTCACCGTCCTCCTGGGTATATACTATATACATCACTACAGGACAGGACTACAAGTGTCCGCTCCTCCTCACCGTCCTCCTGGGTATATACTATATACATCACTACAGGACAGGACTAGAAGTGTCCGCTCCTCCTCACCGTCCTCCTGGGTATATACTATATGCATCACTACAGGACAGGACTAGAAGTGTCCGCTCCTCCTCACCGTCCTCCTGGGTATATACTATATACATCACTACAGGACAGGACTAGAAGTGTCCGCTCCTCACCGTCCTCCTGGGTATATACTATATACATCACTACAGGACAGGACTAGAAGTGTCCGCTCCTCCTCACCGTCCTCCTGGGTATATACTATATACATCACTACAGGACAGGACTAGAAGTGTCCGCTCCTCCTCACCGCCCTCCTGGGTATATACTATATACATCACCACAGGACAGGACTAGAAGTGTCTGCTCCTCCTCACCATCCTCCTGGGTATATACTATACACATCACTACAGGACAGGACTAGAAGTGTCCGCTCCTCCTCACCATCCTCCTGGGTATATACTATACACATCACTACAGGACAGGACTAGAAGTGTCCGCTCCTCCTCACCGCCCTCCTGGGTATATACAGTATACATCACTACAGGACAGGACTAGAAGTGTCCGCTCCTCCTCACCGCCCTCCTGGGTATATACAGTATACATCACTACAGGACAGGACTAGAAGTGTCCGCTCCTCCTCACCGTCCTCCTGGGTATATACTATATACATCACTACAGGACAGGACTACAAGTGTCCGTTCCTCCCCACCGTCCTCCTGGGTATATACTATATACATTAGGGGGACACTCACCAGCAGTCTTGCGTACAGAGCGTGTGGTGACGGCAGATTCACTGTGAACACAAAATTGAAATCATTAGCCATTAGAAGTAGAGCACAAATGTCCTATGAGGGGTCTCACATTGGGAGTGGCAGAGCTCCTACGAGGGGTGACAAAATGGGGCAGTGGATTTTTTTTTATCAAGGGTGACATATTGGGGTATGGTGGAGCTCCTGGGGGAAGGTGACATATTGGCTGGTTGCTGAGTTTACGAGGATTGACACTGGGGTGTGGGGGAGCTCTTAGGAGGGTGTGAGGGACGAGGGAGACTCCATTTTGGATTTATGAATTCAGTCCCCATAGAGTCAGGAGATCTCTGTCCACTCCTGAAATGTGGCCTCCACCCTTGGGAAAAGTACACAGTTCCCAAAAGAGCAGCGCTTTGCCAAATGGCCAGAGAATTAGACGCCACATGTTAATGAAGCCAGGAGGAGCAGAGCTAGAATACTCTAGGCTCTTTGGCACCAACATCTAGAAATGAATTATTGAAGTACCGTGCATCTCAGGGTTAAGTCCAATATACCACCAGAACCCTGGGAGCCCCATGCACGCACCCCCGCATCTCATACCTCTCTAGCTGTTCCGGATCCTGAGCTATCGAGACCGGCTCTCCAGAATCTCTAAGCCGACCCAAGTTTGGACTCTCCATATCGGTCCAGCCCCATCGAACCCATTGAGACACCAGTCGTCCTGTTTGGACCTCCCCCTGGGAAGTTATGACCCATCCCAGATATTGGGAATTATTTCAGGTAGGAGGTCAAGGGAGGAGAATTCAGTCCAACCCAGAGGGGCGGTGGCAAATATGGGAGTAGGCGAGCGAAGGGTTAAAAGCTGGCTGCACACCTTTAGCCAGTGTCATTGTTCTGCCATGGAAGCCATGTCATGTCGCATGTGGAGACGGACCAGGAACTAAGTACCTGTGGACTCGAGCGCTTCCCTGGGCCCACATGCTATAAGACACGGTAACGTGACCCATACAGCTAACTGCTATCCCCAGCCTGTACTCTCCCTTTATCTGTACTTCTGGCTGTAATCTCTGTATATATTTATATCATCTAGTGCGGCTTTCCGCAATTGAAATATCAATTAATTTTGAGCTGCTCTTTTATCTCGAAACCTAATTTCCCACATCCATGAGTCCGGCTAGTTTTTTTACGCTACCTGGGGTTGGTCTCTGACCCGATTTAAGCTTCATAACGAACCAGGCTTATATGTAACGAGAAACTGGTGGCAGCATACCATTCTGGGGTTATTGGGGGATCCTGGCAGCGACGGACCGGAGGTTTATGATAGATAGAGATAGAGATATATATATATATTTATATACACACACATACACACACACACACACACATACACATGCACCGTATATACTCGAGTTAGATTTTCAGCCCATTTTTGTAGGCTGAAAGTGCCCCTCTCAACTTATATTCTAGTCATTGTCCCAGGGTGTCGGCGGCTGTCAAATCATACTCACCTGCTTGCTTATAGGGTATATATATTCCCGGCCTTGGACTGGTGATATATATATACCGCCCTCACTGCAGAGTGCCCCAATAACCAGTAAGTGACAGGGCAGCCTCTCCGGCGACTACTTATCCTAGGTGCGGTTCCCTGACTGACCTGAGGGTAAGGGGGCGCCAC
This sequence comes from Ranitomeya variabilis, assembly GCF_051348905.1. Lineage (NCBI taxonomy): Eukaryota > Metazoa > Chordata > Amphibia > Anura > Dendrobatidae > Ranitomeya > Ranitomeya variabilis. The sequence goes on from NC_135237.1 coordinate 580,592,743, forward strand.
CCTGGGAGCACCTAGGAGGGGTGGCATATTAGGGGGTGGTGGAGCTCCTAGGAGGGGTGACATGTTGGGGGTGGAACTCCTAGGAGGGATGACATGTTGGGGGTGGAGCTCCTAGGAGGGGTGAAATTTTGGAGGTGGAGCTCCTAGGAGGGGTGACATATGGGGCGGTGGAGCTCCTAGGAGGGGTGACATATTGGGGGTTGGAGCTCCTAGGAGGGATGACATGTTGGGGGTGGAGCTCCTAGGAGGGGTGACATATTGGGGGGTGGAGCTCCTAGGAGGGATGACATGTTGGGGGTGGAGCTCCTAGGATGGATGACATGTTGGGGGTGGAGCACCTAGGAGGGGTGGCATATTAGGGGGTGGTGGAGCTCCTAGGAGGGGTGACATATTGGGGGGTGGAGCTCCTAGGAGGGGTGACATATTGGGGGCGGAGCTCCTAGGAGAGGTGACATTGGGGGGTGGAGCTCCTAGGAGGGGTGAAATTTTGGAGGTGGAGCTCCTAGGAGGGGTGACATATTGGAGGTGGAGCTCCTAGGAGGGGTGACATATGGGGCGGTGGAGGTCCTAGGAGGGGTGACATACTGGGGGTTGGAGCTCCTAGGAGGGGTGACATACTGGGGGTTGGAGCTCCTAGGAGGGGTGACATATTGGGGGTTGGAGCTCCTAGGAGTGGTGACATATTGGGGCGGAGCTCCTAGGAGGGGTGACATTGGGGGGCGGAGCTCCTAGGAGGGGTGACATATTGGGGGTTGGAGCTCCTAGGAGGGATGACATGTTGGGGGTGGAGCTCCTAGGATGGATGACATGTTGGGGGTGGAGCTCCTAGGATGGATGACATGTTGGGGGTGGAGCTCCTAGGAGGGGTGAAATTTTGGAGGTGGAGCTCCTAGGAGGGGTGACATATGGGGCGGTGGAGCTCCTAGGAGGGGTGACATATGGGGCGGTGGAGCTCCTAGGAGGGGTGACATATTGGGGGTTGGAGCTCCTAGGAGGGATGACATGTTGGGGGTGGAGCTCCTAGGAGGGATGACATGTTGGGGGTGGAGCTCCTAGGAGGGATGACATGTTGGGGGTGGAGCTCCTAGGATGGATGACATGTTGGGGGTGGAGCACCTAGGAGGGGTGGCATATTAGGGGGTGGTGGAGCTCCTAGGAGGGGTGACATTGGGGGGTGGAGCTCCTAGGAGGGGTGACATATTGGGGCGGAGCTCCTAGGAGAGGTGCCATTGGGGGGTGGAGCTCCTAGGAGGGATGACATGTTGGGGGTGGAGCACCTAGGAGGGGTGGCATATTAGGGGGTGGTGGAGCTCCTAGGAGGGGTGACATATTGGGGGGTGGAGCTCCTAGGAGGGGTGACATATTGGGGGCGGAGCTCCTAGGAGGGATGACATGTTGGGGGTGGAGCTCCTAGGAGGGATGACATGTTGGGGGTGGAGCTCCTGGAGGGGTGACATATTGGACGTGGAGCTCCTAGGAGGGGTGACATATTGGACGTGGAGCTCCTAGGAGGGGTGACATATTGGACGTGGAGCTCCTAGGAGGGGTGACATGTTGGGCGGTGGGCTCACCGTTCACATTGAAGTTGATGAGGAACTCCTCCACGCCTTCCTCCTGCTTCTTCTGGCCCAGGTGCACCAGGCTCTTGCACAGCGGGGTCAGGGCGTTGGTGAACTGTACAGGGACCACAAACTCCAGCAGGTGGGGCCACAGGATCTGCCGGAGGAACACGATGTGTTAACTATTCACCTGACATAAGCCGTTGGTGCATTAACCTCTTCCTGCCATGCAGTACACCGCAACATCGGTGTCTGAGCGGAGCACAGGGTCACGTTTCACACATCAAGTAGAAGAATCGCATAAAAGTATCAAAGACAAAATATCAAAATGTCGGCAGCATGTCAGGGGTTAACAGCGCGATGTGCAGCGGTGGCGGGGACTCACGTTGCTCATGCGCTCCACCGTGGTGCTGATCAGGTACAGGGTGTTGATACTGATCCGTCTCACACTTTCTTCCGTCACGTCTTCCTGCCCGATGCTCTGCCGCCGCCGCGGCTGATGACGGAGGGGAGACCGTTAATATCTGAGGGGTCCGCGGATGGACGCTCCGCATGTGATGGCGCAGAACCCACACAGCAGGTACTACTCCTCCCATCCTGCAGCTTACCGAGCTCTCCGCAGACACGCAGCACAGCCGGATGATGTAGTCCAGCATCACCTCTCCCCCCGGCTGCTCCAGGTAGCCATGATGGGCCATGGTACTGATCAGCTGCACCATCGCCTTCCTCACCTGCCGAGAGAGAGGGTACAGGAGACCGCCGGACGTGCCAGGGCCCCCGGGGCAGAGACAAGCCATACAAGGGGCCCCCGGGGCAGAGACAAGCTAAACAAGGGGCCCCCGGGGCAGAGACACGCCAAACAAAGGGACCCCCTGGGCATAGACACGCCAAACAAGGGACCCCCGGGGCAGAGACACGCCAAACAAGGGGCCCCCGGGGCAGAGACACGCCAAACAAGGGACCCCCGGGGCAGAGACACGCCAAACAAGGGGCCCCCGGGGCAGAGACACGCCAAACAAGGGGCCCCCGGGGCAGAGACACGCCAAACAAGGGGCCCCCGGGGCAGAGACACGCCAAACAAGGGGCCCCCGGGGCAGAGACAAGCCAAACAAGGAGCCCCCGGGGCAGAGACAAGCTAAACAAGGGGCCCCCGGGGCAGAGACACGCCAAACAAAGGGACCCCCGGGGCATAGACACGCCAAACAAGGGACCCCCGGGGCAGAGACAAGCCAAACAAGGGGCCCCCGGGGCAGAGACAAGCTAAACAAGGGGCCCCCGGGGCAGAGACACGCCAAACAAAGGGACCCCCGGGGCATAGACACGCCAAACAAGGGACCCCCGGGGCAGAGACACGCCAAACAAGGGGCCCCCGGGGCAGAGACACGCCAAACAAGGGGCCCCCGGGGCAGAGACACGCCAAACAAGGGGCCCCCGGGGCAGAGACACTCCAAACAAGGAGCCCCCGGGGCAGAGACAAGCCAAACAAGGGACCCCGGGGCAGAGACAAGCCAAACAAGGGGCCCCCGGGGCAGAGACAAGCCAAACAAGGGACCCCCGGGGCAGAGACACGCCAAACAAGGGGCCCCCGGGGCAGAGACACGCCAAACAAGGGACCCCCGGGGCAGAGACACTCCAAACAAGGAGCCCCCGGGGCAGAGACAAGCCAAACAAGGGACCCCGGGGCAGAGACAAGCCAAACAAGGGGCCCCCGGGGCAGAGACAAGCCAAACAAGGGACCCCCGGGGCAGAGACAAGCCAAACAAGGAGCCCCCGGGGCAGAGACAAGCCAAACAAGGGACCCCGGGGCAGAGACAAGCCAAACAAGGGGCCCCCGGGGCAGAGACAAGCCAAACAAGGGACCCCTGGGGCAGAGACAAGCCAAGCAAGGGGCCCCCGGGGCAGAGACATGCCAAATAAAGACCCCATGGGCAGAGACACTAAATAAGGACCCCAGGGGTAGACGCACCAAAACAGGAACCCCCACACACATGGGATGACTCTGGGTGAGGCCACCACACATACACCCTAGGTGAGCCACACACAGGGGGACCCCAGACAAGCCCACCAGACACAAACATACAAATGGGAGGACCCCAGGTGAGCCCATGGCACAAACTCCCATGGTGGGAATAGTTTTGGGGGGATGCAGGGACACTCACCTGGTTGCTGCCGTCCTGGAGGGACGCTCTGACCGCAGTCAGGATCAGAGGTTTTTTCACCTCCATCACAGAAGCTGAAATCCAAGATCAGTCAGAAAATGAGAGCAAAGCATCATCATCATCTGGGAAGCCTGTGGCCCCGGCCCCCGCTTACCTGCAGAGTTGATGACCTGCTTGAGGATTACCAGGGTCCCCACACGCACTTTGGGGTTACTGGTCTCCAGTTTGGGGAGCAGAAAGGAGAGGAGGTTATCGGGAAATGAAGAGGCTGTGGGAAAGATGGAGGTTACAGCGAGACGCAGGAAGGTGAGCGGGAGAAAACCTCAACTCTATTACAAGGATCGAGACGTAGGAGATGTAGAAAAAGGAGAGTGACAACAACAGTAAAGTCACAAAGTACAACCGCCGTCCCTCACCGAGCGGCAGGAACCTCGCTGTCACAACGTATCACTCACAACTGCTGGTATATGGAGGGAGAAATACGAAGGGACAGGGCCGAAAAATGCTGGTAAAGAAAATATCCGCAGCACACACGTCCATTATCAGAAGGTTGTATAGAAGCGAGGCGAAAATAACCGATGAATCCGCAGCAGATTCAGCCGGGAATCACTCGGTAAGCCACCAAATGATAATGACCACTTCTATACCGGGACCAACTTATACCAACGTGTATCTATAGGCCACTGGAATACCGGTGTGTAGATGTGATGGGACAGAATCACTCCCCTCCTCTGAGGAAGCCGTACATGAAACGCGCGTCGGGGCTCCTTCCCTGCCACACAGGTCTAATTCTACTTTGTACACTGGTCTTTCCAATCCTTTCATGTAATTTTGTGGCCGGCGTTTCTCCCTCCATATACCTGCACTTGTGAGTGATACATTGTGACATTGAGGTTGCTCTTACTATTCAGTAAGGGCGGTTGTACTTTATGGCTTTTTGTGTGCCTTTGCCGTGTTTGTTACTCTCCTTTTCATGTTTTTATACATTTTCTACGTCTTAATCGTTGTAATAAAGAGTTGAAGTTTTCTCCTTATGGCTCATGTTCCTACATGTTTATAGGATTTTGGTATTTAATGATGGGAGGGCCCTTAATGGTGTTGGTCCATCAGATCACTATTTACATGCCCCGCCCCTGAGGAGCCACATGGTAGTGCAGTCACAGAGGCAGCAGAACAGAACCCTCAGCATTTACCTCAATCACATGAGAATATAACAACTGCCCCTTTAATGAAGAGTCAATGCAAACCCCTAGTGAATAAACAAGAGTGTTCTTCCACCCCACAAACCCAGACTATCCCCCCGCTTACCGAGAACTGTGAAGCAGCGCAGAACCTCGTTCCGATTCCTCACCAGCATCTGTGTGGCCGCGTCTGTGGAGGAGCAGATCTGCAGACAACATGGAGGAGTCAACAGTCCACCTACACAGCACACGCTCGTTCCAGCGCCCCAGAACGCACCCGCCCAACCTGTCCTGTTTTCCCCCACACACCCCAGAAGATTCATGCAAGCAGGCAGGCTGGGGGTGCCGCCCCAGAGGACCCATGCAGGCAGGTTGGGGGGCACCGCCCCAAAAGACCCAGGCAGGCAGGGGGCACCGCCCCAGAGGACCCAGGCAGGCAGGCTGGGGGGCACCGCCCCAGAGGACCCAGGCAGGCTGGGGGGCACCGCCCCAGAGGACCCAGGCAGGCTGGGGGGCACCGCCCCAGAAGACCCAGGCAGGCAGGCTGGGGGGCACCGCCCCAGAGGACCCAGGCAGGCAGGCTGGGGGGCACCGCCCTAGAGGACCCAGGCAGGCAGGCTGGGGGGCACCGCCCCAGAGGACCCATGTAAGCACAGCTTTAACTGGTAAACAAATCCGAGACCAACGATGCCTCCACGCTGCAATCCTGCGACTACTTAGCTGCTCCCTTTCCCTCCTCCATGATTAATTAGTGGATCGCACAGAACAGGTCGGCGGGCGGCCGTCACCTCACCTGGGTGTGCAGCACTGACAGCACAGACTCTATCTGAGGCTCCAGCGTACGGCTCTCATTACCCACCGCGCTCTCCAGGATCTGACACAGACTCTGCAAGAAGAGAACCATCATAGAAGAGACTAAAGGGGCCGGCGCACAGAGAGAGAGAGAGCCGGGGGAAGGAGGGGGCCGGCGCACAGAGAGAGAGCCGGGGGAAGGAGGGGGCCGGCGCACAGAGGGAGAGCCGGGGGAAGGAGGGGGCCGGCGCACAGAGGGAGAGCCGGGGGGGAAAGGAGGGGTCCGGGCACAGAGAGAGAGCCGGGGGAAGGAGGGGGAGAGGGGGAGAGAGAGAGAGAGAGAGAGAGAGAGAGAGAGAGAGAGAGAGAGAGAGAGAGAGAGAGAGAGAGAGAGAGAGAGAGAGAGAGAGAGAGAGAGAGAGAGAGAGAGAGAGAGAGATGGGGGAAGGAGGGGGCCGGCGCACAGAGAGGGAGCCGGGGGAAGGAGGGGGCCGGCGCAGAGAGAGAGGGAGCTGGGGTAAGGAGGGGTCTGGACACAGAGAGAGAGCCGGGGGAAGGAGGGGGCCGGCGCACAGAGAGGGAGCCGGGGGAAGGAGGGGGCTGGCGCACAGAGGGAGAGCCGGGAGAAAGGAGGGGGCCGGCGCACAGAGAGGGAGCCGGGGGAAGGAGGGGGCCGGCGCACAGAGAGAGAGAGCACCGGGGTAAGGAGGGGGCCGGCGCACAGAGAGAGATAGCTGGAGGAAGGAGGGGGCCGGCGCAGAGAGAAGGAGCCGGGGTAATGAGGGGGCCGGCGCACAGAGAGAGGGAGCCAGGGTAAGGAGGGGGACGGCGCACAGAGAGAGGGAGCCAGGGTAAGGAGGGGGACGGCACACAGAGAGAGGGAGCTGGGGTAAGGAGGGGGCCGGCGCAGAGAGAGAGGGAGCTGGGGTAAGGAGGGGTCTGGACACAGAGAGAGAGCCGGGGGAAGGAGGGGGCCGGCGCACAGAGAGGGAGCCGGGGGAAGGAGGGGGCCGGCGCACAGAGATCCGGGGGAAGGAGGGGGCCGGGCACAGAGAGAGCTGGGAGAAGGAGGGGGCCGGCGCACAGAGAGAGGGAGTCGGGGTAAGGAGGAGGCCGGCGCACAGAGAGAGCCGGGGTAAGGAGGGGGCCGGGCACAGAGAGAGAGAACAGGAGGAAGGAGGGGGCCGGCGCACAGAGAGCGCCGGGGTAAGGAGGGGGCCGGGCACAGAGAGAGCTGGGAGGAGGGGGCCGGCGCACAGAGAGAGCAGGGGGAAGGAGGGGGCCGGGCACAGAGAGAGAGAGCAGGGGGAAGGAGGGGGCCGGCGCACAGAGATCCGGGGGAAGGAGGGGGCCGGGCACAGAGAGAGCTGGGAGAAGGAGGGGGCCGGCGCACAGAGAGAGGGAGTCGGGGTAAGGAGGAGGCCGGCGCACAGAGAGAGCCGGGGTAAGGAGGGGGCCGGCGCACAGAGAGAGCAGGGGGAAGGAGGGGGCCGGGCACAGAGAGAGAGAACAGGGGGAAGGAGGGGGCCGGCGCACAGAGAGCGCCGGGGTAAGGAGGGGGCCGGGCACAGAGAGAGCAGGGGGAAGGAGGGGGCCGGCGCACAGAGAGAGCAGGGGGAAGGAGGGGGCCGGGCACAGAGAGAGCTGGGAGGAGGGGGCCGGCGCACAGAGAGGGAGCCGGGGGAAGGAGGGGGCCGGCGCACAGAGATCCGGGGGAAGGAGGGGGCCGGGCACAGAGAGAGCTGGGAGAAGGAGGGGGCCGGCGCACAGAGAGAGGGAGTCGGGGTAAGGAGGAGGCCGGCGCACAGAGAGAGCCGGGGTAAGGAGGGGGCCGGGCACAGAGAGAGAGAACAGGAGGAAGGAGGGGGCCGGCGCACAGAGAGCGCCGGGGTAAGGAGGGGGCCGGGCACAGAGAGAGCTGGGAGAAGGAGGGGGCCGGCGCACAGAGAGAGCAGGGGGAAGGAGGGGGCCGGGCACAGAGAGAGAGAGCAGGGGGAAGGAGGGGGCCGGCGCACAGAGATCCGGGGGAAGGAGGGGGCCGGGCACAGAGAGAGCTGGGAGAAGGAGGGGGCCGGCGCACAGAGAGAGGGAGTCGGGGTAAGGAGGAGGCCGGCGCACAGAGAGAGCCGGGGTAAGGAGGGGGCCGGCGCACAGAGAGAGCAGGGGGAAGGAGGGGGCCGGGCACAGAGAGAGAGAACAGGGGGAAGGAGGGGGCCGGCGCACAGAGAGCGCCGGGGTAAGGAGGGGGCCGGGCACAGAGAGAGCTGGGAGAAGGAGGGGGCCGGCGCACAGAGAGAGCAGGGGGAAGGAGGGGGCCGGGCACAGAGAGAGAGAGCAGGGGGAAGGAGGGGGCCGGCGCACAGAGATCCGGGGGAAGGAGGGGGCCGGGCACAGAGAGAGCTGGGAGAAGGAGGGGGCCGGCGCACAGAGAGAGGGAGTCGGGGTAAGGAGGAGGCCGGCGCACAGAGAGAGCAGGGGGAAGGAGGGGGCCGGGCACAGAGAGAGAGAACAGGGGGAAGGAGGGGGCCGGCGCACAGGGAGCGCCGGGGTAAGGAGGGGGCCGGGCACAGAGAGAGCAGGGGGAAGGAGGGGGCCGGCGCACAGAGAGAGCAGGGGGAAGGAGGGGGCCGGGCACAGAGAGAGCTGGGAGGAGGGGGCCGGCGCACAGAGAGGGAGCCGGGGGAAGGAGGGGGCCGGCGCACAGAGATCCGGGGGAAGGAGGGGGCCGGGCACAGAGAGAGCTGGGAGAAGGAGGGGGCCGGCGCACAGAGAGAGGGAGTCGGGGTAAGGAGGAGGCCGGCGCACAGAGAGAGCCGGGGTAAGGAGGGGGCCGGGCACAGAGAGAGAGAACAGGAGGAAGGAGGGGGCCGGCGCACAGAGAGCGCCGGGGTAAGGAGGGGGCCGGGCACAGAGAGAGCTGGGAGAAGGAGGGGGCCGGCGCACAGAGAGAGCAGGGAAGGAGGGGGCCGGGCACAGAGAGAGAGAGCAGGGGGAAGGAGGGGGCCGGCGCACAGAGATCCGGGGGAAGGAGGGGGCCGGGCACAGAGAGAGCTGGGAGAAGGAGGGGGCCGGCGCACAGAGAGAGGGAGTCGGGGTAAGGAGGAGGCCGGCGCACAGAGAGAGCCGGGGTAAGGAGGGGGCCGGCGCACAGAGAGAGCAGGGGGAAGGAGGGGGCCGGGCACAGAGAGAGAGAACAGGGGGAAGGAGGGGGCCGGCGCACAGAGAGCGCCGGGGTAAGGAGGGGGCCGGGCACAGAGAGAGCTGGGAGAAGGAGGGGGCCGGCGCACAGAGAGAGCAGGGGGAAGGAGGGGGCCGGGCACAGAGAGAGAGAGCAGGGGGAAGGAGGGGGCCGGCGCACAGAGATCCGGGGGAAGGAGGGGGCCGGGCACAGAGAGAGCTGGGAGAAGGAGGGGGCCGGCGCACAGAGAGAGGGAGTCGGGGTAAGGAGGAGGCCGGCGCACAGAGAGAGCCGGGGTAAGGAGGGGGCCGGCGCACAGAGAGAGCAGGGGGAAGGAGGGGGCCGGGCACAGAGAGCGCCGGGGTAAGGAGGGGGCCGGGCACAGAGAGAGCTGGGAGGAGGGGGCCGGCGCACAGAGAGGGAGCCGGGGGAAGGAGGGGGCCGGCGCACAGAGATCCGGGGGAAGGAGGGGGCCGGGCACAGAGAGAGCTGGGAGAAGGAGGGGGCCGGCGCACAGAGAGAGGGAGTCGGGGTAAGGAGGAGGCCGGCGCACAGAGAGAGCCGGGGTAAGGAGGGGGCCGGGCACAGAGAGAGAGAACAGGAGGAAGGAGGGGGCCGGCGCACAGAGAGCGCCGGGGTAAGGAGGGGGCCGGGCACAGAGAGAGCTGGGAGAAGGAGGGGGCCGGCGCACAGAGAGAGCAGGGGGAAGGAGGGGGCCGGGCACAGAGAGAGAGAGCAGGGGGAAGGAGGGGGCCGGCGCACAGAGATCCGGGGGAAGGAGGGGGCCGGGCACAGAGAGAGCTGGGAGAAGGAGGGGGCCGGGCACAGAGAGAGCTGGGAGAAGGAGGGGGCCGGCGCACAGAGAGAGCAGGGGGAAGGAGGGGGCCGGGCACAGAGAGAGAGAGCAGGGGGAAGGAGGGGGCCGGCGCACAGAGATCCGGGGGAAGGAGGGGGCCGGGCACAGAGAGAGCTGGGAGAAGGAGGGGGCCGGCGCACAGAGAGAGGGAGTCGGGGTAAGGAGGAGGCCGGCGCACAGAGAGAGCCGGGGTAAGGAGGGGGCCGGCGCACAGAGAGAGCAGGGGGAAGGAGGGGGCCGGGCACAGAGAGAGAGAACAGGGGGAAGGAGGGGGCCGGCGCACAGAGAGCGCCGGGGTAAGGAGGGGGCCGGGCACAGAGAGAGCTGGGAGAAGGAGGGGGCCGGCGCAGAGAGAGCAGGGGGAAGGAGGGGGCCGGGCACAGAGAGAGAGAGCAGGGGGAAGGAGGGGGCCGGCGCACAGAGATCCGGGGGAAGGAGGGGGCCGGGCACAGAGAGAGCTGGGAGAAGGAGGGGGCCGGCGCACAGAGAGAGGGAGTCGGGGTAAGGAGGAGGCCGGCGCACAGAGAGAGCCGGGGTAAGGAGGGGGCCGGCGCACAGAGAGAGCAGGGGGAAGGAGGGGGCCGGGCACAGAGAGAGAGAACAGGGGGAAGGAGGGGGCCGGCGCACAGAGAGCGCCGGGGTAAGGAGGGGGCCGGGCACAGAGAGAGCAGGGGGAAGGAGGGGGCCGGCGCACAGAGAGAGCACAGGGTGGCAGCAGCAGGACCCTGCTCTCACCTTGGTCACATAGTACGGCTCCACGTTCTTCTTGTAGAGGGACAGGATGCCCGGGAGCAGGCGAGACAGTTGTTCCTCCAGCTTCTCATTGGGAAGTAAGTGACTCATTGGACCCAGAGCCTCAACCACTGCGAGCCGGACCTGCAGAGGGCCACATGGGGGAAAGGCAGTGGGTCATAGGGACAGTGGAGCCGTTTTGTGGTGGCGGGCAGCCCCCAGGAGCAATAATTGGGGGAGGTGCGCAGATGCTGCGGAGCTCGGCCTGCGCGCTCTCACCTTGGACTCGCGGTTCTGCAGCCAGTTATTGAACAGGACGTCATGGGCGCTGTACAGGTCACAGGAGAAGGTGTCTTTCCTCACAGTGGGGTCCGGGGCCTTGTCCAGATTAGCCAGGTATTCCAGAATACTCTCACTGAAATGCTGCAGAGCTGAGAAAGGCCGCTGTTACAGGCTTTATAACGAGAAGCACATGAGCGCTGCACTCTGTGCTTAGGAGACCGTCCACCGCTGAATGCCTCAGGAGGTGGCTGGTAACCGAGGCAACGGCAAGTGAATGGGAGCAAAACAGTTCCAGAGGTTTAGGAGAAGTCAGACGATTTTTATTAAGACGGAAATTGCAAATTGGATTTTTTCATGCACTTCACAACGTTACATGGAAGAGGTCGAGAAAACCCCTTTAAGCCCCACATCATGGCCACACCCCATGGCCCAAGCGTCACACGTCACGGCCCGAGCGTCACGTGACGGCCACACCCCATGGAAAATAACCCCACGTCATGGCCACACCCCGTGGCCCGAGCGTCACACGTCACGGCCACACCCCATGGCCCGAGCGTCACACGTCACGGCCACACCCCATGACCGGAGCGTCACACGTCACGACCACACCCCATGACCGGAGCGTCACACGTCACGCTCACACCCCATGGCCCAAGCGTCACACGTCACGGCCACACCCCGTGGCCCGAGTGTCACACCCACACCCTGTGGCCCGAGCGTCACACGTCACGGTCACACCCCATGACCGGAGCGTCACACGTCACGCTCACACCCCATGGCCCGAGCGTCACACGTCACGGCCACCCCCCATGACCGGAGCGTCACACGTCACGCCCACACCCCATGGCCCGAGCGTCACATGTCACGGCCACCCCCCATGGCCCGAGCGTCACACGTCACGGCCACCCCCCATGACCGGAGCGTCACACGTCACGCCCACACCCCGTGGCCCGAGCGTCACACCCACACCCTGTGGCACGAGCGTGACACGTCACGGCCCGATTGGGTTTTTGTTTCTTACGAGCTCCTAGGGCCAGAACTTATGATCACGGTGTGGTCATATGGGGGCAGTTTTGTTGTTTTTAGGGTCAGTTGTATTTGTCAGTAGCGTCATGTTGGGTGCATGTAAATCATTAAACTTTTACACACTTTTCTGGAAGGACCTGACACAAAACAATGCTACTGTATGAGGCTTCTTGTTTGGGAAAAGTGGTCGTTTTTACTGGGACATCGGACTTGGATTATTTTTTGAGCCTTCTAGTAAAAAATTACTGTAATCCAGAACAGTTTTTTTTAAGGAGCTCATAGTTTGTGCTATTATACTCGGTTTATATGGAAGGGCTGCGCTTTTCCTTCTCACCACTGAGCGGAGCGAGGACTCGGTTTTTGTGAAACGAGCCGTAGATTTTATTGCTAATACTTTGGGACACAGTTTTTTGGTTACTTTTTGTTTCATTTTTGTGTGTGGTAAAATCAGGTCCGGGTGAGATGCACCCGGCGGGCCGCGTCCAGAGGCGGGCGGTGCGTCCAGAGGGGGGCCGTGCGTCCAGAGGGGGGCCGCGTCCTCACCGGTCAGGCAGCTGAGCGGTCTTATGTTAGGGAGAAAATAGACATTTAATGGTGGACAGTGTGCCAGAGCCTGAGAGGTGTGCAGCTGGGGAGTGACCAGCGAGAGTGTCCGTGGAGGGGCAGGCAGATGATGCACACTTACGCAGCACTTCTCTTGCAGTTAGATCACTGTACATCTCTCGCCATCATAGCGGCGGCTCCCGGTTAGATGCTCGCAGGGCTCTGGGCTGGCGGGTGGTGGGGAAGCTCGCAGGGCTCTGGGCCGCCGGCCCGTGGACTAATGACCCAATCACAGAACCAGGGTCCTACACACTTTTTGCCCAATAATAACACCAAGTTGCTCGAGCGCAGCACCAGCTGCTCGCCGTGTCCCGATCGTCACGGATGCACAGCTCCAGTGTGCAGAAAAGGAAGTGAGAAGTAAAGCGCCCACCCGGGGAGACCCCGACCATCACTTTCATGTATATACACCCGTGCAGGGTCAGGGGCTCCTGTGCATCCTGCATGCACCACAAGCATGTCTCCCCACATTACTCACCAACACAGAAGACGGCCTTCACGGGGTCCTGCTTTACCATCCCCAACATCGGGAGCATCGTGCCCAGGATAGAGTTCAGGAACGGGACCATGCCAAATACTGCGGAGAACAGCCACAGTCACTACATACAGCGGGCCCCGGAGGACTCACAACATGGGGCCCCAGGCAGGCTACAATGGCTATGTAATGTTACAGCGCACGCGAGGGGCTGCAGACAGTCAGATTACAGTCATGGAAGGGTTAATAGACTATTCTCATGAATTATAATCCCAGTAGTATCCGGTGACCGCCCGTCACCTCCGGCGTCGGTATCTGATCTCACATTATTATTATTTATATAGCACCATTAATTCCATGGTGCTGTACATGAGAAAGGGTTACATACAGAATTATACATATCGTTTACAGCAAACATATTTACAAGGAGACTGGTACAGAGGGGCGAGGACCCTGTCCTTGCGGACTTACATTCTACGGGATAATGGGGAGACGGCAGCTCGGCTGGTGGTGGCGCGGCAGAATTAAATGGTTATTGCAGGCTGTAGGCTTTCAGGTTCCATCTGAAGGATCCGAGGGTGGTGGATAGTCGGACGTGTTGAGGCATGGAATTCCAGAGGATGGGGGATATTCGGGAGAAATCTTGGAGGCGGTTGTGTGAGGAACGAATATGTGGAGGAGAGTAGGAGGTCTTGGGAGGATCAAAGATTACGTGAAGGAAGATTAGTTCAGAGATATAGGGAGGGGACAGGTTGTGGACGGCTTTGTAGGTCAGTGTTAGTAGTTTGAACTGGATAGGCTGAGGGAATGGGAGCCAGTGAAGAGATTTACAGAGGGGGGAAGCAGAGGAGATCCCATCCCGTCTGTCATCACAAGAAGGATCCACACAAGCCTCATTATACAGAAGATCTGGGGGCAGCTCTGATGATGGAGGAGACGGGCAGTCACCAGATACTGATGATGGAGGAGACGGGCGGTCACCAGATACTGATGATGGAGGGGACGGGCGGTCACCAGATACTGATGATGGAGGGGACGGGCGGTCACCAGATACTGATGATGGAGGGGACGGGGGTCACCAGATACTGATGATGGAGGGGACGGGCGGTCACCAGATACTGATGGAGGGGACGGGCGGTCACCAGATACTGATGATGGAGGGGACGGGCGGTCACCAGATACTGATGATGGAGGGGACGGGCGGTCACCAGATACTGATGATGGAGGGGACGGGCGGTCACCAGATACTGATGATGGAGGGGACGGGCGGTCACCAGATACTGATGATGGAGGGGACGGGCGGTCACCAGATACTGATGATGGAGGGGACAGGCGGTCACCAGATACTGATGATGGAGGGGATGGGCAGTCACCAGATACTGATGATGGAGGGGACAGGCGGTCACCAGATACTAATGATGGAGGGGACGGGCGGTCACCAGATACTGATGATGGAGGGGACGGGCGGTCACCAGATACTGATGATGGAGGGGACGGGCGGTCACCAGATACTGATGATGGAGGGGACGGGCGGTCACCAGATACTGATGATGGAGGAGATGTGCAGTCAGCAGATACTGATGATGGAGGGGACGGGCGGTCACCAGATACTGATGATGGAGGGGACGGGGGTCACCAGATACTGATGATGGAGGGGACGGGCGGTCACCAGATACTGATGGAGGGGACGGGCGGTCACCAGATACTGATGATGGAGGGGACGGGCGGTCACCAGATACTGATGATGGAGGGGACGGGCGGTCACCAGATACTGATGATGGAGGGGACGGGCGGTCACCAGATACTGATGATGGAGGGGACGGGCGGTCACCAGATACTGATGATGGAGGGGACGGGCGGTCACCAGATACTGATGATGGAGGGGACAGGCGGTCACCAGATACTGATGATGGAGGGGATGGGCAGTCACCAGATACTGATGATGGAGGGGACAGGCGGTCACCAGATACTAATGATGGAGGGGACGGGCGGTCACCAGATACTGATGATGGAGGGGACGGGCGGTCACCAGATACTGATGATGGAGGGGACGGGCGGTCACCAGATACTGATGATGGAGGGGACGGGCGGTCACCAGATACTGATGATGGAGGAGATGTGCAGTCAGCAGATACTGATGATGGAGGGTATGTCAGGAATCACACCAATTTGTCATGAACCGGGGTTGTTTGGTTGCCCCTGGTTCCTTCTGAAGGGGATTTATCTATATCCCACTTCCAGTTTGGAACTTGTATCTCTCCGACGCGCCCTTAATCTCAGGTCAGGTGGGGTACTGCATCTAAGACAATTAGTCACCAGAAAGTCTGCCTTACTTTGTACTGGCTATTGGGCACACTGCAGCGAGGGCGGTATAACTACTCCCACTCAGGCGGGAATAATAATTATCAACGCCGTCCGTCGCTACAAAGCCTCCCAAACGCACAGAACAAATCCGCTGCCACCAGCTCCGAGTTAGTAATTATTAACGGGTCCGGAGCTAACCCAGATTAGTAGAGTAATTCACCTCAGAGGACGTGACTATTGAAATATGTATAAAAATATATGTGTGCAGTGAACTATGTATAGGTTTATTGTGTGACTAGTAATAATTGAACATCTGTCCTGAAGGCTGCAGGTCTCACCCAGGTGTTAATATGTATTTTCCGGAGACAGCAGACTTCTGTCTCCAATCTCACCAGGGGGGTCATGCTGGGAACCAAGAAGCAAGGGAACATTTGACACCTCCTAGCTCTTTGAAGAGAGATGTCAATTACAGCCCGACACTGTCTATCTGTGGGAAGCTTTACACAAAGAATCTCAGAGAAAATAATATATTCGTTGGGGGCTCGGTTGTGGTCCAATCAAAAACAAGCAATTAGAATATCAACTTGAGGGTCTGGTCTAGAAATCTGACCTCCAGAGTGACTATAAATTTGGCTTGTATACATTCAAAATTGTTCACATGTGAGGGCAGCCTGGGAAGCTGATGTGATCCAATCTATATTCATCCTACCCTCAGGGAGCAGAAGCAGACTACAAGTTAGCTATTTCTATAAATTTCCTCCTGTTTATTTTATACTGTTTTGTATAGTTGTATGTCTTTTAGTTACATATTTTTGTATCTTTTTCTTTACTGTAAGCACTGTACTTTTTGTATTAAAGCATAAAACTTTAACAGTTGAACCTTGTATGGTCTAAAGAATTCATAGCCTAAGGTGTGTGAGCTGTTGTGAATTTGGTTTCTGGGCTCCCCCGGTGGTCACTGGTGGTACTGAACTTGTGTGCTTCATCTCCTCTGTTCACCTGTTTCCATCAGGATGTGGGAGTTTCTATTTAGCCTTGCTCCTCAGTCATTTCTATGCCGGCCAACAATGTTACCAGAAGCCTTTCTGTTGCATGTTCCTGCTCCTAGACTACTATCAGCTAAGTTGGACTTGTAGTCCAAAGATTGTTTTGCATTTTTGTTCCAGTTCTCTGTTTTTGAATATTTCTGAGGCTGGAAGCTCTTGTGAGCTGAAATTGCCACTCTGGTGTCATGAGTTGATATTAGAGTCTTAAAGTAATTTCAGGATGGTGTTTTGAAAGGGTTTTCAGCTGACTGTAAAGTTCCCTTTTCTGTCTTCCTACTATCTAGTAAGCGGACCTCAATTTGCTAAACTTATCTTCATACTTCGTATGTCATTTTCCTCTAAAATCACCGACAATATATGTGGGGGCTACTGTCTGCCTTTTGGGGAAAATTTCTCTAGAGGTAAGCCAGGTCTGTATTTTCCTCTGCTAGGGTCAGTCAGTCCTCCGGCTGGCGCTGGGCGTCTAGGGATAAAACGTAGGCACGCTACCCGGCCACTGTTAGTTGTGCGGTAGGTTTAGCTCACAGTCAGCTCGAGTTCCCATCTTCCAAGAGCTAGTCCTTTTGTATGCTTTACTACGGTCTCTTGCCATTGAGAACCATGACAGTGAGCCTTATGAGTGGTAGACAGTAGTAGTATTTCCGGGACTCATCGCCCGTGTATTCGGTGAGTGGGGACAGTGTGTATGAGCGGGTGTGTGGCCTGGGTCGGTGTGTGATTTATGCTCCCATTACAGCATAGGACAGAGGCTGAATGCTGGACTGAGAGTGGGGAGATAGATTAACCATGGCAAGCACAACCCCAAGTCACAAGCTGAGAGCGGGTATGTGACAAATTAGCGGCAGCACGGAGATATTCACAATACTCTTATGTAAGGGAAAACCTGTCTGTCTGTCCATTTTTAAGCCACTAAATAACTCCTCCTGTATGGATGGATGGAGGGACAGGTTCCTAGTCTAGCCCCATAGTGCTCAGCACTGCGTTCACCAACTCTTCGATATGTTCTGAGGAAAATAGATATTTCCTAACCTCCAGGTTCCTATGGGGTATGGACTCTTCCCATCTACCTGAAGACGACTCAGATGTCTGATTCGGAGTCAAAGTCCTCCACCTGAAACTCTCTTTTTATGGAGAGATGGACCAGGTGAGGGAGGTGGTGGGGGAGGGGTAACTGTGGCTAATGAGACCTGGACCTCGTTTGACGAGCGTACATATCTCCTCGATTAGAGAAGGGTCCTAAGCTCTGACCACCTTATCCGTACAAGATTGGCATAGCTTTTTCTCCCATCTCAAGGGCAGCTTTAGATTACAGATGGCACATTTGCTTCTAGTGGAGGTTTTATGGGTAGACTTGTCTCCCTAAAATAAAGGAAATATAAGTAGGGGAGCCTTATAATACCCATACTCCTATTAGGACCTTTCCCCAACACTTACTGGGGCAGGGGGAGCGCTGAGCTCTGCAGGCGCAGGGCAGGATGTATTCTCCATGCTGACAGGGGATCAGTTTTACCTGGGAGACGTCTTCTGGCAGGTTTATATAGCCTATAAACACTGCCTATCAGAGCTGGCAAGATGTCTCCCCCTCCAAGGTCCGCAGCAGGCATCAGACTCTTCAGCGTGCTTAGCACGCCACTAGGCATCCAGGGCCCGCTCAGGGCTTAGACAGGAAGAAGTACACGTTCCACACTGGAACGCTGGACCCGGAAGTGACGCGACTTCCGGGTCACCGAACGGCGCGCACAGGAGGGGGAGTAGCCGGAGGGCTCAGGGAGGCATCTGTTGTGAATTCTGTTCTTGGGCTCCCTCCGGTGGTTATAAGTGGTAGTGCTGCTGTCTCTGGATCTCAGCATTTATCAGGTGTGTCCACTGAATTGCAATTCTGACTGGGCTATTTAGTCTTGCTCTACCCTTTAGTCAGTGCCAGTTGTCCATTGTTCCTGGAGGATTCACATCCCTGCCTGGTCTCTCCTTCTTTGCTGTTCATTTCAACAAAGATAAGTTCTGGCCTTGATTTTTGCTGTCCACATGCTGTGGGCCTTATTGTTCAGTTCTTTTCCACGTTTTTGTCTTGTCCAGCTTGGTCTGTATAAGGATTTGTTTAGCCAAGCTGGTATCTCTGGAGATGCAGATATACCCTCCATATCTTTAGTTAGCTGTGGAGATTTTGTATTTTCTGTGGTGGATATTTTTTAGTGTTTTAATACTGACCGCATAGTACTCTGTCCTATCCTTTCTATTTAGCTAGAAGTGGCCTCCTTTGCTAAATCCTGATTTCAGTCTGCATATGTTATTTCCCTCTCCTCTCACAGTCAATATTTGTGGGGGGCTGTCTATCCTTTGGGGATTTTCTCTGAGGCAAGATAGTTTTCCCTTTTCTATCTCTAGGGGTAATTAGACCTCCGGCTGTATTGAGATGTCCAGGGAGTGTTAGGTACATTCCACGACTACATCTAGTTGCGGTGTTAAGTTCAGGGTCTGCGGTCAGTACAGCGCCCACCTTCTCCAGAGTACGTCTCATGCTGCTCTTAGGCCACCAGATCATAACAGGCATCCAGGAAGGGGATCACTGTCAGGTGGGCCAGGAGAGGTCCCAGAAACCACCCGAAGGGGAGAAGGGAGCAGAACAGAGGAGGAAGGCAGAGCCCAAAAAGCATTTAATTGAAAAGAACACTTACAGCTCGTTATGTCATTGCATCATGATGGCTGGCCGTGTGCTGAGGAGGATGGGTTACATCTAGATGCATATCACACATCTATACAGCAGCTAGACCCCGGATGAAAGTCACTGCAAGACTGCTGTCTCAAAGCCAAAAACCTAGGCACTCCCCCTGTGGTGACCTCACTTAGAGGCTGAAATCTCCCCTTTACTTGGAGCAATGGCAACTATTTTTATGCCTAGCTCACAGTATGAATCTCGTATACTAAATACACAATGATCAGGATGTGCCCCACATCATGGGGATTCTATTAAGTGTAAACACGGAGTGTTACATGACCCGCTCACGGAGAAATCCACTCTTTGCACTTAGCTGCTAGCGGTTTCAGTGAGTTTTAGATCTATTGATGGACGTCCGGAATATATCATTCTCATATCTCTAGCTCAGATTGGTGCCCCCTACATATCACTTTAAAGGTACACTGTCACCTGAATTTGGAGGGAACAATCTTTAGCCATAGGGGCGGGGATTTCGGGTGTTTGATTCACCCTTTCCTTACCCGCTGGCTGCAATATGGGATTGAAGTTCATTCTCTGTCCTCCGTAGTACACGCCTGCACAAGCACAAACACCCGAAAACCCCGCCCCTATGGCTAAAGATTGTTCCCTCCAAATTCAGGTGACAGTGTCCCTTTAATAGAACAAAGAATCGCATGCTTTCTGTACTAATTTTGGCCAGTACCAGGTGGGAGGGGGAATGAGTAGTGTTCACAGAGTCTGGTATTTGCAGCGTAAAGCCATAAACTGCTCAGTGCGGCTGCTACACATTGGTATCAAGTTGACCAGAGTGTGTCTGCCATAGAGCTTTGTTTTCGTATCAGTGAATGCAGTGGGGGAGAAAGGGGAGGGGGGGTCGAATCTTCAGTGTGTGTCTGTGCCACGGTACCTTCTAGAACTAAACTCACGATATGGCACTTTTTCATTATCGGGACACTGATGATTGAGGGGACGGGCAGTCACCAGATACTGATGATGGAGAGGACAGAGGTCACCAGATACTGATGATGGAGGCAACACAGTTTGGTCCAGAAATCTTCGTCCAGTAATGAATCCTGGTAATTTCAGCTCTGCAGGCCGCTCTATTGCTATTTAAGTGGAGACTTTCAGTGTTATTTAAAGGGGTTGAACAGAAATCTCCTGTGAAATGTTAGGGAATTGCAGCCATTTTCCTAGAAATCCTCCTCATTTCATGGGTTCAGAAGTTATTGGACAAATTCACTTCCCCATAAATAAAATGTCCATGTTTAACCCTTTCTAGAGAATCCATTGCAGCATTGACGGCCTCAAGTCTGGAGGCGATGGACGTCACCATCGCTGGTCTCCTCCAGTGTGAGGCTTTCCAGCAATGATGGCCTGAAGTCTGGAGGCCATGGACATCACCATCGCTGGTCTACTCCGGTTTGAGGCTTTCCAGCAATGACAGCCTGAAGTCTGGAGGCCATGGACGTCACCATCGCTGGTTTCCTCCAGTGTGAGGCTTTGCAGCAACGATGGCCTGAAGTCTGGAGGCCATGGACGTCACCATCGCTGGTCTCCTCTGGTTTGAGGCTTTGCCAACTTTCCTGCAGTGACTTCTATAGTGGTTTGTAGTTGTACACACAGGATTCATCAGCCATGTCATCAATAACCACTAGTGACCCGATGCCATTGGCAGCCATGCATGCCCACGCCATCACACCACCTCCACCTTGTGTTACACTGGATGTGCCGAGGATCAGGAGCAGCTCCAAGCCTTCTCCAGACTTTCTCCTTCCCATCTGTCACACGGCGAGACAGAGGGGGAGGAAGCTCTGCCACTAGAGAAGGATACAAGGTGACACCCGATAATTGCCCTGCGCCCGCTGAGCTTCCTACCGCCCCAAGATGGGTTCTTTCACCCCGTGCAGCGATCACGTTCCTATCCCTGTTTTACCCCAAGTACCACCCTGACTCGTGAATAGGATAGCAGGAATGATGGACCTGCTGTCATGATAATGTAAAAATGCCACATTGTGAGTTTAGTTTTAGAAGATTACATGGGAGACACACGCTGTGAGCCATTCCGACCCCCCTCTTCTCACTCTGCCTGCGTGTATAATTCAAAACCCCTCAGTTTCCCTCATCCCACAAGAATTTATATAGCTCTACGCTCCTAATAGCCGACTCTGAACACTACTCATTACCCCCTCCCACCTGGTACCAGCCAAAACTAGTATAGAAAGCATGAGATTGTTTGCTCTATTAAAGTGATATATAGGGGCACCGATCCGGGCTAGTGATATAAGAATTATATATTCCGGATGTCCATCGATAGATTTTATCCTAGGTGCAGTACCCTGTCTGACCTGAGGGTAAGAGGGCGCCAGAGAGCTGCAAGTTCCAAACCGGAACT
Organism: Ranitomeya variabilis; assembly: GCF_051348905.1. NCBI lineage: Eukaryota > Metazoa > Chordata > Amphibia > Anura > Dendrobatidae > Ranitomeya > Ranitomeya variabilis. The sequence continues at coordinate 580,614,023 of NC_135237.1, forward strand.
GGGAAGTGGGATACAGATAAATCCCTTTCAGAAAGAAACAGGGGCAACCAAACAACCCCGGTTCATGACAAATTGGTGTGACTGGTGGGGATGATAAAGGTGTCCTCCCGGTGAACTGTGACATTATTGGTGGGATCCCTGACATACGGTGGGATTTGTGACATATTGGTGGCAGAGCAGTGGGATAATAGAGCATTAGTTATCTGGTTTGAGCAATCATTCCTCTCACTAAAAACTTGCACAGTTCTTGCGAGGACTTGACGCAAAAAAGTTTTGAAGAACCAGCTCAGTGTTGACTAATCCTGAGACAATGGTATATACTTGCGATTACCCCCTAACCTTCTTTTCATTTTTCTATCCTATCTTTTATTTGGCAATGATCTCCGCAAAAGAAGAAGCCTGGTACACCCAGAAGAGGGACACTCTTGCTGGAGTATGCACGTACAATAGCCTGGACCCACATAGCAAAACCAAGGCTCAATTGGTCACGGAACTGGTACAATTTGAAGACGACCAAGCCCGGTTTCAGAGCCCAGTGGCCGCAGAAGCCAGCACAAGCGAAAATGGTGCTGCAGCAGAAGTCCAACCACTGAATGATGGCCCTACTTGCAACCAGGGCGGACTGTACCCCAACCTGCTGGAGGCCTTGGAGCAACTCCCCGCCGACAACTGTGATGGACGTCTGCAGCTGCTCCAGCAATGCCAGGAGAGAGGCCAAGCGGAGCAGGAGTACCAGCTGCAGTTAGCCCAACTCCAGGGGCCGAAGTCGTCCCAGTCCAGCGGTGAGCCCAACAGCGCTCAGACCCCTAAACCCCGGCCAGAGCACTTTTCTATGATCGAAAAGGAAGGGAACTTGGACACTGAGAGCCTTTGAAAAGGCCTGTAGACAGTATCAGCTGCCGAATGATGAATAGGTCCGATACCTGACCCCAGGGCTAAGAGGCAAAGCTCTGGAGGCGTTTGCTGCTCTCCCTCAAGATCAAGATGGTGACTATGATGCCATCAAGCAGGCCCTGATAACAAAGTACCAGCTAACACCTGAGGTTTACCGTAGAAAAATTCCAGAACCTCCAACGTGGCCCACACGACAGCTACGGCGATGTGGCGAATGGACTCGGGACCCACTTTGACCAGTGGATCCAAGGACTGTCAGTGACTACCCTTGCACAGCTGCGAGACCTTATGATCAAAGACCAGTTCTTACATCTATGGCCAGCTGAGGTGCGACAGTTAATGATCGACAGAGAGCCCAAAGACGCAGATAAAGAGAGCAGATTGCCGATGCCTATAAGGCCAACCGTAAATCGGAACTGCGGAAGCCAGTCACCACCAGCTGGAGAGGGGGTAAGCCTGCAACCAATGCCAGTACCCCTGCCAGCCAACTCACCAGAGGTCCTGTCCCTGTTGCCAACATCATCAGACCTACCACCGACCGACCCTCGCTAGTGTTTTCTCTGCAAAGGGACTGGTCATTATCAGTGCCCATTGTCCAGAGAAGCAGAACCCCCCCAGCCAAGGCCCCAGGGCCTAATGCAGCAGTTCTTTTGGTGGGTGGGGTGGTTAGGAGGGTGTGTGACAACGTGCAGCATGTCACCGTGGGGGGCCATGTCGCTACAGGCCTCAAGGACACCGGGGCTGAACGAAACTGAAGAGATTATTCTGGGGAAAACCATGTCACCGGGATTGAGGGCATCCGCTGTCCCCTGCCAATGGCCCGGGTGTATATAGATTGGGGTGCCGGGAGCGGAGTGAAGGAAGTTGGGCTGTCCGATAAACTGCCCACTGATGTTTTATTGGGGACTGATTTGGGGCGGATGGTTGCATATTATATCCCCGACTCCTCTCCCCAATCGAATGCTGATGATAGCAATGGGAAATTACATGTGTTACCTGACAATGCTTTACCGATTAATGATGTACCTGATAATGATTTTTCTGAAAATGCCGAGGGTAATACTGATAATGATGAAAATGTGCATGTGTTACCTGCTAAACATTTGTATCCTAAGGATGATGTGTTCACAGGTGGAGGAGTGCTCAGCCACGACACTGCGCGGGGAGGGATGGATTAGGAACCTCTAAAAAGAGCAAGCTGCTCAGGGAAATGGGGAGATGCATGGGAACCGTGAGGAAGGTGATGCCGTGCTACTGACCAGTGACGCAGAGGAAGGTAACTGCCCCATAAGTAGCACTGCTCCTGGAATGTTGGGGGTGGATGGGGAGGTAGTACCCATAGCAGCACCGGCTGATGGGTCTGTGTAAATCCCCGGGGAGACAGCCTACGTAGCTGCTGTCACCCATAGTCAGAATGCCCGAAACGCAGATAACGTTCTGCCTTCTGGACCCTCCTCAGTCACAGGTGTGCCTGAACCAGAGATGGACCCAGAGCAGGTCCCAGAGGGTTCCCGTGAGGAAGGGACCCTGATGTCACTTCTGGCTGCCTCCAGCCAGGAGTTCCAGGCTGCTCTGCACTCAGATGCGAACCTGGAGACCTTGAGACACCTCGCTGAGACGCCCACCTCCGTGACTGATAAGGAGAGGGTGTTCTGGGAACAAGGGAGGTTGTACCGGGAGACAGTACCCAGAAAATCGCAAAAGGAGTGGTTGAGGGAAAGACAGCTGGCCGTCCCATACCTATTCAGGGGTGAGTTGTTACGGATTGCCCATGAGATCCCACTCACTGGATACTTGGGGATCTGCAAAACAAAGGCCCGGCTGTCTCAACACTTCTATTGGCCTAAGATGGGGACAGATGTGACAAACTACTGCCGCACCTGTGTCACCTGTCAAAGAGTGGGGAAGGCGGGGCCTGCTCTTAAGGCTCCCCTGATCCCTTTGCCAGAGATAGAGGAGCCTTTCCAGAGGATCGCGGTGGACATTGTGGGCCCGCTGGCCGTCCCCAGCAGCTCTGGAAAGCAATACATCCTCACTGTGGTAGACTACGCTACCCGGAGGCAATGGCTCTGTCCTCAACTAGGACGGATAAGGTGGCGGATGCACTGTTGGCCATCTTTTCACGGGTATGATTTCCCAGGGAGATGCTTACCGATCAAGGGACCCAATTCATTTCTTGCCTAATGGAGGCTCTCTGTAAGAGAATGCAGGTGTGGGGGTCGCACACATTCAGCAAAGCATCGCATTAGCTAAGCATCAAGTTATAGGGCAGTTATTCCATGGCAGTTAGGGCAGAAGTCAGGTAACCCACACTCTGCTCTCCCTTCTATCCATGTGCTATATTCCTATCCTCCTATATTCCCTTGCCATCCACATTCACAGCCCCATCCCACCTCCATCACGACTCATACACATCAGCCCCTCTCTCCTTCACTCTCCCATGTACAGCTCCCATGCACTTCTCACCTTCCTGAAAAACCTCAGCCCGTCTTGCCCAAACACACTGCACAAAAAAACTTCTTACAATTCCAAAAACTTCTTGCTTTTTATCTTCCTCCTCCTACTGATTTCAGGAGACATCTCCCCCAACCCAGGTCCACCATCCCACAACCTCAACTGCTACCCTACCTGACATCAAAACCATTCTAACCTTACTAATATTAGCTGCACTCCCTCGTCTCCTTTTAATTGTGCCCTTTGGAATCCACGGTCTGTATGTAACAAGCTTCCTTTCCTGCACAACTACTTTCTGAACAACTCTAAATCTATTGGCTCTCGCGGAAACCTGGATCCAGGACTCTGACACCGTCTCCCCTGCTGCCATTTCCCATGGTGGCTTACAATTCTCACATTCCCCAAGACCCACAAACAGACATGGTGGTGGAGTTGGCATACTCCTGTCCCCACAATGCACTTTCCAGGTCATCCCCCCAGTTCCATCACTCTCATTCCCTTCTTTTGAGGTCCACACCATCAGGCTCTTCCGTCCCCTCTCCCTCAGAGTAGCGGTCATATACTGGCGCCCAGGCTCACCCACCCACTTCCTGGACCATTTCTCTGCCTGGCTGCCGCAGTGCATGTCCTCAGAAATCCCAACCCTTATTCTGGGAGACTTCAACATCCCCATTAACAGCCCCACTTCCACATCTGCATCCCAGCTTCTATCACTAACCACTTCGCTCGGCCTCTCACAGATCTCAACCTCCGAAGCACACAAAGACGGTAACACCCTTGACATGGTCTTTGTCCGGCTCTGTTCAATCTCCTACCTAGACAACTCACCGCTTCCCCTCTCTGATCACAGCATTCTCTCATTCACGCTCAATTCCTCGCCCACCCCAGCACTCTCCTACCTACCACACATTCAGAAATCTACAAGCCATTAACTCTCATACACTTTCAGACTCCTTACACTCATCATTGTCCCCAATCTCCTCTTTTTCCTGTCCTGATCTGGCTGTACATCACTACAATGACACTCTTAGAAGCACCCTAGACCAAGTAGCTCCCCTCACCCTCAGAACCTCCAAACACAGAGTGAAACAGCCCTGGCTCACATCGCAAACCCGATTTCTCCAGCGATGCTCTAGAAGTGCTGAACGCTTATGGGAGGAAAACTAGCACACCAGAAGACTTCATACACTTCAAATTTATGTTAAAAACCTATAAATCTGCCCTTCATCTCGCCAAACAGGCCTACTTCACCAACAACCCCAAGAAAATTTTTGACACCCTTCACTCCCTCCTTAGGCCGAAAGCACAAGCCCCTATCACAGACATTTGTGCTGATGACCTGGCCTCCCACTTTATAGAGAAAACTAGCTGAAGAGCCCGGCGTTGCCTGGGCATAGTAAATATCTGTGGTTAGTTATAGCACCTCACTTCTCTTATTTTCCCATCACGCCTCATTTAGCACATCACTTCTCTCAGCTTCCCCCTCACATCTCTCATTTTCCCCTAACACTTGTCATTTCGACCTCACATCTGTCATTTTCTGATCACTCCACTATTTTCTCTCACTCATCTCATTTTGCACTCACACCTCTCATTTTCCCCTCATTATATACATGTTTGTCATCTCCCTTATATATAGTATACACCTGTATGTCATCTCCCCTGTATATAGTATATACACCTGTATGTCATCTCCTCCTGTATATATCTGTATGTCATCTCCTCCTGTATACAGTATATACCTGTGTCATCTCCTCCTGTATATAGTATATATCTGTATGTCATCTCCTCCTGTATACAGTATATACCTGTGTCATCTCCCCTGTATATAGTATATACCTGTGTGTCATCTCCCCTGTATATAGTATATACCTGTGTGTCATCTCCTCCTGTATATAGTATATTTCTGTATGTCATCTCCTCCTGTATATAGTATATACGTATGGCATCTCCCCTGTATATAGTATATATCTGTGTGTCATCTCCTCCTGTATATAGTATATACCTGTGTGTCATCTCCCCTGTAAATAGTATATACCTGTGTGTCATCTCCTCCTGTATATAGTATATATCTGTATGTCATCTCCTCCTGTATTACACCTCGTTCACACGTTATTTGCTCAGTATTTCTACCTCAGTATTTGTAAGCTAAATTGGCAGCCTGATAAATCCCCAGCCAACAATAAACCCACCCCCTGGCAGTATATATTAGCTCACACATACACATAATAGACAGGTCATGTGACTGACAGCTGCCGTATTTCCTATATCGTACAGTTGTTGCTCTTGTAGTTTGTCTGCTTATAAATCAGATTTTTATTTTTGAAGGATAATACCAGACTTGGGTGTGTTTTAGGGCGAGTTTCATGTGTCAAGTTGTGTGTGTTGAGTTACGTGTGGAGACATGCATGTAGCGACTTTTTGTGTGTCGAGTTGCATGTGACTGGTTAGTGTAGCAAGTTTTGCGCGTGGCGAGTTTTGCGCATGGCGAGTTTTATTTGTGGTGCGTTTTGAGTATGTGCAAGTTGTGTGAGGCAACTTTTGCATGTATTGCAACTTTTGTGCAGGTGGCAATTTTTCCGCGTGTGCAAGTTTTGCATGTGGCAAGTTTTGCATGTGGCGAGTTTTAAGCGGTGACTTTTGTGTGTCGACTTTTATGTGGTGAGGTTGGTGTATGTGTGGTGAAATGTGTGCTGAGGGTGATATGTGTTCAAGCACGTGGTAGTGTGTGGCGCATTTTGTGTGTGTGTTCATATCCCCGTGGTGGTGTGGTGAGTATCCCATGTCAGGGCCCCACCTTAGCAACTGTACGGTATATACTCTTTGGCGCCATCACTCTCATTCTTTAAGTCCCCCTTGTTCACATCTGGCAGCTGTCAATTTGCCCCCAACACTTTTCCTTTCACTTTTTCCCCATTATGTAGATAGGGGTAAAATTGTTTAGTGAATTGGAACGCGCGGGGTTAAAATTTCGCCTCACAACATAGCTTTGACGCTCTCAGGGTCCAGACGTGTGACTGTGCAAAATTTTCTGGCTGTAGCTGCGACGGTGCAGATGCCAATCCCGGACATACACACATACATACATACACACACATTCAGCTTTATATATTAGATAACATCCGTCAGGAAATCCACTCCTAATCACCAAGTTCAGTGACTCCCAGCCCTCCCTGCATCATTCTTCACATTCGATCCCATCACAGAAGAAATCTCCAAGCTCCTCTCCTCTTCTCGTCCGGCTACATGCACCACCGACCCCATTCCCTCTCATCTCCTCCAGTCTCTCTCTCCAGTCGTCACTACTCACCTAACTACAATCTTTAATCTCTCCCTCTCCTCAGGCATTTTCCCCTCTTCCTTCAAACACTATCATTACTGCATTACTAAAGAAACCCGTTCTCGACCCATCCTGCACAAATAACTACAGACCGGTCTCCAATCTCCCCTTCATCTCTAAACTCCTGGAGCGCCTGATCTACTCCTGCCTTACCCGTTACCTCTCCACCCATTCCCTTCTAGACCCTTCACAGTCCGGCTTCCGCCCCTACACTCGATAGAAACTGCACTCATCAAAGTGACCAATGACCTTCTGACAGCAAAATGTAACTGTGACGAGGGAACAGCCGCCATCTTGGACGGGCATACTAACAGAGATTGGCGTGACTCCATTTTGTCTCCTGGTCACAGGTCTGCAGAGAGGAGTGCTCCTGGCCCCCACCTTTTCTAATGAACATAGTGCCTATTAGTATGGTAATCGGCTGAGCTCAGTGTAGATTGCAGAAGGTACTTCAAAGCTCAGGGAGGAAGCCACACCAGCAGGGGGCTTGGAAATGCCTGGGGGCTTAATTAAAGCACGCATGTCAAGGGGCCACTGGATACACATCTCTTATGGCTGTCCAGTCAAACCGTCTCTGACATGGAATCGTGAATTATGGACGCATCGTCCGAGGTACCGGCTCATAAAAAAATATTCCCCTCGTCCTAAAGAAATGGTGCATCTAATAGTGCGACTCCTGTGTCCCTGGGAGGTCTGAAACCCGAGATATAGAGATCAGCCTCCCACAGGGACCGAATGGGTCCAGGTTTGATCCCTGTCCGACCGGCAGAACAAACCACAGGCGCTGGTACTGCCCGGGTACTGATCCGATCATCCTGAGAGAAGTTATCCCATTTATTAGATATTGGAATAAATCTTGCAGGAAGGCAGAGGGGTGGAGATTGCTAAGCCCACCCAGCTACAGGGGGAGGGACACGGCAGGGTTAAGAGCTGGAACATGTGGAGAGTGGGACACACAGAAGATGACCACCTAAGAAACAGGGCATATGCCAGCCAGAGGGGGGCAAGCACATGCTTTCTGGGGGCTGCCCAGCAACTAAAGTTTGGACCTGCGGAACGCTGCGCCCCCCGGCTTCCACAAGCGACCTCTAACCTGGTAAAGTGACCTCCAGCTTTATACCTTAAGCCTTGTATTATTATTGTTATATTGTACTCTGACTGTAACTCTTGATATATTGTGATTGTATATTTCTTGTAATTACCTAGTGCGCCCTTAAGGCAATTAAATCATAAATTAATTTTGGGCTGATCCTTTTACTCTGATTGCGAATCTTAGAATACCCAGTGTGGGTAACAGGGCAGTCTCCCCGGCGGCCATTTGCTCTAGGTGCAGTTCCCTTACTGACCTGAGAGACAAAGGGGGCGCCGGAGAGCTGTGCCTGTGTAGTGACGTCACGGATTGGTGACGTGGGAGGAACAGGGGCTTCCTTCACAGTAACGGTGACCACTCTCTGCTCATTCTTCTCGATCTTTCTGCAGCTTTCGACACTGTTGACCACCCTCTCCTACTCTCTAGGCTCCAGTCACTAGGCATTAAGGACACTGCTCTCTCCTGGTTCTCCTCCTACCTTTCTGAACGCTCCTTCAGTGTTCTGTTCTCTGGCTCCACTTCATCTCCTCTTCCTCTCACTGTCGGGGTACCTCAGGGCTCAGTCCTTGGCCCCTTCTCTTCTCCCTCTACACGGCCCCAATTGGACAGACCATCAGCAGATTTGGCTTTCAGTACCATCTTTATGCCGACGACACACAACTATACACGTCATCCCCTGACCTTACCCCCGCTGTTCTACAGAACGCCACTGACTGTCTGTCCGCAGTCTCCGACATCAGGTCCGCTCTCTATCTGAAACCCAACCTCTCCAAAACTGAACTTCTTCTGCTCCCGCCATCTACTAACCTCCCTAAATCTGACATTTCCCTCTCCTTGGGTGGCCCCATAATAACACCCCGGCAGCAGGCACGCTGTCTGGGTGTTATGTCTGACTCCGATCTCTCCTTCACCTCCCACATACAATCTCTTGCCCGCTCGTGCCGCTTACACCTAACGAACATCTCTAGAATCCGCCCTTTTCTCACCATGGAGACAACAAAAACTCTCACTGTCGCCCTAATCCACTCCCGCCTGGACTACTGCAATGCTCTATTAATTGGCCTCCCCCTCACTTGACTTTCCCCTCTCCAGTCTATCCTTATTGCATAGAAAGGAAAGAAAGCTAGGGAGCCAGCCCACTGATCCTGAAGAGAAGCACGGAAGAAGTCCCAATGTGACGTGAGTAAATAGAAAAAACGAAATTTCCAGCTTGCTCTTGATAAAATATAAATCTTTAATCCAAATGGTTAAAGTAGCAGTACAGGCTCCCTGGACCCACCATAAACCCCTGAGGGTAAGCGACGCGTTTCGACTGACAAGCAGTCTTTATCCAAGCTAATCTACCCCGTACAAACACCGTTATTTAAAGACCCGACAACCAATAAGAATCCTGATACAAATCACATGATATAATCAATGAACAGGTCCTGAGAAAATAGGTGAGAATAAAAACAACACAAAAAGCGAGAATGAAATAAATATATACAAATATAAAATAACAGAATTATACATGAATTAAGCTGCAAAGAAATGACGGAGATCAATAGTGAAACAATTTCATTTCTGTGGTTGAGTCCGTCAGGAAACCTTGTGCGCAGCGTAAAAATCCAATCTGCTTCACGGGTGAGTAAAGTTCTATGGAAATCACCCCCACGATGAGGTTTATTGACCCTTTCGATGCCAGAGACTCTGACATTGTTGTGGCTAGAAGGGCACCCACTCTTGGGAACATTTTATCACCCAGTCTATTTATTTCAGAGAAACCGCAATCTACATGGTTACGTTGTAAAGGTAGCTATAAATGTAACGTCCGCAACTGTTCCACCTGTAGACAAATGATCACCACTAAATCTTTTACTGATCATACGGGTTCTAACATTTTTTATATAAAGAAATTCATTAATTGCAATACCCGTTTTGTAATATATAAAATTGATTGTGTTGCTTGCAATAAATCTTATGTCGGTTGCACTATTCGTAAACTAAAGAATCGGGTTTCTGAGCATCTGCATGACATTTCTAATGAAAGAAATTTTACCCGCAATATCTCTTCTGCAGCCAAACATTTTATAGATTATCATTCACGTGACATTTCATCTTTCAGAGTCTCTGGCATCGAAAGGGTCAATAAACCTCTCGCTTTTTGTGTGGTTTTTATTCGCACATATTTTCTCAGGACCTGTTCATTGATTATATCATGTGATTTGTATCAGGATTCTCATTGGTTGTCGGGTCTTTAAATAACGGTGTTTGTATGGGGTAGATTAGCTTGGATAAAGACTGCTTGTCAGTCGAAACGCGTCGCTTACCCTCAGGGGTTTATGGTGGGTCCAGGGAGCCTGTACTGCTATTTTAACCATTTGGATTAAAGATTTATATTTTATCAAGAGCAAGCTGGAAATTTCGTTTTTTCTATCCTTAATGCAGCAGCCAGGGTCGTCCATCTGGCTAATCGTTACTCGGACGTGTCCGCTCTTTGCCAGTCGTTACACTGGCTGCCCATTCATTACAGGATACAATTCAAAGTACTTGCTCTCCCCCACAAAGCTCTCCACAGTGCGGCCCCCTTACATCTCCTCCCTCATTTCTGTCTATCAGCCTAGCCGACCGCTGCGCTCTGCAAATGACTTTCGTCTAACCTCTGCACTAATCCGTACCTCCCACTCCCGACTCCAAGACTTCTCCCGTGCTGCACCAATCCTCTGGAATGCTCTACCCCAACATATTAGGACCAGCCACAATTTGCATAGTTTTAGGCTCTCGCTCAAAACACATTTGTTCAGAGCGGCCTATCACGTTCCCTAATCAGTCATTTTATGTTTGTGTGTAGCCCATTCACTATCTCATCTACCCCCCACCCCCTGAAGATGGCCGGACCCTCATTGTAAATACATCATTGTAAATACTCACCGGTACTTTGTATCTCCCCACCTCATTGTAGATTGTAAGCTCTCACGAGCAGGGGCGGCTTATTGTGCTTTATTATTGTATTGTTAACGTTGTTACTTATGACCGTTGTGTTTGAAACTGTAAGGCTATGTGCACACGTAAGAAAAGAGGTGCAGAATTTTCTGCACAAAATCTGCATCTCCTGGCAGAATCCACAGCTGCGTTTTTTGTGCAGATTTTATTTCTATAATGGAGGGCTGCAGAACTGCACAAAAGTAGTGACATGCACTTCTTTGAAATCTGCAGTGTTTCTGCGCAGATTTTTCTGCACCATCTGCACAGCTTCTTTTTTCTTTTCACATTGATTTACATTTTACTGTAAATCACAGTGCAGTTCTGCAGCGTTTTTTTGTGCTGCAGATTTCAAAGAAGTGCATGTCACTTCTTTTGTGCAGTTCTGCAGCGTTTCTGTACCCCTCCATTATAGAAATAAAATCTGCACAAAAAAAACGCACAAAAAACGCAGCTGCGGATTCTGCCAGGAGATGCAGATTTTGTGCAGAAAATTCTGCACCTCTTTTCTTACGTGTGCACATAGCCTAAACCGTAAAGAGCTGCGGAATATGTTGGCGCTATATAAAGATTATTATTATGTGAAGTGTCTGGTATCGAGTGCGTATCACCCACAGACCAGTGGCTTGTGTGAGCGCTTCAATGGTACCCTCAAACAGATGTAAGGCATGCTGGCTGACACAAGAACGCGACTGGGAGCGGTACCTCACACACCTGCTATTCGCTTACCGAGAGGTTCTGCAGGCCTTGACGGGGTTCTCCCCCTTTGAGCTCCTGTACGGCAGGCGAGTCCAGGGACCTTAGGGTGAGCATGCTCGGGGTAGGCGAAAAGCCTTTCACGTCAATATGATGAAGGCTCATCACGAACGTGAAGCCTACGTCCTAAAGGTCTGCAGCCTGCCCGAAGACGGGAGGAAGACTGTTGTGAATTCTGCTCTTGGGTTCCCTCCGGTGGTTGTTGGTGGTAGTGCAGTTGTCCCTGGGTTGCAATCCTGGGCAGGTGTCCCTGCTGATTGCAGCTCTGACTGGGGTATTTAGGTGTGCAAGATTCATTAGCCCTTGTCAGGTGTCCATTGTTCTTGGAGGTTTTTCATCTGTCTGGTTCCTCCTGCCCTGCTTCCAAATCAGCAAAGATAAGTGTCTGGTTTTTGTTTCTACAGCACACATGCTGTGTGCTTTACAATTCAGTGCTATTCATTGTTTTTTCTTGTCCAGCTTAGACTGTGTTTGGATATTTCAGTCAAGTTGGATTCTCAGGAGATGCAGATATACATTCCATGTCTTTAGTTAGATGGTGGAATTTTTGTATTATCTGCTGTGGATATTTTTAGGGTTTTAATACTGACCGCTTAGTATTCTGTCCTATCCTTCCTATTTAGCTAGCGTGGCCTCTTTTGCTAAATCCTGATTTCTGCCTGCGTGTGTCTTTCCTCTAATACTCACAGTCAATATTTGTGGGGGGCTGCCTATCCTTTGGGGTTCTGCTCTGAGGCAAGATAGAATTCCCATTTCCATCTATAGGGGTATTTAGTCCTCCAGCTGTGTCGAGGCGTCTAGGATGTGTTAGGTACACCCCACGGCTACTTCTAGTTGCGGTGTCAGTTTAGGGATTGCGGTCAGTACAGGTTCCACCTACTCCTGAGAAAGTCTCATGCGGCTCCAAGGTCACTGGATCATAACAGAAGACCCCCTCCTGGACATGCTGGCCCAAGCCAAGGCCGGTGGGGCCCATCAAGGACGTGGAGGTAAGCGCCTTGTTAACCGAACCCCAGCGGTCACAGTTGCGGACCCCGCTGGAACTCTTCCGGCAATGTTCTCCAACCGACCTGGAAGGACTGAGTTAGCGGTCCACGAGGTGGACATTGGGAATCATGCCGCACTACGGCAAACACCCTATCGGATCTCCGACCAGGTGCAGCAGGTTATGCGCCAGGAGATTGATGAAATGTTACAGCTGGGGGTGATTCAACGGTCAAAGAGAGCGTGGGCCTTGACTGTAGTTCTCGTACCAAAGAAGGATCAGACCACCCGGTTCTGCGTGGACTACAGGAGGCTCAACACCATCACAGTCTCTGACGTGCACCTAACGCTGCGCATCGAGGAGCTGCTTAAGCGGTTAGCGCCAAAAGGGCAGCGAACATGGCAATGCCGACCGGTTGTGCCGCCGGGGTGAACTATCCGAGGTGCACATGGAGGAGTACCGAGAGGTTCTGCAACCGTAGCGCAGTCCAAAAAGGGGAGGTGTAATGTAAAAATGCCATATTATGAGTTTAGTTCTGGAAGATTCCATGGCAGACACGCTGTGGGCCATTCCGCACCCCCCCTCTTCTCACTCTGCCTGCTGCCTGTGTGTGTAATTCAAAACCCCTCAGTTTCCCTCCTCCCACAAGAAATTTATATAGCTCTACGTTGCAAATACCAGACTCTGAACACTACTCATTCCCCCTCTCACCTGGTACTGGCCAAAACTAGTAGAGAAAGCATGAGATTCTTTGTTCTATTAAAGTGATATATAGGGGCACCGATATGGGCTACAGATATAAGAATTATATATTCCAGATGTCCATCGATAGATCTATAACTCACTGAAACCGCTAGCAGCTAAACGCAACAAGTGCAGAGAGTGGATTTCTCAGTTAGCGAGTCATGTAGTTACTCCGTGTTTACACTTAAAAGATCATTGTGTATTTAGTATACGAGATTCATACAGCGAGGTAGGCATAAAAATAGTTGCCATAGCTCCAAGTAAAGGTGAGGTTTCAGCCTCTAAGTGAGGTCACGACAGGGGGAGAGCCTGGGTTTTGGTCTGTGAGACAGCAGTCTTGCAGTGTCTCGGTCTGAGGTCTAGCTGCTATACAGGGGTGATGCATCTGGATATATGCTCATCTTTCCCCCACAGCACATGGTCAGCCATCAGATGATATGACAACGAAATGCAAGTGATTTTTCAACCTTAATCCCATTTTATTTGTAATGGTCTTGTACATATGATAATTGTCTTTATAATATCTTTTTATACTTTGTACACACTGCCTACCTTTTTTTGGAGTAAACTATAAAACTGCTAGCTTGTCTCTCCTTGCTCTATAACGAACTGACACGTCCTCTGAAATGAATTACGCTACTAATTTGGGTTGGCTCCGGACCCGTTAATAATCACGAAATCGGAGCTGGTGGCAGCGGAATTTGTCCTGTGCGGTTGGGAGTCTTTGTAGCGACTGGCGGCATTGATAATTATTGTTCCTGCCTGAGTGGGAGTAGTTATATTGCCCTCGCTGCAGCGTGCCCAATAGCCAGTGCAAAGTAAGTCAGCCTTTCTGGCGACTAATTATCCTAGGTGCAGTACCATGACTGACCTGAGGGTAAGGGCGGTGCCAGGGAGCTGCAGGTTCCAAACCGGAACTGGGAAGTGGGATATAGATAAATCCCCTTCAGAAAAGGAACAGGGGCAACCGAACAACCCCGGTTCATGACAAATTGGTGTGAGCGGTGGGTGTAGTGAAATATGTCTAGGTATGATTGTGTGACTTGCAGTGGTTTAGCATATGCCCTGAATGCTGCAGGTCTCACCAAGGTGTTAAAATGTGTTATCCTGAGAATGCAGCCTTCTGTCTCCAATCTCGCCAGCCAGGGGGCCTAGCTAAGGACCAGGAAGGAGATGAAGCGCTTCATACCTTCGGCTCTTTTGAAGAGAGATGTCAATTAGGGCCTGACACCATCTATCCGTGAGAAACTTTTAGGGCCCCTTTCCACTTGCGAGGAAAACGGACGAGTGCAATCCGATAAAAAAATTGGATTGCACTCGGACCAATGTTATTCAATAGGTGTCTTTTCATTTGCGATTTTTTTCTCAGCTGAAATCAGACTGAGAAAAAAAAAAAAAAAAAAATCGCACAGCACTCGCACCATGCAAGTTCTGTCCGATTTTTACGCACCGGTGTCCTTTGAAAAGCCGGCAATTCAGTGCGGTGTACAGTAAAATCACACTGACAGGTTAGAATAGAGTAGATATATACACATAGAATAGGTATATATATATATATATATATATATATATATATATATATATATATATATATATATATATATATATATATATATATATATACACATAGAACACATACATACACACACACACACACACACACACACACACACACACACATATATATATTTATTGTCAGTGAGACACCTATATATGTATATTTATATTTAATGCAGCGCTAGATAGCATAAAAGCCGCTAATTCAATTGCCGGCTTTTCATTTCTCCTTCACAAACCCGACAGGATATGAGACATGATTACATACAGTAAACCATCTCATATCCCCATTTTTTTTTTTTGCATATTCCACACTACTAATGTTAGTAGTGTGTATGTGCAAAATTTGGGCGCTGTAGCTATTAAATTTAAGGGTTAAATGGCGGAAAAAAATTGGCGTGGGCTCCCGCGCAATTTTCACCGGCAGAGTAGTAAAGCCAGTGACTGAGGGCAGATATTAATAGCCAGGAGAGGGTCCATGGTTATTGCCCCCCCCCCTGGCTACAAACATCTGCCCCCAGCCACCCCAGAAAAGGCACATCTGGAAGATGCGCCAATTCTGGCACTTGGCCACTCTCTTCCCACTCCCTGTAGCGGTGGGACATGGGGTAATGAAGGGTTAATGCCACCTTGCTATTGTAAGGTGACCTTAAGCCAGATTAATAATGGAGAGGCGTCAATTATGACACCTATCCATTATTAATCCAATTGTCTGAAAGGGTTAAAAAAAACACACACATTATTAAAAAGTATTTTAATGAAATAAACACAGCGGTTGTTTTAATATTTTATTGCTCTCTCAATCCATGTGAAGACCCTCGCTTGGCAAAATAATAAACCAACAATATACATACCTTCAGATGACCTGTCACGTCCCACGAGGTAATCCATCTGAAGGGGTTAAAATATTTTACAAGCAGGAGCTCTGCTAATGCAGCTGTGCTGGTGCTTGTAAGCCCCGGGGAATGAAGGAAATGTAGGTCAATGACCTATAGTTACCTTCAGTCGCGGTGATGCGCCCCCTGCTGGTTGTCCTATGACCTCGAGCGTGGGAAAAAGTTCCTAGGCTGCTGTTCATGAGGACAGCCAGCAGGGGCGCATCACCGCAACTGAAGGTAACTATAGGTCATTGACCTACATTTCCTTCATTCCCTGGGGCTTACAAGCACCAGCACAGCTGCATTAGCAGAGCTCCTGCTTGTAAAATATTTTAACCCCTTCAGATGGATTACCTCGTGGGACGTGACAGGTCATCTGAAGGTATGTATATTGTTGGTTTATTATTTTGCCAAGCGAGGGTCTTCACATGGATTGAGAGAGCAATAAAATATTAAAACAACCTGTGTGTTTATTTCATTAAAATACTTTTTAATAATGTGTGTTTTTTTAACCCTTTCAGACAATTGGATTAATAATAGATAGGTGTCATAATTGACGCCTCTCCATTATTAATCTGGCTTAAGGTCACCTTACAATAGCAAGGTGACATTAACCCTTCATTACCCCATATCCCACCACTACACGGGAGTGGGAAGAGAGTGGCCAAGTGCCAGAATAGGCGCATCTTCCTGATGTGCCTTTTCTGGGGTGGCTGGGGCAGATGTTTGTAGTCGGGGGGGGGCCAATAACCATGGACCCTCTCTAGGCTATTAATATCTGCCCTCAGTCACTGGCTTTACCACTCTGGCGGAGAAAATTGCGAGGGAGCCCACGCCAATTTTTTCCGCGATTTAACCCTTTAATTTCAGAGCTAGAGCCCCAAAATTTGACACATACACACTACTAACATTAGTAGGGTGGAATATGCAAAAAAAAAAAGGGATATGAGATGGTTTACTGTATGTAATCATGTCTCATATCCTGTCGGGTTTGGGAAGGAGAAATGAAAAGCCGGCAATTGAATTAGCGGCTTTAATGCTATCTAGCGCTGCATTAAATATAAATATACATATATAGGTGTCTCACTGATATATATATATATATATATATATGTATATATACCTATTCTATGTGCATATATCTACTCTATTCTAACCAGTCAGTGTGATTTTACTGTACACAGCACTGATTTGCCGGCTTTTCAAAGGACACCGGTGCGTACAAATCGGACAGTAATACGGATGTCATACGGATGATGCAATTACAAAAAACGGATCATGCGATTAAAAATCGCATTGCACTCGCATGACACTCGCATACGTTACATCCGTTTTTTCGGTCCAGATTACGGACCGTTTTTTCTCTCGCAAGTGGAAAGGGACCCTTACACAGGGAATACCAGAAGAAAATAATATATTCATTGGTGGAGTGGCCATGGTCCAATCAGAGACAAGCAATTATAATATCAACATGAGGGGCTGGTCTAGAAATTTTACCTCCAGGGTGACTCTATAAATTAGACCTACACCCAAAGGGGGGGGAAGGGGGGAGTGTTCACAGATTGAGGGGCAGCCTAGCTCATGTGTTCCAGTCCATATTCACCCCCCCCCCCTCAGGGAGCAGAAGCAGAATACAAATTAGCTATTACTGTATGTTTTCTCCTTTTTCTCCTGTTTATTTTATACTGTTTTGCATATCTGTATGTTTTGTTATTAGCATATTTTTATACTTTTCTTTACTGTAAGCACTGTACCTTTTTGTATTAAAGCATAAAACTTTAACAAGTTGAACCTTGTATGTTCTAAAGAATCCATAGCCTTAAACTGTTTGATCCTTATGAGTGGCAGACAGTAGTACTAATATTTCCGGGACTCATCACCCGTGTGTTTGGTGAGTGGTGGCAGCGTGTATGAGCGGGTGTGTGGTCTGGGTCGGTGTGTGATTTAAGGTCCCATTACAGCATAGGACAGAGGCTGAATGCTGGACTGAGAGAGGGGAGATGGGGATGCGCCTGCAAGGGTTAATCTAAGTCACGTGCTGAGAGCGGGCACGTGACAAATTAGTGGCAGCACGGAGGGATCCGTGACAGTGGGGATGAAAAAGGTATCCTCCCCGTGAACCGTGACATATTATTGGTGGGATTCTTGACACCTGCTCTAGTGTAAAGACACAAACGGACAGGGACAAATGAAAACCGCAATCAGACAAAAACACTCACAATTGAGTGGGAAATAGGGAAGGGGAGGGTGAGGCGAACCAAACGGGAGCAGAGACTGGGAGACACAAACCAACTACACGCAGAAATCTCCTGAAACAACTCAAAACCGCCTGCTCCTTCTCAGCTCACTTCTCCAGCCCCAAACCAGGTAGCAGCAAGCTATCACTGGCAGCAGTGCCTTCCTGTACATGTTACCGCTCTCACACAAGGGTATATAGGGGGCTCTGGAACGTACCATTTGCCAGGGAGAGGTTGGCCAGCGTCTGCATGACAAAGAAATGTGGCAGAATCCCCGGCTGGAACTTCACCAGAATTTCCTCCATGACGGAATTAATGAAACGTCTCCCAACAGCTACAAGGACGTTACTGGCTGCCTGCTGCCACTCGAAGATGACATCCTGCAGGTGACAGGAAAGCAAACACACAGGACAAAGTTACAGGCGCCCCCACAGGAGGAACGGACACAGTGTCAGTGGGAGACAGACACACAGGAGGAACGGACAGTGTCAGCGGGAGTCACACACACAGGAGGAACGGACACAGTGTCAGCGGGAGTCACACACACAGGAGGAACGGACACAGTGTCAGCGGGAGACACACAGGAGGAACGGACACAGTGTCAGCGGGAGTCACACACAGGAGGAACGGACACAGTGTCAGCGGGAGTCACACACAGGAGGAACGGACACAGTGTCAGCGGGAGTCACACACACAGGAGGAACGGACACAGTGTCAGCGGGAGTCACACACACAGGAGGAACGGACACAGTGTCAGCGGGAGTCACACACACACACACACAGGAGGAACGGACACAGTGTCAGCGGGAGTCACACACACACAGGAGGAACGGACACAGTGTCAGCGGGAGTCACACACACAGGAGGAACGGACACAGTGTCAGCGGGAGTCACACACACACAGGAGGAACGGACACAGTGTCAGCGGGAGACAGACACACAGGAGGAACGGACAGTGTCAGCGGGAGACAGACACACAGGAGGAACGGACAGTGTCAGCGGGAGACAGACACACAGGAGGAACGGACAGTGTCAGCGGGAGACAGACACACACACAGGAGGAACGGACACAGTGTCAGCGGGAGTCACACACACAGGAGGAACGGACACAGTGTCAGCGGGAGTCACACACACAGGAGGAACGGACACAGTGTCAGCGGGAGTCACACACACAGGAGGAACGGACACAGTGTCAGCGGGAGTCACACACACACAGGAGGAACGGACACAGTGTCAGCGGGAGTCACACACACAGGAGGAACGGACACAGTGTCAGCGGGAGACAGACACACAGGAGGAACGGACAGTGTCAGCGGGAGACAGACACACACACAGGAGGAACGGACACAGTGTCAGCGGGAGTCACACACACACACACAGGAGGAACGGACACAGTGTCAGCGGGAGTCACACACACACACAGGAGGAACGGACACAGTGTCAGCGGGAGTCACACACACACACACACACAGGAGGAACGGACACAGTGTCAGCGGGAGTCACACACACACAGGAGGAACGGACACAGTGTCAGCGGGAGTCACACACACAGGAGAAACGGACACAGTGTCAGCGGGAGTCACACACACAGGAGGAACGGACACAGTGTCAGCGGGAGTCACACACACACACAGGAGGAACGGACACAGTGTCAGCGGGAGTCACACACACACAGGAGGAACGGACACAGTGTCAGCGGGAGTCACACACACAGGAGGAACGGACACAGTGTCAGCGGGAGTCACACACACACACAGGAGGAACGGACACAGTGTCAGTGGGAGTCACACACACACACACAGGAGGAACGGACACAGTGTCAGTGGGAGTCACACACACACACACAGGAGGAACGGACACAGTGTCAGCGGGAGTCACACACACACACAGGAGGAACGGACACAGTGTCAGCGGGAGTCACACACACACAGGAGGAACGGACACAGTGTCAGCGGGAGTCACACACACACACACACACGAGGAACAGAGTGTCAGCAGGAGTCACACACACACGGCGATATCCACACACAGGAGGAACGGACACAGTGTCAGCGGGAGTCACACACAGGAGGCGATATCCTCACACACACACACACATACACTGCTCACAGGAGGTGGTATCAGCACACACACTGCATGTAGGAGGCGGGGGTTGAACACACAGAGGTGGTGGGGTCGTCTCAGCGCACACCTTAGACTTGGTCATCTCGCTGGATGCCAGGACGATGGTCAGTTTCGCTGTCTCCTTGCTCAGGTTGCCCAGGTTGTTCTTCACCACCGTCTCCATTGCTCTCAGGATGATGGTGCGATGAGCGTACGATAGCTGGAGAGACAAGAGAGCCAGAAATTTACTGGCCCCCCGAGGGGAGCGGCAGGAGGGCTAGAAATGCACCGCCCCCCGCGAAGAGCGGCCCGACAGCCAGAAACATTCCGGCCCCAGCGGGGAGCGGCACAACAGCCAGAAATGCACCGGCGGCCGCCTCCCAGCAGCGCGGCTCACACATACGCCTCACCTTTTCATGCTGGCGCAGGTAGGTGTCGCAGGCCTCCAGCACCTCCACCGGCGCGGTCTCTCCTATGAAGCACAGTGAGCTGTAGATCTGCTCCTGTACGTCGGGGTCCTTGTCAGTCGAGGCGTCCATGAGGGTCACCGCCAGGCCTGGAAAGGATGGACAGAAGTCACGCACCTCACCTGCACACCGTCCACAGATCCCAGGGGTCACAGACCACCCAGACGGTGACACAAGAGGCGTCATACAGCAATGCCCACCACAGCCACCGAAACCAACAGCAAGCAGAGGTATTACACCATGCTACACCGCAGCACCAGAGGCCCGAGCACCACACTATACCAGAGTCCAAAAGCAGAATAGTGAGCTCTGCTCTGGAGGTGACCGGAGGATAAGACATGATGTAACAGCAGAATAGTGAGCGCTGCTCTGGAGGTGACTGGAGGATAAGACATGATGTAACAGCAGAATAGTGAGCTCTGCTCTGGAGGTGACCGGAGGATAAGACATGATGTAACAGCAGAATAGTGAGCTCTGCTCTGGAGGTGACCGGAGGATAAGACATGATGTAACAGCAGAATAGTGAGCGCTGCTCTGGAGGTGACCGGAGGATAAGACATGATGTAACAGCAGAATAGTGAGCGCTGCTCTGGAGGTGACTGGAGGATAAGACATGATGTAACAGCAGAATAGTGAGCGCTGCTCTGGAGGTGACTGGAGGATAAGACATGATGTAACAGCAGAATAGTGAGCTCTGCTCTGGAGGTGACCGGAGGATAAGACATGATGTAACAGCAGAATAGTGAGCGCTGCTCTGTAGGTGACTGGAGGATAAGACATGATGTAACAGCAGAATAGTGAGTGCAGCTCTGGAGGTGACCGGAGGATAAGACATGATGTAACAGCAGAATAGTGAGCTCTGCTCTGGAGGTGACCGGAGGATAAGACATGATGTAACAGCAGAATAGTGAGCGCTGCTCTGGAGGTGACCGGAGGATAAGACATGATGTAACAGCAGAATAGTGAGCTCTGCTCTGGAGGTGACCGGAGGATAAGACATGATGTAACAGCAGAATAGTGAGCTCTGCTCTGGAGGTGACCGGAGGATAAGACATGATGTAACAGCAGAATAGTGAGCTCTGCTCTGGAGGTGACTGGAGGATAAGACATGATGTAACAGCAGAATAGTGAGCGCTGCTCTGGAGGTGACTGGAGGATAAGACATGATGTAACAGCAGAATAGTGAGCTCTGCTCTGGAGGTGACCGGAGGATAAGACATGATGTAACAGCAGAATAGTGGCTGCAGCTCTGGAGGTGACTGGAGGATAAGACATGATGTAACAGCAGAATAGTGGCTGCAGCTCTGGAGGTGACTGGAGGATAAGACATGATGTAACAGCAGAATAGTGACTGCAGCTCTGGAGGTGACTGAAGGATAAGACATGATGTAACAGCAGAATATTGAGCGCAGCTCTGGAGGTGACCGGAGGATAAGACATGATGTAACAGCAGAATATTGAGCGCAGCTCTGGGGGTGTCTGGAGACACGGCTCGGTGCTGATAGTTGGGGTACTCACGCTTTACACTGGAGCTGGCCATGCTGGCTGTGGCGTTTAGGGTCCGCTCGTCCGTTTCTTCAGTGTGTCTGGTCAGTGGCGGCATCTACACAGCGCCCCCTTTCATGGCGCCATCATCCAGACCACCGCAGGAGGAGAGAAAGTGAAATAAGAGCGAGAAGTGACACCGCGCCTCCCCCACCCGGCACCCGCGGGATCCACCCAGCAGTCAAGTGATGAGAGCAAACAAGCCTGCGGCCCAGACACAGCGAGCGGCCCCCGGGGCAGAGCACGAGGGCCACATGGTGAGAGGTCACAGGAGACACCGGAACTGATCACACCGTGCAGGAGATTAGCACCTGCCGTCCAAAAGGTCAGAGGCGAAGCCCCCAACCGAGGACCCCGAATGTGACCACAGTAATGCCACAAGGAAAATCAGAAGGACTAGACCGCAGCGCTCAGAGTGTGACCGGACACAGGCGCGCTCATCATCAGACACGCGTCATTAACGGCGCTCACAGGGCTGACATGTGACAGTGACCGGGGGAAGGGCGGCCGACATCAACCCCACACCACAAAATCACTGACTGCTGCCATCAACAGGCGTCATCAGGGGGCAAGGCTGTGATCACAGTACAGTCTCCTGCCCCGTCCTCCTCCACCACGCACCGACTCCTGCCCCGTCCTCCTCCTCCACCACGCACCGACTCCTGCCTCGTCCTCCTCCTCCACCACGCACCGACTCCTGCCCCGTCCTCCTCCACCACACACAGTCTCCTGCCCCGTCGTCCTCCACCACACACCGTCTCCTCCTCCACCACACACACCGTCCCCTGCCCCGTCCTCCTCCACCACACACACCGTCCCCTGCCCCGTCCTCCTCCACCACACACACACCGTCTCCTGCCCCGTCCTCCTCCACCACACACCGTCTCCTGCCCCGTCCTCCTCCCCCACCACACACACCGTCTCCTGCCCCGTCCTCCTCCCCCACCACACACACCGTCTCCTGCCCCGTCCTCCTCCCCCACCACACACACCGTCTCCTGCCCCGTCCTCCTCCCCCACCACACACACCGTCTCCTGCCCCGTCCTCCTCCCCCACCACACACACCGTCCCCTGCCCCGTCCTCCTCCACCACACACACACCGTCTCCTGCCCCGTCCTCCTCCTCCACCACACACACCGTCCCCTGCCCCGTCCTCCTCCACCACACACACCGTCCCCTGCCCCGTCCTCCTCCACCACACACACACACACCGTCTCCTGCCCCGTCCTCCTCCCCCACCACACACACCGTCTCCTGCCCCGTCCTCCTCCCCCACCACACACACCGTCTCCTGCCCCGTCCTCCTCCCCCACCACACACACCGTCTCCTGCCCCGTCCTCCTCCCCCACCACACACACCGTCTCCTGCCCCGTCCTCCTCCCCCACCACACACACCGTCTCCTGCCCCGTCCTCCTCCCCCACCACACACACCGTCTCCTGCCCCGTCCTCCTCCCCCACCACACACACCGTCTCCTGCCCCGTCCTCCTCCCCCACCACACACACCGTCTCCTGCCCCGTCCTCCTCCCCCACCACACACACCGTCTCCTGCCCCGTCCTCCTCCCCCACCACACACACCGTCTCCTGCCCCGTCCTCCTCCCCCACCACACACACCGTCTCCTGCCCCGTCCTCCTCCCCCACCACACACACCGTCTCCTGCCCCGTCCTCCTCCCCCACCACACACACCGTCTCCTGCCCCGTCCTCCTCCCCCACCACACACACCGTCTCCTGCCCCGTCCTCCTCCCCCACCACACACACCGTCTCCTGCCCCGTCCTCCTCCCCCACCACACACACCGTCTCCTGCCCCGTCCTCCTCCCCCACCACACACACCGTCTCCTGCCCCGTCCTCCTCCCCCACCACACACACCGTCTCCTGCCCCGTCCTCCTCCCCCACCACACACACCGTCTCCTGCCCCGTCCTCCTCCCCCACCACACACACCGTCTCCTGCCCCGTCCTCCTCCCCCACCACACACACCGTCTCCTGCCCCGTCCTCCTCCCCCACCACACACACCGTCTCCTGCCCCGTCCTCCTCCCCCACCACACACACCGTCTCCTGCCCCGTCCTCCTCCACCACCACACACACCGTCTCCTGCCCCGTCCTCCTCCACCACCACACACACCGTCTCCTGCCCCGTCCTCCTCCACCACCACACACACCGTCTCCTGCCCCGTCCTCCTCCACCACCACACACACCGTCTCCTGCCCCGTCCTCCTCCACCACCACACACACCGTCTCCTGCCCCGTCCTCCTCCACCACACACACCGTCTCCTGCCCCGTCCTCCTCCACCACACACACCGTCTCCTCCTCCACCACACACACCGTCCCCTGCCCCGTCCTCCTCCACCACACACCGTCCCCTGCCCCGTCCTCCTCCACCACACACACCGTCTCCTCCTCCACCACACACACCGTCCCCTGCCCCGTCCTCCTCCACCACACACCGTCCCCTGCCCCGTCCTCCTCCATCACACACACCGTCTCCTCCTCCACCACACACACCGTCCCCTGCCCCGTCCTCCTCCACCACACACACCGTCTCCTGCCCCGTCCTCCTCCACCACACACACCGTCTCCTCCTCCACCACACACACCGTCTCCTCCTCCACCACACACACCGTCTCCTCCTCCACCACACACACCGTCCCCTGCCCCGTCCTCCTCCACCACACACCGTCCCCTGCCCCGTCCTCCTCCATCACACACACCGTCTCCTGCCCCGTCCTCCTCCACCACACACAGTCTCCTGCCCCGTCCTCCTCCACCACACACCGTCTCCTCCTCCACCACACACACCGTCCCCTGCCCCGTCCTCCTCCACCACACACCGTCTCCTCCTCCACCACACACACCGTCCCCTGCCCCGTCCTCCTCCACCACACACACACCGTCCCCTGCCCCGTCCTCCTCCACCACACACACACCGTCCCCTGCCCCGTCCTCCTCCACCACACACACACCGTCCCCTGCCCCGTCCTCCTCCACCACACACACACCGTCCCCTGCCCCGTCCTCCTCCACCACACACCGTCCCCTGCCCCGTCCTCCTCCATCACACACACCGTCCCCTGCCCCGTCCTCCTCCACCACACACCGTCCCCTGCCCCGTCCTCCTCCATCACACACACCGTCCCCTGCCCCGTCCTCCTCCACCACACACACACCGTCCCCTGCCCCGTCCTCCTCCACCACACACCGTCCCCTGCCCCGTCCTCCTCCATCACACACACCGTCCCCTGCCCCGTCCTCCTCCACCACACACCGTCCCCTGCCCCGTCCTCCTCCATCACACACACCGTCCCCTGCCCCGTCCTCCTCCACCACACACCGTCCCCTGCCCCGTCCTCCTCCATCACACACACCGTCCCCTGCCCCGTCCTCCTCCACCACACACCGTCCCCTGCCCCGTCCTCCTCCATCACACACACCGTCCCCTGCCCCGTCCTCCTCCACCACACACACCGTCTCCTGCCCCGTCCTCCTCCATCACACACACCGTCCCCTGCCCCGTCCTCCTCCATCACACACACCGTCCCCTGCCCCGTCCTCCTCCACCACACACACCGTCCCCTGCCCCGTCCTCCTCCACCACACACACACCGTCTCCTGCCCCGTCCTCCTCCACCACACACCGTCCCCTGCCCCGTCCTCCTCCACCACACACACACCGTCTCCTGCCCCGTCCTCCTCCACACACCGTCTCCTGCCCCGTCCTCCTCCACCACACACCGTCTCCTCCTCCACCACACACCGTCTCCTCTTCTCTTACCTCCGGACTCACCTGTTCTGACAATCGCCGCTTTCCTGTAGAGACTCCGGGAGTGATCACATGATCTGCAACTCAGTTCCTGATTGGCTGACAAGTACACGTGGGCGTGGTCTTCAGAAAACTTGACAGAAGCACGAGACATCGCCTCAGGCTGAGTGTTTATGTGCAGCACGTGATCAGCGCCCCACCTACTTCCGGCCTCGCTTGGTGTCGCCTCTATGGACACTTCCGCCATGTTTCTGGTGGGTTTCCTGTAATTCGTCTAGCTCGTTAATTCCAAGAGGCGAAGGGTGAGGCGGAGGCTTCTTCGCCCCGGATCACACGGGTTTCTGGCAGGGCCGCACCGCTGACGCCGCCGCTGTGGTCTACTGGCTCCTCTGATGATTAAGTTGCTGTAGTCCGTGATTCCGGCACATGCGCAGTGTGGCAGAGGCCTGGTCTTGTTGTGAAGCCTCTGTGGAGTGGATTTCGGGATGAGGGTCCCGGGGTTGCGGAGGAGGCCGGACAGCAGGTAACTGGTGCTTCCTATCGGCGGAACTACAAGTCTCAGCATGGCTGGGCGAATCCACGGGAGCCTAAGCCCGACTACAAGCGGGGGAAAGACTGACCCCCCCAATACAGGGAGGGGAGACCCCAATACAGAGAGAGGAGACCCCGATACAGAGAGAGGAGACCCCGATACAGAGGGACGAGACCCCAATACAGAGAGACGAGACCCCAATACAGAGGGAGGAGACCCCCCCAATACAGAGAGAGGAGACCCCCCCAATACAGAGGGAGGAGACCCCCCCAATACAGAGAGAGGAGTCCCCAATACAGAGAGATGAGACCCCAATACAGAGGGAGGAGACCCCCCCAATACAGAGAGATGAGACCCCAATACAGAGGGACGAGACCCCAATACAGAGAGATGAGACCCCAATACAGAGGGAGGAGACCCCCCCAATACAGGGAGAGGAAACCCTAATACAGGGAAGGGAGACCCCAATACAGAGAGAGGAGACCCCCCCAATACAGGGAGAGGAAACCCTAATACAGGGAAGGGAGACCCCAATACAGAGAGAGGAGACCCCGATACAGAGGGACGAGACCCCAATACAGAGAGATGAGACCCCAATACAGAGGGACGAGACCCCAATACAGAGAGATGAGACCCCAATACAGAGGGACGAGACCCCAATACAGAGAGATGAGACCCCAATACAGAGAGATGAGACCCCAATACAGAGGGACGAGACCCCAATACAGAGAGATGAGACCCCAATACAGAGGGAGGAGACCCCCCCAATACAGGGAGAGGAAACCCTAATACAGGGAAGGGAGACCCCAATACAGAGAGAGGAGACCCCGATACAGAGGGACGAGACCCCAATACAGAGATGAGACCCCAATACAGAGGGACGAGACCCCAATACAGAGAGATGAGACCCCAATACAGAGGGACGAGACCCCAATACAGAGAGATGAGACCCCAATACAGAGGGAGGAGACCCCCCCAATACAGAGGGAGGAGACCCCCCCAATACAGAGAGAGGAGACCCCAATACAGAGAGAGGAGACCCCAATACAGAGAGAGGAGACCCCAATACAGAGAGAGGAGACCCCAATACAGAGAGAGGAGACCCCAATACAGAGGGACGAGACCCCAATACAGAGAGATGAGACCCCAATACAGAGGGACGAGACCCCAATACAGAGAGATGAGACCCCAATACAGAGAGATGAGACCCCAATACAGAGAGATGAGACCCCAATACAGAGAGATGAGACCCCGATACAGAGAGATGAGACCCCGATACAGAGGGACGAGACCCCAATACAGAGGGACGAGACCCCAATACAGAGGGACGAGACCCCAATACAGAGGGACGAGACCCCAATACAGAGGGACGAGACCCCAATACAGAGAGATGAGACCCCAATACAGAGAGATGAGACCCCGATACAGAGGGACGAGACCCCAATACAGAGGGACGAGACCCCAATACAGAGAGATGAGACCCTAATACAGAGAGATGAGACCCCAATACAGAGGGACGAGACCCCAATACAGGGAGAGGAAACCCTAATACAGGGAGGGGAGACCCCAATACAGAGAGAGGAGACCCCGATACATAGGGACGAGACCCCAATACAGAGCGATGAGACCCCAATACAGAGAGATGAGACCCCAATACAGAGGGAGGAGACCCCCCCAATACAGAGAGAGGAGACCCCAATACAGAGAGAGGAGACCCCAATACAGAGAGATGAGACCCCAATACAGAGAGAGGAGACCCCAATACAGAGGGACGAGACCCTAATAAAGAGGGAGGAGACCCCAATACAGAGAGATGAGACCCCAATACAGAGGGAGGAGACCCCAATACAGAGAGATGAGACCCCAATACAGAGGGAGGAGACCCCAATACAGAGAGATGAGACCCCAATACAGAGGGACGAGACCCCAATACAGAGAGATGAGACCCCAATACAGAGAGATGAGACCCCAATACAGAGAGATGAGACCCCAATACAGAGGGAGGAGACCCCAATACAGAGGGAGGAGACCCCAATACAGAGGGAGGAGACCCCAATACAGAGGGAGGAGACCCCAATACAGAGGGAGGAGACCCCAATACAGAGGGAGGAGACCCCAATACAGAGAGATGAGACCCCAATACAGAGGGAGGAGACCCCAATACAGAGAGATGAGACCCCAATACAGAGGGAGGAGACCCCAATACAGAGAGATGAGACCCCAATACAGAGGGACGAGACCCCAATACAGAGAGATGAGACCCCAATACAGAGAGATGAGACCCCAATACAGAGAGATGAGACCCCAATACAGAGGGAGGAGACCCCAATACAGAGGGAGGAGACCCCAATACAGGGAGATGAGACCCCAATACAGAGGGACGAGACCCCAATACAGAGAGATGAGACCCCAATACAGAGGGAGGAGACCCCCCCAATACAGAGAGATGAGACCCCAATACAGAGGGAGGAGACCCCAATACAGAGGGAGGAGACCCCAATACAGAGGGAGGAGACCCCAATACAGAGGGAGGAGACCCCAATACAGAGGGAGGAGACCCCAATACAGAGGGAGGAGACCCCAATACAGAGGGAGGATACCCCAATACAGAGGGATGAGACCCCGATACAGAGAGAGGAGACCCCGATACAGAGGGAGGAGACCCCGATACAGAGGGAGGAGACCCCGATACAGAGGGACGAGACCCCGATACAGAGGGAGGAGACCCCAATACAGAGAGATGAGACCCCAATACAGAGGGACGAGACCCCAATACAGAGGGACGAGACCCCAATACAGAGAGATGAGACCCCAATACAGAGGGACGAGACCCCAATACAGAGGGAGGAGACCCCAATACAGAGGGAGGAGACCCCAATATAGAGGGAGGAGACCCCAATACAGAGAGATGAGACCCCAATACAGAGGGACGAGACCCCAATACAGAGAGACGAGACCCCAATACAGAGGGAGGAGACCCCCCCAATACAGAGAGAGGAGACCCCAATACAGAGAGATGAGACCCCAATACAGAGGGACGAGACCCCAATACAGAGAGATGAGACCCCAATACAGAGAGAGGAGACCCCAATACAGAGGGAGGAGACCCCAATACAGAGAGAGGAGACCCCAATACAGAGAGAGGAGACCCCAATACAGAGGGACGAGACCCCAATACAGGGAGAGGAGACCCCAATACAGAGGGACGAGACCCCAATACAGAGGGACGAGACCCCAATACAGAGAGATGAGACCCCAATACAGAGGGAGGAGACCCCAATACAGAGGGACGAGACCCCAATACAGAGGGAGGAGACCCCAATACAGAGGGAGGAGACCCCAATACAGAGGGAGGAGACCCCAATACAGAGAGAGGAGACCCCAATACAGAGAGAGGAGACCCCAATACAGGGAGAGGAGACCCTAATACAGAGGGACGAGACCCCAATACAGAGAGATGAGACCCCGATACAGAGGGAGGAGACCCCGATACAGAGGGAGGAGACCCCAATACAGAGGGAGGAGACCCCAGTACAGAGAGAGGAGACCCCAATACAGAGAGAGGAGACCCCAATACAGAGAGAGGAGACCCCAATACAGGGAGATGAGACCCCAATACAGAGAGATGAGACCCCAATACAGAGAGATGAGACCCCGATACAGAGAGATGAGACCCTGATACAGGGAGGGGAGACCCCGATACAGAGGGACGAGACCCCAATACAGAGAGACGAGACCCCAATACAGAGAGACGAGACCCCAATACAGAGGGAGGAGACCCCAATACAGAGGGAGAAGACCCCAATACAGAGAGAGGAGACCCCAATACAGAGAGAGGAGACCCCAATACAGAGGGACGAGACCCCAATACAGGGAGAGGAGACCCTAATACAGAGGGACGAGACCCCAATACAGAGAGATGAGACCCCAATACAGAGGGAGGAGACCCCGATACAGAGGGACGAGACCCCAATACAGAGGGAAAAGACCCCAATACAGAGAGAGGAGACCCCAATACAGAGAGAGGAGACCCCAATACAGAGAGAGGAGACCCCAATACAGAGGGAGGAGACCCCCCCAATACAGGGAGAGGAAACCCTAATACAGGGAAGGGAGACCCCCCCAATACAGGGAGAGGAAACCCTAATACAGGGAAGGGAGACCCCAATACAGAGAGAGGAGACCCCGATACAGAGGGACGAGACCCCAATACAGAGAGATGAGACCCCAATACAGAGGGACGAGACCCCAATACAGAGAGATGAGACCCCAATACAGAGAGATGAGACCCCAATACAGAGGGACGAGACCCCAATACAGAGAGATGAGACCCCAATACAGAGGGAGGAGACCCCCCCCAATACAGGGAGAGGAAACCCTAATACAGGGAAGGGAGACCCCAATACAGAGAGAGGAGACCCCGATACAGAGGGACGAGACCCCAATACAGAGAGATGAGACCCCAATACAGAGGGACGAGACCCCAATACAGAGAGATGAGACCCCAATACAGAGGGACGAGACCCCAATACAGAGAGATGAGACCCCAGTACAGAGGGAGGAGATCCCCCCAATACAGAGGGAGGAGACCCCCCCAATACAGAGAGAGGAGACCCCAATACAGAGAGAGGAGACCCCAATACAGAGAGAGGAGACCCCAATACAGAGAGAGGAGACCCCAATACAGAGGGACGAGACCCCAATACAGAGAGATGAGACCCCAATACAGAGGGACGAGACCCCAATACAGAGAGATGAGACCCCAATACAGAGAGATGAGACCCCAATACAGAGAGATGAGACCCCGATACAGAGAGATGAGACCCCGATACAGAGGGACGAGACCCCAATACAGAGGGACGAGACCCCAATACAGAGGGACGAGACCCCAATACAGAGGGACGAGACCCCAATACAGAGGGATGAGACCCCAATACAGAGAGATGAGACCCCAATACAGAGAGATGAGACCCCGATACAGAGGGACGAGACCCCAATACAGAGGGACGAGACCCCAATACAGAGAGATGAGACCCTAATACAGAGAGATGAGACCCCAATACAGAGGGACGAGACCCCAATACAGGGAGAGGAAACCCTAATACAGGGAGGGGAGACCCCGATACAGAGAGAGGAGACCCCGATACAGAGGGACGAGACCCCAATACAGAGCGATGAGACCCCAATACAGAGAGATGAGACCCCAATACAGAGGGAGGAGACCCCCCCAATACAGAGAGAGGAGACCCCAATACAGAGAGATGAGACCCCAATACAGAGAGATGAGACCCCAATACAGAGAGGAGACCCCAATACAGAGGGACGAGACCC
The DNA here is from genome assembly GCF_051348905.1 of Ranitomeya variabilis. Lineage (NCBI taxonomy): Eukaryota > Metazoa > Chordata > Amphibia > Anura > Dendrobatidae > Ranitomeya > Ranitomeya variabilis. The sequence continues at coordinate 580,645,673 of NC_135237.1, forward strand.
CAATACAGAGATAGGAGACCCCAATACAGGGAGAGGAGACCCCAATACAGAGGGACGAGACCCCAATACAGAGATAGGAGACCCCAATACAGGGTGAGGAGACCCCAATACAGAGGGACGAGACCCCAATACAGAGGGAGGAGACCCCCCCAATACAGAGGGAGGAGACCCCCCCAATACAGAGAGAGGAGACCCCAATACAGAGAGAGACCCCCCCAATACAGAGGAAGGAGACCCCCCCCCCAATACAGAGGGAGGAGACCCCCCCAATACAGAGGGAGGAGAGCCCAATACAGAGAGAGGAGACCCCGATACAGAGGGAGGAGAGCCCAATACAGAGAGAGGAGACCCCCCCCCAATACAGAGAGAGAAGACCCCGATACAGAGGGACGAGACCCCGATACAGAGGGACGAGACCCCGATACAGAGGGAGGAGAGCCCAATACAGAGAGAGGAGACCCCCCCCAATACAGAGAGAGGAGACCCCGATACAGAGAGAGGAGACCCCGATACAGAGGGACGAGACCCCGATACAGAGGGACGAGACCCCAATACAGAGGGAGGAGAGCCCAATACAGAGAGAGGAGACCCCGATACAGAGAGAGGAGACCCCGATACAGAGGGAGGAGACCCCAATACAGAGACCCCCCCCCAATACAGGGAGATGACCCCCCCAATACAGGGAGAGGAGACCCCAATACAGAGAGATGAGACCCCGATAGAGAGGAGACCCCAATACAGAGAGAGGAGACCCCGATACAGAGAGAGGAGACCCCGATACAGAGGGACGAGCCCCGATACAGAGGGACGAGCCCCCGATACAGAGGGACGAGACCCCGATACAGAGGGACGAGACCCCGATACAGAGAGAGGAGACCCCCCCCAATACAGAGGGAGGAGAGCCCAATACAGGGACAGGAGACCCCAATACAGGGACAGGAGACCCCAATACAGGGAGAGGAGACCCCAATACAGAGGGACGAGACCCCGATACAGAGGGACGAGACCCCGATACAGAGGGAGGAGACCCCGATACAGAGGGAGGAGACCCCGATACAGAGGGAGGAGACCCCGATACAGAGGGAGGAGACCCCAATACAGAGGGAGGAGACCCCAATACAGAGGGAGGAGACCCCAATACAGAGGGAGGAGACCCCAATACAGAGGGACGAGACCCCAATACAGGGAGAGGAGACCCCAATACAGGGGGACGAGACCCCAATACAGAGAGATGAGACCCCAATACAGAGGGAGGAGACCCCAATACAGAGGGAGGAGACCCCAATACAGAGAGATGAGACCCCAATACAGAGAGATGAGACCCCAATACAGAGGGAGGAGACCCCAATACAGAGAGAGGAGACCCCAATACAGAGGGACGAGACCCCAATACAGAGAGATGAGACCCCAATACAGAGAGATGAGACCCCAATACAGAGGGACGAGACCCCAATACAGAGGGAGGAGACCCCAATACAGAGGGACGAGACCCCAATACAGAGAGAGGAGACCCCAATACAGGGAGAGGAGACCCCAATACAGAGGGACGAGACCCCAATACAGAGGGACGAGACCCCCCCCAATACAGAGGGACGAGACCCCGATACAGAGAGAGGAGACCCCAATACAGAGGGACGAGACCCCCCCAATACAGAGGGACGAGACCCCGATACAGAGAGGAGACCCCCCCAATACAGAGGGAGGAGAGCCCAATACAGAGAGAGGAGACCCCGATACAGAGGGACGAGACCCCAATACAGGGAGAGGAGACCCCAATACAGAGGGAGGAGACCCCCCCAATACAGAGGGAGGAGAGCCCAATACAGAGAGAGGAGACCCCGATACAGAGGGAGGAGAGCCCAATACAGAGAGAGGAGACCCCCCCAATACAGAGAGAGAAGACCCCAATACAGAGGGAGGAGACCCCGATACAGAGGGACGAGACCCCGATACAGAGGGAGGAGACCCCAATACAGAGAGATGAGACCCCAATACAGAGGGAGGAGACCCCAATACAGAGGGACGAGACCCCGATACAGAGAGAGGAGACCCCCCCAATACAGAGAGAGAAGAGCCCGATACAGAGAGAGGAGACCCCGATACAGAGGGACGAGACCCCGATACAGAGGGACGAGACCCCGATACAGAGGGACGAGACCCCGATACAGAGGGACGAGACCCCAATACAGAGGGAGGAGAGCCCAATACAGAGAGAGGAGACCCCAATACAGAGAGAGGAGACCCTAATACAGAGGGAGGAGACCCCAATACAGAGAGAGGAGACCCCGATACAGAGAGAGGAGACCCCCCAATACAGAGGGAGGAGAGCCCAATACAGAGAGAGGAGACCCCGATACAGAGAGAGGAGACCCCAATACAGAGGGAGGAGACCCCAATACAGAGAGATGACCCCCAATACAGAGGGACGAGACCCCCCCCCAATACAGGGAGATGACCCCCCCAATACAGGGAGAGGAGACCCCAATACAGAGAGATGAGACCCCGATAGAGAGGAGACCCCAATACAGAGAGAGGAGACCCCGATACAGAGGGACGAGACCCCGATACAGAGGGACGAGACCCCGATACAGAGGGACGAGACCCCGATACAGAGGGACGAGACCCCAATACAGAGAGATGAGACCCCAATACAGAGGGACGAGACCCCAATACAGAGGGACGAGACCCCCCCCAATACAGAGGGACGAGACCCCGATACAGAGAGAGGAGACCCCAATACAGAGGGACGAGACCCCCCCAATACAGAGGGACGAGACCCCGATACAGAGAGGAGACCCCCCCAATACAGAGGGAGGAGAGCCCAATACAGAGAGAGGAGACCCCGATACAGAGGGACGAGACCCCAATACAGGGAGAGGAGACCCCAATACAGAGGGAGGAGACCCCCCCAATACAGAGGGAGGAGAGCCCAATACAGAGAGAGGAGACCCCGATACAGAGGGAGGAGAGCCCAATACAGAGAGAGGAGACCCCCCCAATACAGAGAGAGAAGACCCCAATACAGAGGGAGGAGACCCCGATACAGAGGGACGAGACCCCGATACAGAGGGAGGAGAGCCCAATACAGAGAGAGGAGACCCCCCCAATACAGAGAGAGAAGAGCCCGATACAGAGAGAGGAGACCCCGATACAGAGAGATGAGACCCCGATACAGAGAGATGAGACCCCGATACAGAGGGACGAGACCCCGATACAGAGGGACGAGACCCCGATACAGAGGGACGAGACCCCGATACAGAGGGACGAGACCCCGATACAGAGGGACGAGACCCCGATACAGAGGGAGGAGACCCCCCCCAATACAGAGGGAGGAGAGCCCAATACAGAGAGAGGAGACCCCGATACAGAGGGACGAGACCCCAATACAGAGGGAGGAGACCCCCCCGATACAGAGGGAGGAGACCCCCCCAATACAGAGGGAGGAGACCCCCCCAATACAGAGGGAGGAGACCCCGATACAGAGGGACGAGACCCCGATACAGAGGGACGAGACCCCGATACAGAGAGAGGAGACCCCCCCCCCCAATACAGAGGGAGGAGAGCCCAATACAGGGACAGGAGACCCCAATACAGGGACAGGAGACCCCGATACAGAGGGACGAGACCCCGATACAGAGGGACGAGACCCCGATACAGAGGGACGAGACCCCAATACAGAGGGAGGAGACCCCAATACAGAGGGAGGAGACCCCGATACAGAGGGAGGAGACCCCGATACAGAGGGAGGAGACCCCAATACAGAGGGAGGAGACCCCGATACAGAGGGAGGAGACCCCGATACAGAGGGAGGAGACCCCGATACAGAGGGACGAGACCCCGATACAGAGGGACGAGACCCCGATACAGAGGGACGAGACCCCCCCCCAATACAGAGGGAGGAGACCCCAATACAGAGGGAGGAGACCCCGATACAGAGGGAGGAGACCCCGATACAGAGGGAGGAGACCCCGATACAGAGAGAGGAGACCCCAATACAGAGGGAGGACACCCCCCAATACAGAGGGAGGAGACCCCCCCAATACAGGGAGAGGAGACCCCAATACAGAGAGATGACCCCCCCAATACAGAGGGACGAGACCCCCCCCAATACAGGGAGATGACCCCCCCCAATACAGGGAGAGGAGACCCCAATACAGAGGGACGAGACCCCCCCAATACAGGGAGATGACCCCCCCAATACAGGGAGAGGAGACCCCCCCCCCAATACAGAGGGAGGAGACCCCAATACAGAGGGACGAGACCCCAATACAGGGAGACGACCCCCCAATACAGAGGGACGAGACCCCAGTACAGGGAGACAAGAGCCCAATACAGAGGGACGTGACCCCAATACAGGGAGAGGAAACCCCAATACAGGGAGATGACCCCCCCCAATACAGAAAGATGACCCCCCAATACAGGGAGATGGACCCCCCCCCCCCCAATACAGAGGGAGGAGACCCCAATACAGAGGGAGGAGACCTCACAATACAGAGGGAGGAGACCCCAATACAGAGAGACGAGACCCCCAATACAGAGACAAGACCCCAATACAGAGGGAGGAGACCCCAATACAGAGAGACGAGACCCCCAATACAGAGACAAGACCCCAATACAGAGGGACGAGACCTCACAATACAGAGGGACGAGAGCCCAATACAGAGTGAGGAGACCCCCAATACAGAGAGACGAGACCCCCAGTAGAGAGGGAGGAGACCCCAGTACAGAGGGACGAGACCTTACAATACAGAGGGAGGAGACCCCAGTACAGAGGGAGGAGACCCCAATACAGAGAGAGGAGACCCCAATACAGAGAGACGAGACCCCCCCCAATACAGGGAGATGACCCCCCCCCCAATACAGAGGGAGGAGACCCCAATACAGAGGGAGGAGACCTCACAATACAGAGGGAGAAGACCCCAATACAGAGAGACGAGACCCCCAATACAGAGATAGGAGACCCCGATACAGAGGGAGGAGACGCCAGTACAGAGGGACGAGACCCCAATACAGAGAGACGAGACCCCCCCCCCAATACAGGGAGATGACCCCCCCCCCCAATACAGAGGGACGAGACCCCAATACAGAGGGAGGAGACCCCAATACAGAGGGAGGAGACCTCACAATACAGAGGGAGGAGACCCCAATACAGAGAGACGAGACCCCCGATACAGAGGGAGGAGACCCCAATAGAGAGGGAGGAGACCCCAATAGAGAGAGAGGAGACCCCAATAGAGAGAGGAGACCCCAATAGAGAGAGGAGACCCAATACAGAGAGATGACAGCCCCAATACAGAGAGATGACAGCCCCAATACAGAGAGATGACAGCCCCAATACAGAGAGATGACCCCCCCCCCAATACAGAGGGAGGAGACATCACAATACAGAGGGAGGAGACCCCCAATACAGAGAGACGAGACCCCCAATATAGAGGGAGGAGACCCCAATATAGAGGGAGGAGACCCCAGTAGAGAGGGAGACCCCAGTAGAGAGGGAGGAGACCCCGATACAGAGGGAGGAGACCCCAGTACAGAGGGAGGAGACCCCAGTACAGTGGGAGGAGACCCCAGTACAGAGGGAGGAGACCCCAATACAGAGAGAGGAGACCCCAGTACAGAGGGACGAGACCCCAATACAGGGAGATGAGACCCCAATACAGAGAGATGAGACCCCGATAGAGAGAGAGGAGACCCCAGTACAGAGGGAGGAGACCCCAATACAGAGGGAGGAGACCCCAGTACAGAGGGAGGAGACCCCAGTACAGAGGGAGGAGACCCCAGTACAGAGGGAGGAGACCCCAGTACAGAGGGAGGAGACCCCAATACAGAGGGAGGAGACCCCAGTACAGAGGGAGGAGACCCCAATACAGAGAGAGGAGACCCCAGTACAGAGGGACGAGACCCCAATACAGGGAGATGAGACCCCAATACAGAGAGATGAGACCCCGATAGAGAGAGAGGAGACCCCAGTACAGAGGGAGGAGACCCCAATACAGAGGGAGGAGACCCCAGTACAGAGGGAGGAGACCCCAGTACAGAGGGAGGAGACCCCAGTACAGAGAGAGGAGACCCCAATACAGAGGGAGGAGACCCCAGTACAGAGGGAGGAGACCCCAATACAGAGAGAGGAGACCCCAGTACAGAGGGAGGAGACCCCAGTAGAGAGGGAGGAGACCCCAATACAGAGAGAGGAGACCCCAATACAGAGGGAGGAGACCCCAGTAGAGAGGGAGGAGACCCCAGTAGAGAGGGAGGAGACCCCAGTAGAGAGGGAGGAGACCCCAGTAGAGAGGGAGGAGACCCCAGTAGAGAGGGAGGAGACCCCAATACAGAGGGAGGAGACCCCAGTACAGAGGGAGGAGACCCCAATACAGAGAGAGGAGACCCCAGTACAGAGGGACGAGACCCCAATACAGGGAGATGAGACCCCAATACAGAGAGATGAGACCCCGATAGAGAGGGAGGAGACCCCAGTACAGAGGGAGGAGACCCCAATACAGAGAGAGGAGACCCCAATACAGAGGGAGGAGACCCCAGTACAGAGGGAGGAGACCCCAATACAGAGAGAGGAGACCCCAGTACAGAGGGACGAGACCCCAATACAGAGGGACGAGACCCCAGTAGAGAGGGAGGAGACCCCAGTAGAGAGGGAGGAGACCCCAGTAGAGAGGGAGGAGACCCCAATACAGAGGGAGGAGACCCCAGTACAGAGGGAGGAGACCCCAATACAGAGAGAGGAGACCCCAGTACAGAGGGACGAGACCCCAATACAGGGAGATGAGACCCCAATACAGAGAGATGAGACCCCGATAGAGAGGGAGGAGACCCCAGTACAGAGGGAGGAGACCCCAATACAGAGAGAGGAGACCCCAATACAGAGGGAGGAGACCCCAGTACAGAGGGAGGAGACCCCAATACAGAGAGAGGAGACCCCAGTACAGAGGGACGAGACCCCAATACAGAGGGAGGAGACCCCAAAATACAGAGGGAGGAGACCCCAGTACAGAGGGAGGAGACCCCAGTACAGAGGGATGTCACGTGCCCGCTCTCCGCACGTATTTTGGCCTATCTCTCCCCCACTCTCAGTCCAGCATTCCGCCTCTGTCCTAAGCTCAGCACAACACTCAGACAACCTATGGTCGCTTTGTGGCCGGGGGTAGAAGTGTACACCTCCCCCAATGTCATGTCCAAATCTATGGGACAAATCCGGAAACTCCAAATAACATAGTGCACAAGAGAACGGAGTAAAAACATCCCAGAGATTATATTCATAAAAAGGTATACATTTTACTGTGACCAGTAATACAGTGAAGGCACGTATGCCCACATAGGGTGTGGAGGAAGCGTATGGTATGCTTGGGGAACAAAAGAGAGAAGAAATATTACACCCCAGGTACTGCCTATAATATGTCACAAGTGCTGGGGACTTATGGAGTACATACCGTAGTCCTATGTGACTCTACAACAATCTCAGGTGCAGTCCGACATAATACGTAACAGTCATATCCTGTCATCAGGCAGCTTACCCACGTGTATGGATGATTCTCCCTGTTCCACAAGCGGCCCCCTGACGCACGTTTCGCGGTCAGCTTTCTCAAAAGGGGTTTTCACCCCATGTCATGAACCGGGGTAGTTTGGTTGCCCCCTGTTCTTTTCTGGTTTGGAACTCGCAGCTCTCTGGCGCCCCCCTTACCCTCAGGTCAGTCAGGGAACTGCACCTAGGATAATTAGTCGCCACAAAGGCTGCCTGCTATGTACTGGCTATTGGGCACACTGCAGCGAGGGTGATATAATTATTCCCTGCCACAGCCGAGCAATACACTTTTAAACCCCGTTCCGTTGCTGCCAGCTTTACCCAACAAGCTCAGTACGGTCCGCTGCCACCAGCTCCTGTTCCTTAAATAATAACAGGTCAGGAGCCAACCCAGTTAGTAGTGTAATTCACTTCAGAGGACGTGACCGTACGTTATAGAGCAAGGAGAAACGAAGCTGGTAATTTTATACATTTTACTCCAAAAGGTAGGCAGTGTTTACAAAAGTATCAAAAGATATTACAAAAAATGAGACACTTATGTATATACAGACAATTACAAAATAAAACGGGATTAAAGATGAAAATCAACTTACAGTTGCTTATGTCCTTTCATATGGCTGACCATGCGGCTGGGGGGAAGGGAGCAGGGGTGAACCTAGCCTCTCTGAGGCGAACTGCAAAACGGCACCCCCCATGTAGTAAAATCAGTACAAATAAGTCTTAGCAGGACCATATCTGACAACCTCAGCTCATCCACATAGGGTAACACACATCAACTCTGCTATATCCCACTTCTTTACTGCTTTCAGATCTGAAAACCCCAGCTGGTTCACATAGGTTCTCTACTTCTGACAGTCTGATGGAGGGCAGCTGTGAACCGTGACAGAGCTGTGCAGCAGTGGGGTGGGGGGTGATGTTTTTTACAGTTACTTACTGCGGTTACTGCTCCCCGCAGAGTGTGTGTCCCAGCAGGTCTGGAGACTGGGCACCGCCCCTGCACCTCAGCCCGGGTAAGTAACAGTCACCTGCTGGGCACGCCGCACGTTAGGTTGTTGTGACCCTGCACTGTCAGCAAGTGTCAGAGCAGGGATTACAGGGAGAGTCGGCACCACGTGTTCTGACTGCCGCTCTGCCGCTCCTTTCTTTAAGGATGCTACGCCGCCTGAGGCAAAGTACTCTACTTGCCTCATGATGCAGAAAAGAAGCTAAACGGCCATGAAGTCCCATAAAATGTAAATTTTATTAAATAGCATTAAAATCATTTAACAGGACATATTCAGTACAAACAAAGAGAAATAATGCACAGTACAAATGGCCATGGCAAGAAACGGGCCCAAGCCACCCACATCCGACCTGCCTAGCTATACCACCGGGTTATATAAGAATAAATGCCCATTGCTGCAAAAACATATGATGGAACAGTGCCAAAGCATAGGGTACCAAACATACATGTACCTACCCAGTGTGCGTATAAACCAGGCTGGACTGGCGGCTGGACCCGACCCCGACGCGCGTTTCGGAGCGGGCAGCTCCTTCATCAGGGAGTAAGTGTGGACATCCCAATATACCAATATATATATATACCATACCATAATCAGGAGAGCGCACCCATCCCACGCACCTGCGGCAGGACGCCGAGCAGCACGCGCGACCTCCATAATGGCCGCCGGACGGGAAAGGAAGCCGCGCGGCGCACAGCGCCCCAGCACATGCGCACAGGACAGGGAGCACATCTCGGCCATATTTGAAAAGGGAATACAGAACAAGACCCTAACAATGGAATACAGAGACAAAAACGCCATACGGTAATAGGACAATCACATGTCCATAGATCATGCACTACCTCAATAAGAATATGCATAACAGGTGGCCATATGATATACATGTTATTAAAAATGGCATATAACATACACCGCATGATCGACAACGGACCGCATATATAACAACAATACGTCCCATCGTATGAATAGCCAAACAGAACTAACTATATATATATATATATATATATACAGAGATACTATAAATACCAACTATTTGTATATACATAGAATATATTAGATGGGCAATGGACAAGAACCTCCCGATGCAGAAAATATAGCGTCACACAAGTAGCAGTGTCAGTCCCATCATCGTGACACGCAGCAATCTGTATTCCTTGGACATGATCTACAGGATTCCATTAGAATGTCAATATTGATGCTGTAATCAGACAAATAAAAATAAGACAAAAACCACACCAAAAATATGTAAGAGATTAAAAAATATATAGAAGCCAGGCCAAGAAATACTAGCATCCTTAATGGTGTGCAGCAAGAGTGCGGATCACAAAAATGGGGCAAATGAAAGATTCTCATTCAACCCGTCAGGGATCTCATCCTGGAGCTATAAGGGTATGTGTCCACGCTGAGGATTGCATCAGGATGTGGTCAGGATTTTACATCAGTGTTTGTAACCAGGAGGGGGTGATAAATACAGAAGTGGAGCAGATGTTTCTATTATACTTTTCTTCTAATTGTTCCACTCCTGGTTTTGGCTACAAATACTGATGTCAAATCCTGACCAAATCCTGATGCAATCCTGAACGTGGACACATACCCTTAGAGTTCACTTTAACACACAACTTTTTTGTGTTCAAAGGTTCCTTTTACCTACAGATCCAGGGGACAGCTATGGGGGCGGCCTTTGCGCCCTCCTATGCTAATCTGTTCCTGGGTCTGTGGGAGAGGGACCTCTTCCTGTCCGATAAACAGGGGTGGATTGATCGTGTCCTATTTTGGACACGTTATATCGACGATATCTTCTTTATCTGGCAGGGCACCTCCATCGACCTTGTGCAATTCATATCCCTTTTGAACAGCAACGACCTCAACATACGTCTTACCCCGGTGTGGGATAATGAGAGGATTGACTTCTTAGATGTCACGATTTGTAGGGGTGCGGGAGGCTGTATTCAGACGGCTATTTTCCGTAAACCGACCGCCACGAATACCCTCCTGCATGCCTCATCGTGCCATCCTTCCCATATGATTAGGGCTATTCCGGTTGGCCAATTCTTGCGCTGACGGCGCATTTGTTCTAATGCACAGGATGCGTCGCCTGCCCAAACATTGAGCGTTGCTCTTCTTTCTCGAATTCTGATGGCACTAAGACCTTTGTAATTAAGAAGCACATATCATGCGTTTCTACATATGTGATTTATCATGCCACCTGCCCTTGTGGCTTAATATATATTGGCCTGACTACAAGAGTCAGAGAGCGCGTTCTTGGGATACAGGCGGCAGCAGAGTGTAAAGATACCACAATGCACTCCTGGGATTCAGCGCTGTTTAAGGTGCGGGGTATTGATCTTCTTAATATCAATATTAGAGGGGCTGTCTGTCCAAACGCCGTGCACAATTACAGACAAGGTGGATATGGACTTTGCGCACCAATCACCCTGACGGGTTGAATGAGAATCTTTCATTTGCCCCATTTTTGTGATCCGCACTCTTGCTGCACACCATTAAGGATGCTAGTATTTCTTGGCCTGGCTTCTATATATTTTTTAATCTCTTACATATTTTTGGTGTGGTTTTTGTCTTATTTTTATTTGTCTGATTACAGCATCAATATTGACATTCTAATGGAATCCTGTAGATCATGTCCAAGGAATACAGATTGCTGCGTGTCACAATGATGGGACTGATACTGCTACTTGTGTGACGCTATATTTTCTGCATCGGGAGGTTCTTGTCCATTGCCCATCTAATATATTCTATGTATATACAAATGGTTGGTATTTATAGTATGTCTGTATATATATATATATATATATATATATATATATATATATATATATATATATATATAGTTAGTTCTGTTTGGCTATTCATACGATGGGACGTATTGTTGTTATATATGCGGTCCGTTGTCGATCATGCGGTGTATGTTATATGCCATTTTTAATAACATGTATATCATATGGCCACCTGTTATGCATATTCTTATTGAGGTAGTGCATGATCTATGGACATGTGATTGTCCTATTACCGTATGGCGTTTTTGTCTCTGTATTCCATTGTTAGGGTTAATTGTTATGGTCTTGTTCTGTATTCCCTTTTCAAATATGGCCGAGATGTGCTCCCTGTCCTGTGCGCATGCGCTGGGGCGCTGTGCGCCACGCGGCTTCCCTTCCCGTCCGGCGGCCATTATGGAGGTCGCGCGTGCTGCTCGGCGTCCTGCCGCAGGTGCGTGGGATGAATGCGCTCTCCTGATTATGGTATGGTATATATATATATATATATATATATATATATATATATATATATATATATATATATATATATATATATATATATATATATATATATATATATATATATATATATATATATATTGGGATGTCCACACTTACCCCCTGATGAAGGAGCTGCCCGCTCCGAAACGCGCGTCGGGGTCGGGTCCAGCCGCCAGTCCAGCCTGGTTTATACGCACACTGGGTAGGTACATGTATGTTTGGTACCCTATGCTTTGGCACTGTTCCATCATATGTTTTTGCAGCAATGGGCATTTATTCTTATATAACCCGGTGGTATAGCTAGGCAGGTCGGATGTGGGTGGCTTGGGCCCGTTTCTTGCCATGGCCATTTGTACTGTGCATTATTTCTCTTTGTTTGTACTGAATATGTCCTGTTAAATGATTTTAATGCTATTTAATAAAATTTACATTTTATGGGACTTCATGGCTGTTTAGCCTCTTTTCTGTATTCATATTTTACAGCTGGCCCCTTTTTCTTACATGTCCTTTATGTATATTGGTTACCTATTTGCTTCTTTATACCTTTAAAATTACATCTAATATGCTTGCTTCAGTAATATTATTATTGCCTCATGATGGCAGCACCACTGGAAGGGAGCATATGTCCCAATGCATCAGAGTCAGCTAGATTCCTGGACCAAGACTAGTGAAAAATTAGCTCCCATTTACTTCTACCCCTGGCCGTGACATCACTGAGTGGGTGGAGCTATGGACTCCACTCTCCTTTCCAGAGATGCAGAACTTTATTAAAACTCATTTTCGTCCTTGCATACACTGGGAACCTCGTAGAGTGACGATGAACGTATTGCATGTCCTCACAAGGTTAGCTTCCATTTAAGTCTACACATGGAGTAGCTGGGTGCCCCGGTTAAGTAGTAATCCGTTTCTGCTAGGCGCTGCGCTTACAAAACGCACTGGTGTGTAGCCCTGTTGTTGCATATCCCAAATATGTAACTTTCATATCTCTGTCACCACCTGGGATTGAATTATTCATCACAAATAACTTTCACACAAATCATAAAGCGCATGGCTGCAAACAAAAGAAAGTTTTCTGCTAACCCCCGCATTCTTGAGGGAGGGGGAACAGTCACACACTGGAGTTTCACATTACAGCTGTATTGTCAGCAGGGAGAAAGCTGGGAGGAGGGGGGTCGGAAATCCCGCAGCGTGTGTCTGTACTCAACTCTAATGGATGTAGCAGAGCTCAGTGTGCGTGATCATAGACAATCAAATATTTCATATTCCTGACACCCCACAATACAGAGAATAGACCCCAAATACAGAGAACGGACCCCAAATACAGAGAATGGACCACAAATAGACAGAAAGGACACCAATAGAGACACCGCCCCACCCCCAATAAAGAGGCAGGACACCCCCACCCCCGATACATAGAATTTGGACACTCCAATACAGAGACCAGACCCCCAAATACAGAGACCAAACACCCCCAATACCAGATTAGAGACCCCTGCAGAGACTGCACTCTCCCACTAGCAGACTACAGACCAGCACAGACCGGACCGCCCCAGTATCAGACTACCAACCCCTCAGAGACCGGCCCTGCCACTCCAGCATTACCTTAGCTCTGGGATGATGGGTTGGGTATATGCTGCTGGTTCTGAGCCCCCGCTGTGTCCTCTGCAGGGGACCGACCTCCGTCCGCCCGGACCCTTCATGCTCCAAGAGGAGATTTCAAGCAGAAGACGAGTAAGTAATCTGTATCATATAATGCGCACTCCAAAGTCACACGATGTCCACAGCCCCCCATGTGGTGTGTCCTGTGTCTGACATTATGTGTCCTGTGTCTGACATTATGTGTCCTGTATCTGACATTATGTGTCCTGTGTCTGACATTATGTGTCCTGTGTCTGACATTATGTGTCCTGTGTCTGACATTATGTGTCCTGTATCTGACATTATGTGTCCTGTGTCTGACATTATGTGTCCTGTGTCTGACATTATGTGTCCTGTGTCTGACATTATGTGTCCTGTATCTGACGTGTTATATGTGTCCTGTATCTGACGTGTTATTATGTGTCCTGTATCTGACGTGTTATTATGTGTCTTGTATCTGACGTGTTATTATGTGTCCTGTACCTGTCGCGGTGTGTGTGTCCTGTACCTGACGCGGTGTGTGTGTCCTGTACCTGACGCGGTGTGTGTGTCCTGTACCTGACGCGGTGTGTGTGTCCTGTACGTGACGCGGTGTGTCCTGTACCTGTCGCGGTGTGTGTGTCCTGTACGTGACGCGGTGTGTGTGTCCTGTACCTGACGCGGTGTGCGTGTCCTGTACGTGACGCAGTATGTGTGTCCTGTACCTGACGCGGTGTGCGTGTCCTGTACGTGACGCGGTGTGCGTGCGTGTCCTGTACCTGACGCGGTGTGCGTGCGTGTCCTGTACCTGACGCGGTGTGCGTGCGTGTCCTGTACCTGACGCGGTATGTGTGTGTCCTGTACCTGACGCGGTATGTGTGTGTCCTGTACCTGACGCGGTATGTGTGTCCTGTACCTGACGCGGTGTGTGTGTCCTGTACCTGACGCGGTGTGTGTGTCCTGTACCTGACGCGGTGTGTGTGTGTCCTGTACCTGACGCGGTGTGTGTGTCCTGTACCTGACGCGGTGTGCGTGTCCTGTACGTGACGCGGTGTGCGTGTCCTGTACCTGACGCGGTGTGCGTGTCCTGTACCTGACGCGGTGTGCGTGTCCTGTACCTGACGCGGTGTGCGTGTCCTGTACGTGACGCGGTGTGCGTGTCCTGTACCTGACGCGGTGTGCGTGTCCTGTACCTGACGCGGTGTGTGTGTCCTGTACCTGACGCGGTGTGCGTGTCCTGTACGTGACGCGGTGTGCGTGTCCTGTACCTGACGCGGTGTGCGTGTCCTGTACCTGACGCGGTGTGCGTGTCCTGTACCTGACGCGGTGTGCGTGTCCTGTACGTGACGCGGTGTGCGTGTCCTGTACCTGACGCGGTGTGCGTGTCCTGTACCTGACGCGGTGTGCGTGTCCTGTACCTGACGCGGTGTGCGTGTCCTGTACCTGACGCGGTGTGCGTGTCCTGTACCTGACGCGGTGTGCGTGTCCTGTACCTGACGCGGTGTGCGTGTCCTGTACCTGACGCGGTGTGCGTGTCCTGTACCTGACGCGGTGTGTGTGTCCTGTACCTGACGCGGTGTGTGTGTGTCCTGTACCTGACGCGGTGTGTGTGTCCTGTACCTGACGCGGTGTGCGTGTCCTGTACGTGACGCGGTGTGCGTGTCCTGTACCTGACGCGGTGTGCGTGTCCTGTACCTGACGCGGTGTGCGTGTCCTGTACCTGACGCGGTGTGCGTGTCCTGTACCTGACGCGGTGTGCGTGTCCTGTACCTGACGCGGTGTGCGTGTCCTGTACCTGACGCGGTGTGCGTGTCCTGTACCTGACGCGGTGTGCGTGTCCTGTACCTGACGCGGTGTGTGTGTCCTGTACGTGACGCGGTGTGTGTGTCCTGTACCTGACGCGGTGTGTGTGTCCTGTACCTGACGCGGTGTGTGTGTGTGTCCTGTACCTGACGCGGTGTGTGTGTCCTGTACGTGACGCGGTGTGTGTGTCCTGTACGTGACGCGGTGTGTGTGTCCTGTACCTGACGCGGTGTGTGTGTCCTGTACGTGACGCGGTGTGCGTGTCCTGTACCTGACGCGGTGTGTCCTGTACCTGACGCGGTGTGTGTGTCCTGTACCTGACGCGGTGTGTGTGTCCTGTACCTGACGCGGTGTGTGTGTCCTGTACCTGACGCGGTGTGTGTCCTGTACCTGACGCGGTGTGTGTGTCCTGTACCTGACGCGGTGTGCGTGTCCGGTACCTGACGCGGTGTGCGTGTCCTGTACGTGACGCGGTGTGTGTGTCCTGTACGTGACGCGGTGTGTGTGTCCTGTACGTGACGCGGTGTGTGTGTCCTGTACGTGACGCGGTGTGTGTGTCCTGTACCTGACGCGGTGTGTGTGTCCTGTACCTGACGCGGTGTGTGCGTGTCCTGTACGTGACGCGGTGTGCGTGTCCTGTACCTGACGCGGTGTGTCCTGTACCTGACGCGGTGTGTGTGTCCTGTACGTGACGCGGTGTGTGTGTCCTGTACCTGACGCGGTGTGTGTGTGTCCTGTACGTGACGCGGTGTGTGTGTCCTGTACGTGACGCGGTGTGTGTGTCCTGTACGTGACGCGGTGTGTGTGTCCTGTACGTGACGCGGTGTGTGTGTCCTGTACCTGACGCGGTGTGTGTGTGTCCTGTACGTGACGCGGTGTGTGTGTGTCCTGTACGTGACGCGGTGTGTGTGTCCTGTACCTGACGCGGTGTGTGTGTCCTGTACCTGACGCGGTGTGCGTGTCCGGTACCTGACGCGGTGTGCGTGTCCTGTACCTGACGCGGTGTGTGTGTCCTGTACCTGACGCGGTGTGTGTGTCCTGTACCTGACGCGGTGTGTGTCCTGTACCTGACGCGGTGTGTGTGTCCTGTACCTGACGCGGTGTGCGTGTCCGGTACCTGACGCGGTGTGCGTGTCCTGTACGTGACGCGGTGTGTGTGTCCTGTACGTGACGCGGTGTGTGTGTCCTGTACGTGACGCGGTGTGTGTGTCCTGTACGTGACGCGGTGTGTGTGTCCTGTACCTGACGCGGTGTGTGTGTCCTGTACCTGACGCGGTGTGTGCGTGTCCTGTACGTGACGCGGTGTGCGTGTCCTGTACCTGACGCGGTGTGTCCTGTACCTGACGCGGTGTGTGTGTCCTGTACGTGACGCGGTGTGTGTGTCCTGTACCTGACGCGGTGTGTGTGTGTCCTGTACGTGACGCGGTGTGTGTGTCCTGTACGTGACGCGGTGTGTGTGTCCTGTACGTGACGCGGTGTGTGTGTCCTGTACGTGACGCGGTGTGTGTGTCCTGTACCTGACGCGGTGTGTGTGTGTCCTGTACGTGACGCGGTGTGTGTGTGTCCTGTACGTGACGCGGTGTGTGTGTCCTGTACCTGACGCGGTGTGTGTGTCCTGTACCTGACGCGGTGTGCGTGTCCGGTACCTGACGCGGTGTGCGTGTCCTGTACCTGACGCGGTGTGTGTGTCCTGTACCTGTCGCGGTGTGCGTGTCCTGTACCTGTCGCGGTGTGCGTGTCCTGTACCTGACGCGGTGTGCGTGTCCGGTACCTGACGCGGTGTGCGTGTCCTGTATCTGACGTGTCCTGTGTTTTTTCTATGTTCCGTGTCCTCTTATAGTTGTGTTTCTTGCAGGGGTCCTGCCATGAAGCTTTACATGTCTGAGGACGTGGTTTCTGCCCGTCTTCAGCGCCTGAGCCTGGAGAATGATCACAGCTATGGAGGGAACGGCCTCCCTAAAATGTCAGCACACCAGGAATCGCAGGACCCGGAGAACGGGTGAGGGGCTGATCACTCCTGAGCATGGCCTGGAGGCCTCGTCGCCATTCTCATCCTCTCATGCTTCCTGCAGGAGCCCGGATCCCAGCACTGAGGATGACAATGTTATTTTGGATCCTGGAGAGTTCAGTTTGGGCGGCTGTAATGTGATCAGTGTGTGCCCACTGCTGGAAGAGACGCTGAGAGACCCCCGACCCGAGAGCATCATCCCCGAGAGTCTGCTGCACTCACTGTGAGTAGTACTGTACCTACCAAAGGGAAACTGCTCTGCTGGGCTGCCTCCCTGCCGCCATCCCTGTGCCCCACTTGTGGGTCTGCCTTTTCTCATCCCTGCACCTCTGCATTTAGGGCTACCGCCCACCCCCTACGCCCTCACACTGTCTGCCCTCACAGTGTCCCCCGACCTTTCCCTCCTACTGTCCCCCGCCCTCTGCTCCCCTCTGAGCCGCCTTCTCCCTCTCGGCCTCACCTCCCACCATCGGGGCTGCCTCCTACCATCCCCCGCCCTCTGCTCCCCTCTGAGCCGCCTTCTCCCTCTCGGCCTCACCTCCCACCATCGGGGCTGCCTCCTACCATCCCCCGCCCTCTGCTCCCCTCGGAGCTGCCTTCTCCCCCTCAGCTTCACTTCCCACCATTGGGGCTGCCTCCCACCATCCCCGCCCTCTGCTCACCTCTGAGCCGCCTTCTCCCCCTTGGCCTCACCTCCCACCATCGGGGCTGCCTCTCACCATCCCTGCCCTCTGCTCCCCTCGGAGCCACCTTCTCCCCCTCGGCCTCACCTCCCACCATCGGGGCTGCCTCCCACCATCCCCCGCCCTCTGCTCCCCTCGGAGCAGCCTTCTCCCCCTCAGCTTCACTTCCCACCATTGGGGCTGCCTCCCACCATCCCCGCCCTTTGCTCCACTCTGAGCCGCCTTTTCCCACTCGGGCTCACCTCCCAAAATCGGGGCTGCCTCCCACCATCCCCGCCCTCTGCTCCCCTCGGAACCACCTTCACCCCCTCGGCCTTAGCTGCCGCCATCGGGGCTGCCTCCCACCATCCCCCGCCCTCTGCTCCCCTCGGAACCACCTTCTCGGCCTCAGCTCCCACCATTGGGGCTGCCTCCCACCATCCCCCGCCCTCTGCTCCCATCGGAACCACCTTCTCCCCCTCAGCCTCAGCTCCCACCATTGGGGCTGCCTCCCACCATCCCCGCCCTCTACTCCCCTCGGAACCACCTTCACCCCCTCGGCCTTAGCTGCCGCCATCGGGGCTGCCTCCCACCATCCCCCGCCCTCTGCTCCCCTCGGAACCACCTTCTCGGCCTCAGCTCCCACCATTGGGGCTGCCTCCCACCATCCCCCGCCCTCTGCTCCCATCGAAACCACCTTCTCCCCGTCGGCTTCACCTCCCACCATTGGGGCTGCCTCTCACCATCCCTGCCCTCTGCTCCCCTCGGAGCCACCTTCTCCCCCTCGGCCTCACCTCCCACCATTGGGGCTACCTCCCACGATCCCCGCTCTCTGCTCCCCTGAGCCGCCAACTCCCCCTTGGCCTTGCCTCCCACCATTGGGGCTGCCTCCCACCATCCCCCACCCTCCTCCCCTCAGGCTCACCTCCCACCATTGGGGCTGCCTCCCACCATCCCCCGCCCTCTGCTCCCCTCGGAGCCACCCTCTCGGCCTCAGCTCCCACCATTGGGGCTGCCTCCCACCATCCCCCGCCCTCTGCTCCCCTCGGAGCCACCCTCTCGGCCTCAGCTCCCACCATCCCCCGCCCTCTGCTCCCCTCGGAGCCGTCTTCTCCCCCACGGGCTCACCTCCCACCATTGGGGCTGCCTCCCACCATCCCCCGCCCTCTGCTCCCCTCGGAGCCACCCTCTCGGCCTCAGCGCCCACCATTGGGGCTGCCTCCCACCATCCCCCGCCCTCTGCTCCCCTCGGAGCCGTCTTCTCCCCCACGGGCTAACCTCCCACCATTGAGGCTGCCTCCCACCATCCCCCGCCCTCTGCTCCCCTCGGAGCCACCCTCTCGGCCTCAGCTCCCACCATTGGGGCTGCCTCCCACCATCCCCCGCCCTCTGCTCCCCTCGGAGCCACCCTCTCGGCCTCAGCTCCCACCATTGGGGCTGCCTCCCACCATCCCCCGCCCTCTGCTCCCCTCGGAGCCGTCTTCTCCCCCACGGGCTCACCTCCCACCATTGGGGCTGCCTCCCACCATCCCCGGCCCTCTGCTCCCCTCGGAGCCACCCTCTCGGCCTCAGCTCCCACCATTGGGGCTGCCTCCCACCATCCCCCGCCCTCTGCTCCCCTCGGAGCCACCCTCTCGGCCTCAGCTCCAACCATTGGGGCTGCCTCCCACCATCCCCCGCCCTCTGCTCCCCTCGGAGCCGTCTTCTCCCCCACGGGCTCACCTCCCGCCATTGGGGCTGCCTCCCACCATCCCCCGCCCTCTGCTCCCCTTGGAGCCGCCTTCTCCCCGTCGGCCTCACCTCCCACCATTGGGGCTGCCT
This sequence comes from Ranitomeya variabilis, assembly GCF_051348905.1. Taxonomy (NCBI): domain Eukaryota; kingdom Metazoa; phylum Chordata; class Amphibia; order Anura; family Dendrobatidae; genus Ranitomeya; species Ranitomeya variabilis. Next base: position 580,665,394 of record NC_135237.1, read on the forward strand.
CTCACCATCCCTGCCCTCTGCTCCCCTCGGAGCCACCTTCTCCCCCTCGGCCTCACCTCCCACCATTGGGGCTACCTCCCACGATCACCGCTCTCTGCTCCCCTCGGAGCCGCCATCTCCCCCTTGGCCTCACCTCCCACCATTGGGGCTGCCTCCCACCATCCCCCACCCTCTGCTCCCCTCAGGCTCACCTCCCACCATTGGCGCTGTCTCCCACCATCCCCCGCCCTCTGCTCCCCTCGGAGCCACGCTCTCGGCCTCAGCTCCCACCATTGGGGCTGCCTCCCACTATCCCCCGCCCTCTGCTCCCCTTGGAGCCGTCTTCTCCCCCACGGGCTCACCTCCCGCCATTGGGGCTGCCTCCCACCATCCCCCACCCTCTGCTCCCCTCAGGCTCACCTCCCGCCATTGGGGCTGCCTCCCACCATCCCCCGCCCTCTGCTCCCCTCAGGCTCACCTCCCGCCATTGGGGCTGCCTCCCACCATCCCCCGCCCTCTGCTCCCCTCAGGCTCACCTCCCGCCATTGGGGCTGCCTCCCACCATCCCCCACCCTCTGCTCCCCTCAGGCTCACCTCCCGCCATTGGGGCTGCCGCCCACCATCCCCCGCCCTCTGCTCCCCTCGGAGCCACCTTCTTCCCCTCGGCCTCAGCTGCCGCCATCGGGGCTGCCTCCCACCATCCCCCGCCCTCTGCTCCCCTCGGAGCCACCTTCTCGGCCTCAGCTCCCACCATCGGGGCTGCTTCCCACCATCCCCCGCCCTCTGCTCCCCTCGGAGCCACCTTCTCGGCCTCAGCTGCCGCCATCGGGGCTGCCTCCCACCATCCCCCGCCCTCTGCTCCCCTCGGAGCCACCTTCTCAGCCTCAGCTCCCACCATCGGGGCTGCCTCCCACCATCCCCCGCCCTGTCCTCCCTCTATGGGCCGCATCCTGCCATTTCCGCCTCCTCTTGGCCACCTCCTGCCCTTTCCTCCACCTTGGGGCTGCCTCCCTGCCGTCCACCATGGTCTTTCTGATAGGAGGAGACTGCGCTGAATGTCACAGTCAATGTCTCTGTTCTCACACCGGTCAGGAACTCCTTTTGATTTTCCCCAGGTCGTCACCATGCTTGGAGCTGGTCCTCTGGTCACCTCCATCTGGTCCCATCCATCAGCTTCTGCGCTCGCTGGCGGGTATGGAAGACAGGTGCAGCCGGCGGGAAGTGGAGGAGGCGATGCAGCTGTGAGTCTGCACAGTGACTTAGAGGTCGCCCTGTAGATCGACCCAGGGTGTCTGTATTATCTGACCCCATATTGTTGTGTAAGTTACGTTTTATATGATGTCATCACAGCAAGGTGGTAATGGGAGGAGCTATGCATCAAGCACGCCTTCATCCTCGAGGCTCCGCCCACTGCAGGGCGAAACGGAAAGCTGTGAGCTGACAAGGGACTCGCCTCTGCCCCTCTAGGGCGATACATGCTGAACATCATATACAGTCCCTCCCACTGAGGGATGACACACGGGCGATCTTGCATGTTCGGGGTGCTGGTTCCTGCCACCATGTACTCGGCCCACCTATGTGTGACAAGACTTATCCCACAGCTGAAGTATGTTCTGCAGACCAGTGCCACCACACCACCGATCCAGCACCCGCCAAGAATACAGACATTACAGGATGAACTGCACAGGAGCAAAGGCGAGATGTTGGAACGTCATCATGTCCCATACTGCAACTATAAGACGTCTCCAGTGCGGTCATCACATGGAAGAGAATAAACGTGATTGTCAGTCGTACAGAGATTCATTAACAGTGAGAGCGGCGCTCATCTGTGAGCTGCACTCACTATTCTGCTGTGTATGTATAAGACACAATAATATCTCGTCTACTACATGTGTGACGACACAGCATTTTATGTTAATTAACCAGATGTCTATTTTCAGCAAGCCAGGATGAATAGACTGTTATCTATAGCTTGACTTTTGATTTTTTTTTTTTTTTATGGTTGGTCAAGAAAACACAGACCTTTGTTTCGTGTAAGCCTGTAATATTGACTTCAAAAGTTGACATTTGATGTAACATGCGGTGCTGTTATCCTGAATGTTTACTGATGTTTGCTGATATGTTGATTACACATTGCCCAGGCCAGCCAGTCTGTTGACTTGCAAAACAGAGGAGGAAAAACTATGCAAATAGATTACATATTCAAACAATCCGAGTTGGTTTCATCATTCTACCCTTCAACAACGGTCCTTCATCACAGGTAAACTATAAAAAGAAGTTATGTGTTTGCTTGACAAACCAGTAAGAAACACACAAATTAAAAAATCAGCGTATAGATAACAGTCTATTCCTCCTGCCTTGCTGAAAATAGACGTCTGGTTAATTAACCCCTTAGTGACAGCCAATTTGCAGCTTAATGACCGGGCCAATTTTTACAATTCTGACCACTGTCACTTTGAGGTAATAACTCTGGAACGCTTCAACTTATCCCACCGATTCTGAGATTTTCTCGTGACATATTGTACTTCATGTTAGCAGTAAAATTTATTTGATATTACTTGTCTTTATGAAAAAATGGAATTCTGGCAAAAATTTAGCAATTTTTAAACTTTGAATTTTTATGCCCTTAAGTCAGAGAGATATTACACGAAATAATTCAAAAAAAGGAGGAGGGGGGAAGGGTTGAAGCTTGACACGCCGAGACATACATTTACTTGCAACGGCTCGCAGATGTAACTGGTGGGTGCCGTACCTGCTGGTGATTTTCTGCTGAAGTAGAAGAGAGGAGAAATGGGAATATCCAGCACGTCCATCCAGTGTAAGTAAAATAACCCAAATTTATTAGAACATTTTAAAAAACAATTTAAAAAAAAATCGTAATTGATTGCTATGTCTGTGATTGGTTCCCTGTCATATATAAACCTGTTTATCCATGTTGTATTAGTTCCTATGACTAAGGGCGCTGTGGTGCGCCAGAAACGCGTCAGGCAAAGAGGGTTCTTCTCTCTTTTCTTAAAATTGTTTTTTAAAATGTTCTAATAAATTTTGGTTATTTTCCTTACACTGGATGGACGTGCTGAATATCCCCATTTCTTCTCTCTATTACACAAAATAGTTAATAAATAACATTCCCCACATGTCTACTTTACAGCACAATTTTGGAACCAAATTTTGTTTTTTGTTAGGAAGTTATAAGGGTTAACAGTTGACCAGCGATTTCTCATTTTTACCACAAAATTTACAAAACCATTTTTTTAGGGACTGCATCACATTTGAAGTGAGTTTTGGGGGTCAACATAACAGAAAATACCCAAAAGTGACACCATTCTAAAAACTGCACCCCTAAAGGTGCTCAAAACCACATTCAAGATGTTTATTAACCCTTCTGGTGTTTCACAGGAGCTGATGCAATATGGAAGGAAAAAATGAACATTTATCTTTTTTTTTTTTCACAAAAAAAATAATCCTTTAGACCCAATTTATTTTACTTTCATAAGGGTAACAGGATAAAATGGACAATACAAATTGTTGTGCAATTTCTCGTAAGAATGCCGATACCCTATATGTGGGGGAAATCTACTGTTTGGGTGCATGGCAGAGCTCGGAAGGGAAGGAGCACCATTTGACTTTTTAAATGTAAAATTTCCTGGAATAGTTAGCGGACGCCATGTAGCTTTCAGAGAGCCCCTGATGTGCCTACACAGTGGAAACCCCCCACAAATGACCCCATTTTACCAATTAAACCTCTCAATGAATTCATCTAGGGGTGCAGTGTTCAAATTGACACCACAGGTGTGTCATAGAATTTTATACCATTGGGCAGTTAAGAAAAAATAATTACATTTTTACCACCAAAATTCTGCATTAGCCCCAAATTCTACATTTTCATACTACGAAATGGGTAAAAATGGCACAAATGTTTTTCCCACAATTTCTACTGAACGTGGCAATGCCCCATATGTGCCTGTACAGTGCTACTTTGCCATACGCAGAAACTTGGGAGGAACGAAGCGCTATTTGCCTCCTGGAGCACAGATTTTCCTACAATAGTTTGCAGACTCCATATACAGAGCCCCTAATTGCTAGAAGAGCAGAATTTCCCCTCAAGTGACCCCATTTTGGAAATTATAACCCTTTGGGAATTTATCTACAGATGTAGTAACGATTTTGACTCCATGAGTGTTTTCCAGAAACAACCGCAGTGGATGTTGCTGTGCGAAAAATTGCAAACTGCCGTTGTAGTGACCAGTACGTTGTTCAAGCTCATGCTTCTGGAGACACGCACCTGTAAATTAGGCGGGCTCTCATCACTACAGAAATGCCAAACGTGGACGCTGAATGTTGTTTAGACACACTGGGACTCAGAGAGGCGGGCATTTGGATTTGGGAATGGAGAATTTGCTGAATTCTTTTGGAGGGCGAGGCGTTGTTTCGTTTTTCCAGAGGTTTTCTGCCAACAGTAACGTGGAAGCCCCCTATATTTCCGTTTACCATGATAGACCTGAGTGGGGACTTGCTTTTTTTCTGGATTGACTTGAAGCTGTTATTGGGAACATTTTACATAACATTTGGGATCACATTTATCCGGTGCTCTACGCTGTGCACTTTCCATCTAAATCTCTGAGTGACGTGATTCAGATGAAACCCCCTAGGAATCCATTCACTATAATGAAGCAGCAGAGTTACTCTGGCTTCCGTCTGGCCTCTGTTCAGTGGTGTCCTTTTCAGAAGTGCACAAAACTGTGGCTGACTGCACTTTTATATAATCGTAAAAAGACAGACCCCACCAGATCACAGGTCCTATGGTGTCCACAGTGCCTTTATCTACCTCTTTACAGGGAATCTTTCTCCATGGGATTTGTCTGAATCACGTATTTCAAACATTTACATGGAAACCCCAGCGTGAGTGCTCAGCGTAGAGCGCAGGATAAATGTATGCCGAGCCTTACTGTAATTTTTGTGAGGCAGAATGAAAAACGGCATGTGAAGAATTGGTTTTATTTATTTTTTACGCCGTTCCTCGTGCAGTATAAGTGATTAGGTGACTTTATTCTTCGGGTCGGTGCGATACTAGATTTATAGCAGGTTTTTATGTTTGGCAGCTGTCACACATTAAAAGATGCTTTTTATTGTGAAAAATAGCTTTTGCATCACCACATTTTGAGCTATAACACAGGTCTGCGACTAAAAAGCTGTTTGATTATTTTCCTCTAATTTTCATGTATTTTGGTGTGCTGAAAAAGAAAAAAATATTGAAAAAAATCCTGGATGTCAGGATTTGCCACAAAATGCAACATTCTCTTCAAATTTAGTATATTTTTCTCAATTTTTGGTATTTTTTCTTAGGGTTTTGAAAGTCAAAATTACTATTAATTCACATCAATGCATTGAATATATACAATGCCAAAAAAATATAACTTTCAAAGAAAAGAACTTTCAGAGTGAGCTAATGAAACCAGCATCAACATGTTGCAAGCTGAACGAGCGGCTCTGACATGCCCGGGCTTGATTCGATTGTTTTATCTTGGTTCTCGCCTGTTCACACTTTTTCATCTCCGTTCGTGTTAGCTCATCATAGTCAAGTTGAAGGAAGGTGTGTTCGTCGGACCAGACATGAGAAGGCTTATAGCTGATCAAGAGTTTATCGATTCCATGACGCATCCCCAAAAAGAAGGGTGGTTTGCATTTAAAGAGGTTGTAGAGACATTTTTAGGCAATAACAAAGACCCTGACTACAAAAAAATCGTCGGACGAATGCTGAAAGCATTTCAAGCTTTAGGTTGCCTGATGAGTCTGAAAGTGGATTTCCTCCGTTCCCACCTTGACAACTTTCCTGACAATTTGGGAGCTGTGAGTGAAGAGCAAGGAGAACGAATCCACCAGGACATTAACCCCTTCATGACCTTGCCGTTTTTTGCAATTCTGACCAGTGTCCCTTTATGAGGTAATAACTCAGGAACGCTTCAACGGATCCTAGCGATTCTGAGATTGTTTTTTCGTGACATATTGGGCTTCATGTTAGTGGTAAATTTAGGTAGATAATTTCTGAGTTTATTTGTGAAAAAAACGGAAATTTGGCAAAAATTTTGAAAATTTCGCAATTTTCACATTTTGAATTTTTATTCTGTTAAACCAGAGAGTTATGTGACACAAAATAGTTAATAAATAACATTTCCCACATGTCTACTTTACATCAGCACAATTTTGGAAACAAAATTTTTTTTTGCTAGGAAGTTATAAGGGTTAAAATTTGACCAGTGATTTCTCATTTTTACAACAAAATTTACAAAACCATTTTTTTTAGGGATCACCTCACATTTGAAGTCAGTTTGAGGGTTCTATATGGCTGAAAATACCCAAAAGTGACACCATTCAAAAAACTGCACCCCTCAAGGTGCTCAAAACCACATTCAAGAAGTTTATTAACCCTTCAGGTGTTTCACAGCAGCAGAAGCAACATGGAAGTAAAAAATGAACATTTAACTTTTTAGTCACAAAAATGATATTTTAGCAAAAAATTTTTTATTTTCCCAAGGGTAAAAGGAGAAACTGGACCACGGACGTTGTTGTCCAATTTGTCCTGAGTACGCTGATACCTCATATGTGGGGGTAAACCACTGTTTGGGCGCACGGCAGGGCTCGGAAGGGAAGGAGCGCCATTTGACTTTTTCAATGAAAAATTGGCTCCAATCTTTAGCGGACACCATGTCGCGTTTGGAGAGCCCCCGTGTGCCTAAACATTGGAGCTCCCCCACAAGTGACCCCATTTTGGAAACTAGACCCCCCAAGGAACTTATCTAGAAGCATAGTGAGCACTTTAAACCCCCAGGTGCTTCACAAATTGATCCGTAAAAATGAAAAAGTAATTTTTTCACAAACAAATTATTTTAGCCTCAATTTTTTCATTTTCACATGGGCAACAGGATAAAATGGATCCTAAATTTTGTTGGGCAATTTCTCCTGAGTACACCAATACCTCACATGTGGGGGTAAACCACTGTTTGGGCACATGGTAAGGCTCGGAAGGGAAGGAGCGCCATTTGACTTTTTGAATGAAAAATTATCTCCATCGTTAGCGGACACCATGTCGCGTTTGGAAAGCCCCTGTGTGCCTAAACATTGGAGCTCCTCCAAAAGTGACCCCTTGGAAAGTAGACCTCCCAAGGAACTCATCTAGAGGCATAGTGAGCACTTTAAACCCCCAGGTGCTTCACAAATTGATCCGCAAAAATGAAAAAGTACTTTTTTTTCACACAAAATTTCTTTTAGCCTCAATTCTTTCATTTTCACATGGGCAACAGGATAAAATGGATCCTAAAATTTGTTGGGCAATTTCTCCTGAGTATGCCGATACCTCATATGTGGGGGTAAACCACTGTTTGGGTGCACGGCAAGGCTCGGAAGGGGAGGCGTGCCATTTGACTTTTTGAATGGAAAATTAGCTCCAATCGTTAGCGGACACCATGTCGCGTTTGGAGAGCCCCTGTGTGCCTAAACATTGGAGCTCCCCTACAAGTGACCCCATTTTGGAAACTAGACCCCCCAAGGAACTTATCTAGATGCATAGTAAACACTTATAACCCCCAGGTGCTTCACAGAAGTTTATAACGCAGAGCCGTGAAAATAAAAAAATAATTTTTCTTTCCTCAAAAATGATTTTTAGCCCAGAATTTTTTATTTTCCCAAGGGTAATAGGAGAAATTGGACCCCAAATGTTGTTGTCCAGTTTGTCCTGAGTACGATGATACCCCATATGTGGGGGTAAACCACTGTTTGGGCGCACGGCAGGGTTCGGAAGGGAAGGCACACCATTTGGCTTTTTGAATGGAAAATTAGCTCCAGTCATTAGCGGACACCATGTCGCGTTTGGAGAGCCCCTGTGTGCCTAAACATTGGAGCTCCCGCACAAGTGGCCCCATTTTGGAAACTAGACCTCCCAAGGAACTAATCTAGATGTGTGGTGAGCACTTTGAACCCCCAAGTGCTTCACAGAAGTTTATAACGCAGAGCCATGAAAATAAAAAATAATTTTTCTTTTCTCAAAAATGATTTTTTAGCCCACAATTTTTTATTTTCCCAAGGGTAATAGGAGAAATTGGACCCCAAAAGTTGTTTTCCAGTTTCTCCTGAGTACGCTGATACCCCATATGTGGGGGTAAACCACTGTTTTGGCACACGTCGGGGTTCGGAAGGGAAGTAGTGACGTTTTGAAATGCAGACTTTGATGGAATGCTCTGCGGGCATCAGGTTGCGTTTGCAGAGCCCCTGATGTGCCTAAACAGTAGGAACTCCCAACAAGTGACTCCATTTTGGAAACTAGACCCCCAAGGGAACTTATCTAGATGTGTGGTGAGCACTTTGAACCCCCAAGTGCTTCACAGAAGTTTATAACGCAGAGCCGTGAAAATAATAAATGTGTTTCCTTTCCTCAAAAATATTTTTTTAGCCCAGAATTTTTTATTTTTGCAAGAGTAACAGGAGAAATTGGACCCCAAAAGTTGTTGTCCAGTTTCTCCTGAGTACGCTGATACCCCATATGTGGGGGTAAACCACTGTTTGGGTACATGCCGGGGCTCGGAAGGGAAGTAGTGACGTTTTGGAATGCAGACTTTGATGGAATGGTCTGCGGGCATCATGTTACGTTTGCAGAGCCCCTGATATGCCTAAACAGTAGAAACCCCCCACAAGTGACCCCATTTTGGAAACTAGACCCCCCAAGGAACTTATCTAGATGTGTGGTGAGCACGTTCAACCCCCAAGTGCTTCACAGAAGTTTACAACGCAGAGCCGTGAAAATAAAAAATCATTTTTCTTTCCTCAAAAAAGATGTTTTAGCAAGCAATTTTTTATTTTCACAAGGGTAACAGGAGAATTTGGACCCCAATATTTGTTGCCCAGTTTGTTGTGAGTACGCTGATACCCCATATGTGGGGGTAAACCACTGTTTGGGCACACGTCAGGGCTCGGAAGGGAAGTAGTGACATTTGAAATGCAGACTTTGATGGAATGGTCTGCGGGCGTCACATTGCATTTGCAGAGCCCCTGATGTGCCTAAACAGTAGAAACACCCCACAAGTGACCCCATTTTGGAAACTAGACCCCCGAAGGAACTTATCTAGATGTGTGGTGAGCACTTTCAACCCCCAAGTGCTTCACAGAAGTTTATAACGCAGAGCCGTGAAAATAAAAAATAATTGTTCTTTCCTCAAAAATTATGTTTTAGCAAGTAATTTTTTATTTTTGCAAGGGTAACAGGAGAAATTGGACCCCAACAGTTGTTGCCCAGTTTGTCCTGAGTACGCTGGTACCCCAAATGTGGGGGTAAACCACTGTTTGGGCGCACGTCGGGGCTTGGAAGGGCGGGAGCACCATTTGACTTTTTGAACGCAAGATTGGCTGGAATCAATGGTGGCGCCATGTTGCGTTTGGAGACCCCTGATGTGCCTAAAACAGTGGAAACCCCTCAATTCTAACTTCAACACTTACCCCAACACACCCCTAATCCTAATCCCAACTGTAGCCATAACCCTAATCACAACCCTAACCCCAACACACCCCTAACCGCAACACAACCGTAACCCTAATTCCAACCCTAATCCTAACCCTAATCCCAACCGTAACCCTAATCCCAACCCTAACCACAACTGTAACCCCAACACACCCCTAACCCTATCCGTAACCCTAAGCACAAGCCTATTCTTAACCCTATTTCCAACCCTAGCCCTAATTCCAACCCTAACCCTAAGGGTATGTGCCCACGTTGCGGATTCGTGTGAGATTTTTCCGCACGATTTTTGAAAAATCTGCAGGTAAAAGGCACTGCGTTTTGCCTGCGGATTTACAGCAGATTTCCAGTGTTTTTTTGTGCGGATTTCACCTGCGGATTCCTATTGAGGAACAGGTGTAAACCGCTGCGGAATCCGCACAAAGAATTGACATGCTGCGGAAAATACAATGCAGCGTTTCTGCACGGAATTTTCCGCACCATGGGCACAGCAGATTTGGTTTTCCTTAGGTGTACATGGTACTGTAAACCTGATGGAAAACTGCTTCGAATTCGCAGCGGCCAATCCGCTGCGGATCCGCGGCCAATCCGCTGCCAATCCGCTGCGGATCCGCGGCCAATCCGCTGCAGATCCGCGGCCAATCCGCTGCGGATCCGCGGCCAATCCGCTGCGGATCCGCGGCCGATCCGCTGCAGATCCGCGGCCAATCCGCTGCGGATCCACTGCGGATCCGCGGCCGATCCGCTGCGGATCCGCGGCCGATCCGCTGCGATCCGCGGCCGATCCGCTGCGGATCCGCGGCCAATCCGCTCTGTGTGCACATGCCATAACCCTAACCCTACCCGTAACCCTAACCCTACCCCTAACCCTACCCCTAGTTCTAACCCTAACCCTAGTGGTAAAAGAAAAAAAAATATTTTCTTTATTTTATTATTGTCCCTACCTATGGGGGTGATAAAGGGGGGGGTTTATTTATTATTTTTTTATTTTGATCGCTGTGGTAGAACCTACCACAGCGATCAAAATGTACCTGTAACGAATCTGCCAGCCTGCAGATTCGGCGGGCGTACTGAGCATGCGCCCGCCATTTTCCAAGATGGCGGCGCCCAGCGAGGAGACGGCCGGACACCGGGAGGATCGGTAAGTATGAGGGGGTGGTGGGGGGGGTGGATCGGAGCACAGGGGGGGGATCGGAGGACGGGGGGAGCGGACAGGAGCACGGGGGAGCGGACAGGAGCACGGGGGAGCGAACAGGGGGACGGAGGGGGGTACCTGACAGAACGGAGGACTGGGGAGGAGATCGGGGGCGGTGGGGGGGGCCAGTACATGATTTCCAGCCATGGCAGATGCTATTGCAGCATCGGCCATGGCTGGATTGCAATATTTCACCATTTTCATAGGTGAAATATTGCAAATTGCTCTGATTGGCTGTTGCACTTTCAACAGCCAATCAGAGCGATCGTAGCCACGTGGGGGCAAAGCCACCCCCCCTAGGCTGAAGTACAACTCCCCCTCTCCCTGCAGATCGGGTAAAATAGGAATTAACCCTTTCACCCGATCTGCAGGGATGCGATCATTCCATGACGCCGCATAGGCGTCATGGGTCGGGAAGGGGTTAAAGAGATGGAAAGAAGATACCAGGGAAGATGGAGCATTACAATGATGGCCGACTACTGCTGGACGCTCCAGAGAGACATTCCAGATGCTCCTCACAAGCGTAAATGGACCAAGAGAAGCCTCACAGGGAAGAAGAATCGATGTTAGGCTACGTTCACATTTGCGTTGTGCGCCGCAGCGTCGGCGATGCAACGCACAACGCAAATGTAAACGCATGCACAACGCAGCGTTTTGTGACGCATGCGTCCATTTTTGCATGGTTTTGGGCGCAGAAAAAACTGCGTCCTCAGCGCCCTGACGCATGCACCACAGTGACGCATGCGTCACAAAACGCAAGTGCAACGCATGTCCATGCGCCCCCATGTTAAATATAGGGGCGCATGACGCATGCGGCGACGCTGCAGCGCCGAACACTAATGTGAACGTAGCCTTCGTGTGTGTTAGTGAGCTCATTGCTGTTAAAAAATGATTTATGAAACATTTGTAATAAAAAATTAATTTTATGAGTCTATTTTCATTTATTGAGGTATTGTCTTATTTAACATAGTTACATAAATTGTCAGAAAACGGGATGTCCTATGACAAAACGGAGGTCATTTTCGGATTCACCGCACTTAAAGACATAAAGATTATGTGGAATAACCAAAACAGCTCTTGAAAAAAAATTTTTTGCAGACCTGTGTCATTTTTCCATATTTTGGCCGGCAGACTCATGCGAGGTCTTGTTTTTTTTGTTGGACGAGTTGATGTTTTTATTGGTACCATTTTCGGGCACATGATATTTTTTGATCACTTTGTATTCCGATTTTTAGGAGGTAGAATGAACAAAAACCAGCAATTCAGAAATTGCTTTTTTTTAAAAATGTCTTATACCTTTCTGTGTGTGGTAAAATTGATTAGGCAGTTTTATTCTTCGGGTTAGTACGATTACAGCAATACCTCATTTATGTCATTTTTTTATGTTTTGGCGCTTTTACACAATAAAAAATATAATTTCTAGAGAAAAGTTTTATTTTTGCATCGCTTTATTGTGAGAGCTATAACTTTTTTACTGGGGGTGATAACACCTGCCACACCCACGGCCATAGAAACAGAGACCCTATAGGGGGTGATAATGTTGAGGGAGGATCTAAATTGATCCTTCACGGTTAACTCAGTGATTTCCAAAGTAATATACAGGGCGTTGCCGGCAACTGAAAATGACCAGACGGAGACGTGTGTCTCTGTATGGGGGATCGAGCAGATCTCTGGCCCCCGTTTATTTTGTGTATGAGTTTTCATTGTCATAGAAATTATACTTCAACCAATCAGCATAAGAACACGCTCACAGTTCTTAACCTATAAGAATGCAGGAAAAATTTAACCCATGAGGATGCAGGAAAAATGGAAACTACAGATATGGTCATATCTTCTTGGCATAGAAAAACACATACTAACAGGTGCCTCAGTCTTGTATAGTGATACACCCCCGAATCTATTATCTGGCTCGAGTCAGAAGACTCAAGGTCTTTATACCAATTATGAACCATAGCCTAGTTGCATACCAGGCTTGTGAACAACAAGATAAAGTTACTTCATGGCAGCTGTAACCTTTTACCTAATTAAATAACAGAATTTATCTTTAAGCAACAAGAAAATGGAGTCAAAAATATAAAATGGAGAATCTAGCACAAAATGGAGAACCTTTCATAATTTGTTCCTTCACAATAACACCTACCGCACCCACGGCCATAGAAATAGAGGCCCTATAGGGGGTGATAACACCTGCCGCACCCTCGGTCACAGAAATAGAGTCCCTATAGGGGGTGGTAACACCTGCCGCACCCACGGCCATAGAAATGGAGTCCCTCTAGGGGGTGATAACACCTGCTACACCCACGGCCATAGAAACAGAGACCCTATAGGGGGTGGTAACACCTGCTACACCCACGGCCATAGAAACAGAGACCCTATAGGGGGTGGTAACACCTGCCGCACCCACGGCCATAGAAACAGAGACCCTATAGGGGGTGATAACACCTGCCGCACCCGCGGCCATAGAAATAGAGTCCCTATAGGGGGTGATAACACCTGCCGCACCCTCGGTCACAGAAATAGAGTCCCTATAGGGGGTGGTAACACCTGCCGCACCCACGGTCACAGAAATGGAGTCCCTCTAGGGGGTGATAACACCTGCTACACCCACGGCCATAGAAACAGAGACCCTATAGGGGGTGATAACACCTGCCGCACCCGCGGCCATAGAAATAGAGTCCCTATAGGGGGTAATAACACCTGCCGCACCCACGGCCATAGAAATAGAGACCCTATAGGGGGTGATAACACCTGCCGCACCCGCGGCCATAGAAATAGAGTCCCTATAGGGGGTAATAACACCTGCCGCACCCACGGCCATAGAAACAGACCCTATAGGGGGTGATAACACCTGCTACACCCACGGGCCATAGAAATAGAGTCCCTATAGGGGGTGATAACACCTGCCGCACCCTCGGTCACAGAAATAGAGTCCCTATAGGGGGTGATAACACCTGCCGCACCCTCGGTCACAGAAATAGAGTCCCTATAGGGGGTGATAACACCTGCCGCACCCACGGTCACAGAAATGGAGTCCCTCTATAGGGGGTGATAACACCTGCCGCACCCACGGTCACAGAAATAGAGTCCCTATAGGGGGTGATAACACCTGCCGCACCCACGGTCACAGAAATAGAGTCCCTATAGGGGGTGATAATACCTGCTACACCCACGGCCATAGAAATAGAGTCCCTATAGGGGGTGATAACACCTGCCGCACCCACGGCCATAGAAATAGAGTCCCTATAGGGGGTTATAACACCTGCCACGGCCATAGCAATAGAGGCCCTATAGGGGGTGATAACACGAGTCGCACATGCGGCCACAGAAATAGAGTACCTATAGGGGGTGATTACACCTGCTGCACCCGCGGCCATAGCAATAGAGACCCTATAGGGGGTGATAACACCAGTGGCACCTGCGGCCACAGAAATAGAGACCCTATAGGGGGTGATAATACCTGCTGCACCCACGGCCATAGCAATAGAGTCCCTATATGGGGTGATACCACCTGCTGCACCCAGTGGTCAGTGTGTGGGCGTCATATTGTACAAATGTCTGACCATATCCTACAGCCTCTGTATGAGCCAAGATATATGCAAACACTGGAAACATTAAATGAAATTATGTTGCTACTCAATAAGAAGTACTTACAAAAAATGAAAGTTCTTAGCGCATAAATTGGCCAATTCATGAATGCTCATCAACCACGACCAGGCGACCTCCCTCTGATGGGTCCTATCCCACTGGACGTCTCTCAGTTTAGATTTAATGTCTTCAGTGATTACATATATCTTGGCTCATACAGAGGCTGCGTTTCCTTTTTCTATATAATGCAGTCATCACAGCTAACACCTATTCACACTTAGGAGGTGCTCGGCCTTAGAAACCGATTGGCCCTCAGGAGCCTCCGCTCACAACTTCTGCATTTTGTTTCTGATGTAATGAAGGGGACTGATCCTGAGGTCGACCACCGGCGCAGTGAGTTCGGCTCTGGATGTGACTGGAGTCGCCAAACACAAAGGGTTAAAACCAGGGCTTCAGAAAGTGGTGGAAGTGTTCATGTAGATGGTAAGGTGACTGATGGCGATCTATGGCCTGCGCACTGGATGCCCCATTATCAGTGCAGGTCAGATACAAGGACCTGATAGCGTGGGGTCAGCCCCCTAGTGTCAGTGTAGCACCAGGCGAGGGGTCTGCCTCCTGGTGTGAACTCAGGCGACAGGTTTAGTATTGCAGCATCCGACAATCCGATCAGATCGCTCAACAACTTCACAATCTCCGGCTGGGTCTCCTCTTAACGAGGCAGGAAGAGAAAAAGGAGACCCCCACTCAGCATGCAGTCAGTGGGGTCCATCAATGACCCCTCCCCCACCGGTATCAACAGCAGGGACCAGTATATGACCCAAAACCCACCACGTGAAGACAGAGGAACCATAACCAATGATTCCCCCACATGTATTCAGAAGCCCCCCTCCCCGTGTATGACACATCCCCCCTTAACCAACGACAGTGGGGCCCACTATGTGCGATGCCCCCACGTGCAAATTTCTGTAGTATCGGTACTCCGCTCTCAGCGACCGCAAGATTCAGCCTGGTGCACATCCAACCTAGCTCATCAGGTTACAAGCTTACTGTGGGAAGAGTCACATCATATTCCTGGGGTCCAGGGAGGGGAACAGAGAGGTACGATGGAGGAGAGAGAAGTCCAATGGAGGACAGAGGAATCCAGGGAGGAGAATAGAGAAGTCCAATGGAGGACAGAGTAATCTGGAGGACACAGAAATCGAGGGAGGAGAACAGAGAAGTCTGATGGAGGACAGAGGAATCCAGGGAGGAGAACAGAGAAGTCCGATGAAGGACAGAGAAGTCCAATGGAGGACAGAGGAATCCAGAGGACACAGAAATCGAGGGAGAACAGAGAAGTCTGATGGAGGACAGAGGAATCCAGGGAGGAGAACAGAGAAGTCCGATGAAGGACAGAGAAGTCCAATGGAGGACAGAGTAATCCGGAGGACACAGAAATCGAGAGAGGAGAACAGAGAAGTCTGATGGAGGACAGAGGAATCCAGGGAGGAGAACAGAAGTACGATGGAGGACACAGGAATCCGGAGGACAGCGGAAACCAGGGATGAAAACAGAGAAGTCTGATGGAGGACAGAGGAATCCAGGGAGGAGAACAGAGAAGTCCGATGGAGGACAGAGAAAACCAGGGAGGAGAACAGAGGAGAATTCTGGAGGACAGAGGGGTCCAGAGGAGGACAGAGGAATCTGGAGAAGTACAGAGGAGTTCAGGGGACACTGGAATCTTATTGAGGACACGGGGTCCAGAGAGAATAAGAGCAGAGAGATCCAAAGGAGGAATCCAGGGGTCAGAGAAATCTGTATGAGGAGAAGGGGGGACAGAGTAAACTGGAGAAGGACAGAGTGATACAAAGGAGAACAAGAACAGAGAAATCCAAAGGGGTAGGACACATGAATCCAGAGGAGGAGAAAAGATAAATATAAAAAAGGAGGACAGACAAATCTGGAGGTCAGAGAATTCTGGATGAGTGAGGGGGCAGAGGAATCCAGAGAACAGAGACATTAGAATAAGGAGGATAGAGGAATCCAGAAGATAACACAGAATCCTAGAATGTTAGAGTTGGAAGGGATCTTAAAGGTCATCGTGTCCAAACCCTGCTCAGTGCAGGATTCACTGGGCTGCACTGAAATCTGAAGGTGGAAAACAGAGGAATCTGGATGGGGGCAAGAGGAATCTAGAGGAGGAAAACAGAAATCCAAAAGAGGACAGAGAACTCTGGAGTTAGGTACAGATGAAACCAGAGGACAAAGAAATCTGGATAAGGAGGGGAAGCGACAGAGGAATTCAGACAAAGATGAGAGTGGGCGAGAGGAATCGAGAAGAGAACAGAGAAATCAAAAGGAGCAAGTCATAGGATTCTAGAAGTCAGGGGAATATGGACGGAAACAGAGGAGTCTGCAGGAGCAGAACAGAGGAATATGAAGGAGGAGAAGGAACAGAGAAATTTGGATGAGGAGGATGGGATTAGAGGCAGAACAATGCAGAGGACAGAGGAACCTGGAGGACAGAGAGGTCCACAGGAGAAGAATAAGGAAATCAATATGAGGATAGAAAAATCTGGTGGAGTATTGGGGGACCGAAGGTAGACAACGGAATTCATATGAGGATAGAGGAATATGGAGGAGGGAACAAAAGTCTGAAGAAGGACAGAGAAATTAGGAGGTAAGAGGAACACAGAAGAATCTGGAAGATAGAGTGGTCCAGAGGACAACAAAGAAATCTGAAAGAGAAGGGCAGGGAGCAAAGAAATCCAAAAGATGACAAAAATCTGGAGGATAGAGGAATCTAGAGAAGGGTTGACAGAGGAATCTGAAGGACAGAGAAATGCGGAGGTCGTAGGAATTTGAAGGAGGGGGGGACACAGGAATCTGAAAGAGCAGAGGGGTGTGGAGGGGAGACAACAGAGAAATCTGAAGGTCAAAGGAATATGAATGATGGGAGAAGGAGAGAGGAATCTGAATGAGGATGAGAGGGGAAAAAGCGCAATCTGGAGGACAGAGGGGTCCATGGAAGATTAAGGAAATCAAAAGGATAAGGATAGAGAAATCTGGATGAAGATTAAGGGAGTGGGGAACAGAGGACACCATACCAAGGAATTCAGAGGGCGACAGAAGAAACTGGAGAAGGAAACAAAGTCTGAAGGACAGAAAAATCGGGAGGTCAGAGTAATCTGGAGTAGGACAGAGAAATCCAGAGGAGGAAAGACTAATCTGGAGGACAGAATGGTACCGTGATGAACAAAGGAAACTGAAGGACAGAGGAATCCAGCGGTTGGAAGAATCTGGATGGAGTATGGAGGAGACAACAAGATTGGAGGACAGTGGAGTCTGAAAAAAGATGTTTCTGGAGGACAAGGGGGTACAGAAGTGGATTACTCATCTATCCACATAGATAAAGACACATAGAAGGTCCAGGTGTGTCATGATAAAGCTGTCGTGATAGTGTACTCTTCAGGCCTCCAGCTGTAGTGCCCCGACAGTGTACTCTTCAGTCCTTTAGCTGTACTGCTTCAACAGTGTACTCTTCAGTCTTCTAGATGTACTGCCTCAACAGGGTACTCTTCAGTCCTCTAGATGTACTGCCCTTACAGTGTACTCTTCAGTCCTCTAGATGTACTGCCCTAACAGTGTACTCTTCAGTCCTCTAGATGTACTGCCCTAACAGTGTACTCTTCAGTCCTCTAGATGTACTGCCCTAACAGTGTACTCTTCAGGCCTCCGGCTGTAATGCCTCAACAGGGTACTCTTCAGTCCTCTAGATGTACTGCCCTTACAGTGTACTCTTCAGTCCTCTACATGTACTGCCCTAACAGTGTACTCTTCAGTCCTCTAGATGTACTGCCCTAACAGTGTACTCTTCAGTCCTCTAGATGTACTGCCCTAACAGTGTACTCTTCAGGCCTCCGGCTGTACTGCCCTAACAGTGTACTCTTCAGTCCTCTAGATGTACTGCCCTAACAGTGTACTCTTCAGTCCTCTAGATGTACTGCCCTAACAGTGTACTCTTCAGTCCTCTAGATGTACTGCCCTAACAGTGTACTCTTCAGGCCTCCGGCTGTAATGCCTCAACAGTGTACTCTTCAGTCCTCTAGATGTACTGCCCTAACAGTGTACTCTTCAGGCCTCCGGCTGTAATGCCTCAACAGTGTACTTTTCAGTCCTCTTGATGTACTTCTCCAGTGTTCCTTCTGAGCAGTCTTCTCAGGTTGGAGCTGTGTCCGACATCAGTGACCCTGCCTGATCGCCAGCATTCTGTACATTCACATTGTTGCTTGGGATTTTGCATTAGTTAATGAGCCGTATGCAGTAGCGGCCATCACACTCATGCACTATACACAGCAGCCGCTCAGCGATGGCTCCGGCCTACTGGCCATTTGACTGCCAGCATTATTATTGGGTTTGTTCTGCATTGCACAAGGTTAATGCCACGTCCATGGATTTTATCACCATGGGGTCCGGTCTGGTGACGACGTATTGCTCCCGTGTACCCGGCGTTCAGTTGGTGCCATGTTCATATCTCCGATCTACCCACATCAATCTTCCGGGAGGCCGGGCCCAGCTCCACCTTACAGACTCGCTGGGCAAAGTTTAGGGAGCAGACGGTCTCACCGATGTTACTCTCCAGTGGGGACACCTGTATTGGAAGAGAATATATGAGCAATGTGATACTTTCCATGTATCCCACCCACCATGTACTCTACCGAGTATGCCACCCACAATGTACCCTGCTCTACCGAGTATAACACCCACCATGTAACCTACTCTACCGAGTATACCACCCACCATGTATCCTGCTCTGCAGAGTATAACACCCACCATGTAACCTGCTCTACCGAGTATACCAAGCTCCATATACCCTACTCTACCGAGTATACCAAGCTCCATTGACCCTGCTCTACCCAATATACCACCCACCATGTACCCTGCTCTACCCAATATACCACCCACCATGTACCCTGCTCTACCCACTATACCACCCACCATGTACCCTGCTCTACCAAGTAAAACACCCACCATGTATCTTGCTCCACCGAGTATAACACCCATCATGTACCCTACTCTACCGAGTATACCAAGCTCCATGGGCCCTGCTCTATCCAGTATAGTTACATAGTTACATAGTTACATAGTTATTAAGGTTGAAAGAAGACTGTAAGTCCATCTAGTTCAACCCATAGCCTAACCTAACATGCCCTAACATGTTGATCCAGAGGAAGGCAAAAAAAAAACGTGGTAAAGAGTAAGCTCCACCATGGGGAAAAAAATTCCTTCCCGACTCCACATACGGCAATCAGACTAGTTCCCTGGATCAACGCCTTATCAAGGAATCTAGTGTATATACCCTGTAACATTATACTTTTCCAGAAAGGTATCCAGTCCCCTCTTAAATTTAATTAATGAATCACTCATTACAACATCATACGGCAGAGAGTTCCATAGTCTCACTGCTCTTACAGTAAAGAATCCGCGTCTGTTATTATGCTTAAACCTTCTTTCCTCCAGACGTAGAGGATGCCCCCTTGTCCCTGTCTCAGGTCTATGATTAAAAAGATCACCAGAAAGGTCTTTGTACTGTCCCCTCATATATTTATACATTAACATAAGATCACCCCTTAGTCTTCGTTTTTCCAAACTAAATAGCCCCAAGTGTAATAACCTATCTTGGTATTGCAGACCCCCCAGTCCTCTAATAACCTTGGTCGCTCTTCTCTGCACCCGCTCCAGTTCAGCTATGTCTTTCTTATACACCGGAGACCAGAACTGTGCACAGTATTCTAAGTGTGGTCGAACTAGTGACTTGTATAGAGGTAAAATTATGTTCTCCTCATGAGCATCTATGCCTCTTTTACTGCATCCCATTATTTTATTTGCCTTTGTAGCAGCTGCCTGACACTGGCCACTGAATATGAGTTTGTCATCCACCCATACACCCAGGTCTTTTTCATTGACGGTTTTGCCCAGAGTTTTAGAATTAAGCACATAGTTATACATCTTATTACTTCTACCCAAGTGCATGACCTTACATTTATCCCCATTAAAGCTCATTTGCCATTTATCAGCCCAAGCTTCTAGTTTACATAAATCATCCTGTAATATAAAATTGTCCTCCCCTGTATTGATTACCCTGCAGAGTTTAGTGTCATCTGCAAATATTGAAATTCTACTCTGAATGCCCCCTACAAGGTCATTAATAAATGTGTTAAAAAGAAGAGGGCCCAATACTGACCCCTGTGGTACCCCACTGCTAACCACGACCCAGTCCGAGTGTGCTCCATTAATAACCACCCTTTGTTTTCTATCCCTGAGCCAACTCTCAACCCACTTACACATATTTTCCCCTATCCCCATTACTCTCATTTTATGTAACAACCTTTTGTGTGGCACCGTATCAAAAGCTTTGGAAAAGTCCATATATACTACGTCCACTGGGTTCCCTTGGTCCAGTTTGGAACTTACCTCTTCATAGAAGCTGATCAAATTAGTCTGACATGAACGGTCCCTAGTAAACCCGTGCTGATACTGGGTCATGAGGTTATTCCTCTTCAGATACTCCAGCATAGCATCCCTTAGAATGCCCTCCAGGATTTTACCCACAGTAGAGGTTAAACTTACTGGCCTATAATTACCGAGTTCAGTTTTTGCCCCCTTTTTTGAATATTGGCACCACATTTGCTATACACCAGTCCTGTGGTACAGACCCTGTTATTATGGAGTCTTTAAAGATTAAAAATAATGGTCTATC
Source organism: Ranitomeya variabilis (assembly GCF_051348905.1). Lineage (NCBI taxonomy): Eukaryota > Metazoa > Chordata > Amphibia > Anura > Dendrobatidae > Ranitomeya > Ranitomeya variabilis. Next base: position 580,686,397 of record NC_135237.1, read on the forward strand.
AATGACTGTACTTAGTTCCTGCAGTACTCGGGGGTGGATCCCATCCGGGCCCGGAGATTTGTCAATTTTAGTTATTTTTAGACGCCGCCGTACTTCCTGCTGGGTTAAGCAGGTAACATTTAATGGGGAATTTTTGATCACTGATCATATTGTCGCCATGGAATTTTCTTTTGTAAATACTGATGAAAAAAAGTCATTTAGCAGATTGGCTTTTTCCTCATCCTCATCCACCATTTCACCCAGACTATTTTTAAGGGGGCCAACACTGTCATTTTTTAGTTTCTTACTATTTATATAGTTAAAGAATATTTTGGGATTATTTTTACTCTCTCTGGCAATGAGTCTCTCTGTCTCAATCTTTGCTGCCTTGATTTGCTTTTTACAGAATGTATTTAATTTTCTGTATTTATTTAATGCCTCCTCACTACCTACTTCCTTTAATTCTCTATATTCTTTTTGTCCCTTATTGCGCCCCTTACAGCTCTATTTAGCCATATTGGTTTCCTCCTATTTCTAGTATGTTTATTCCCATACGGTATATACTGTGCACAGGTCCTATCCAGGATGCTAATAAATGTCTCCCATTTTCTTTGTGTATTTTTATGTCTCAGGATATCGTCCCAGTTAATTGCACCAAGATCCTCTCTCATCCGTTGGAAATTTGCCCTCCTGAAGTTTAGTGTCCTTGTCACCCCTCTACTACACATCTTATTAAAGGAGACCTGAAAACTTATTATTTTGTGATCACTATTCCCCAAGTGACCCCCAACCCTTATATTTGATATGCGGTCTGGCCTGTTGGTTAATATTAGGTCTAGCAGTGCCCCCCTCCTTGTTGGGTCCTGAACCAGTTGTGAAAGGTAATTGTCTCTCATAGTTGTCAGACCCCGATTACCTTTGCTGGAACTGCAGGTTTCTGTTCCCCAATCTATTTCAGGGTAGTTGAAGTCCCCCATAATAATGACTTCTCCTTGAGTCGCAGCTTCATCTATTTGCTTTACGAGGATATTCTCCATTGCTTCCATTAGTTTTGGAGATTTATAACAAACCCCTATCAGTAATTTATTATTTTTTCCCCCTCCCCTTATCTCCACCCACAGAGACTCTACATTTTCATTAGATTCACCTATATTATCAAAGAACCCTTCATGTACCTTACTCTACCGAGTATACCACCCACCATGTACCCTGCTCTACCGAGTATACCACCCACCATGTACCCTGCTCTACCGAGTATACCACCCACCATGTACCCTGCTGTACCGAGTATATCACCCACCATGTATCCTGCTCTACCGAGTATAACACCCACCATGTACCCTACTCTACCGAGTATACCAAGCTCCATGGACCCTGCTCTACCCAGTATAACACCCATCATGTATCCTGCTCTACCGAGTATAACACTCACCATGTATCCTGCTCTGTGTATACCAAGCTCCACGGACCCTGCTCTACCCAGTATACCACCCACCATGTATTCTGCTCTACCGAGTATACTAAGCTCCATGGACCCTGCTCTACCGAGTATCCCACCCACCATGTATCCTGCTTTACCGAGTATAACACCCACTATGTACCCAGCTCTAGGTAGTATCCCACCCACCATGTATCCTGCTTTACCGAGTATAACACCCACCATGTACCCTGCTCTAGGTAGTATTCCACCCACCATGTATCCTGCTCTACCAAGTATCCCACCCACCATGTACCCTGCTCTAGCGAGTATACCACCCACCATGTACCCTGCTCTAGCGAGCATACCACCCATGTACCCTGCTCTACCGAGTATCCCACCCACCATATATCCTGCTCTACCAAGTATCCCACCCACCATGTATCCTGCTCTACCGAGTATAACACCCACCATGTATCCTGCTCTAGCGAGTATACCACCAACCATGTACCGTGCGCTATCGAGTAAAACACCCACCATGTACCATGCACTGTTCTGTTCTGTGTTCTGATATCTCCCAGCATGCACCGTTCTGTATTCCGACATCTCCCAGCATGCACCGTTCTGTACACAGCCTTCTCCCAGCATGCACTGTTCGGTACACCGCCGTCTCCCAGCATGCACCGTTCTGCACACCGCCTTCTCCGAGCATGCACCGTTCTGTACACTGCCTTCTGTCAGCATGCACCGTTCTGTACACCGCCGGCTCCCAGCATGCACAGTTCTGTATACTGCTGTCTCCCAGCATGCACATTTCTGTATACCGCTGGTTCCCAGCATGCACATTTCTGTATACCGCCATCTCCCATCATGCACATTTCTGTATACCGCCATCTCCCATCATGCAAATTTCTGTACACCGCCTTCTTCCAGCATGCACTGTTCTGTACACAGCCAGCTCCCAGCATGCACCGTTCTGTTTTTTGCCATCCCCCATTATGCACAGTTCTGTACACTGCGTTCTTCCAGCATGCAAAGTTCGGTACACCGTCATCTCCCAACATGCACCGTTCTGTACATCGCCGCCACCCAGCATGCACCGTTCTGTATACAGCTCTCTCCCAGCATGCACCATTCTGTATACCGCTGGTTCCCAGCATGCACAGTTCTGCATACAGCTGGTTCCCGGCATGCACTATCCCGTATAGTGGCAGCACCTGCACCATCATGACAGTCTTGTTGCCTTTGCCCATGGAGTCCTGTAGCAGGTACGTGAGCTTGGAGTTCCTGAAGGGCACATGGCCTTGCTTGGCCCTCAGGGCCTGAATGACTTCACCCAGTGCGAGCAGAGACTTGTTTATATTCTGTGCTTCTTTCAGCCGGTCGCCCTCCGCCCCGGACTTGGACACCCGCTCTGAGCCCGCCAGATCGACCAGGTTCAGCTTACCTGTGGGGAGATGTCACGTGTCAGAGCTTCCCATGTGTTGTGTCACCATCCGAGTACTCGGCATACTGCGCCTGTGCAAGGAGAGTGTAGTGCATTGTGGGAGATAATAATAATTTTATTTCTATAGCGCTGTCACGATATGGTATGAAATATATAAGTTTAGTTTCTCTGCCAGCACACATAGGGTGGGCGCTGACCCCCCCCTTCACTGTGTTTTAGCTTGTCTTGTCAATGAGTGTAGATAGAGATTTTATGGCCTCTAGCTCTGAGAGCCAAGGTATTTACGACCGGTTTCCTGCAGTGTAAACTCTTCTCCAGCTATAACTGGATTAGAAACTTCCAGAATCCATGAAAGTCCTTTGTTTTGTTTTTGTAAGCTATTAGGCAAACCACTTAAGTTAAGAACACGAGAATATATATTCTTAATCCCCCTCGGTGGATCTATCCGCCACTCTAAACACGGGCTTCTAACTCCATCTGGTAAAGAAGTAGGGATTTCTCTGTAAATATGCATGACAGATAGGACATATTTGATCTCATTAGAATGCCCACGTTAATACGAGATGAATGCTGGGTGTGTTGTGATTGTGACATGTTCTGGAGCAGAGATACAAGCATTAGAAAAACTTTTGGTAAAGCTAGTAAGACTGGAGAGGTAGGACGGACTGGGTAAACCAACCCCGTTCTGTGATGTCACAGGCTGCAGCTATAAGTTTTTGGCCAGACTCCAGCAAGGGCGAGTCTATCTGCTGGAGCCTTTGTGAGCCTGACGTGAAGAGCTGTTCCTACCCATGCATTGGGACAGATGGAAACTCCACTAGCCTCGTTGCCTGCAATGCTTTGAACACATGTAAGTGTTATTCTCATGTAATCCTTGTTTTCTTTTTTATAATTACCTTGTACATATTTGCAATTGTCTCATTTGTAACATCTTTGTAAAATATACCTTTTATAAACACTGCCTGAAAATCATTTATGGGGTATAATATTTAATATACCAGATTCGTTCTCCTGTTCTAAAACGTACCCTAAGTCTCTTGAAGGGAATTACGCTACTGTTTTGGGTTAGCTTCGGACCCGTTTAATCGAAGCTGGTGGCAGCTTACTGGGTGCACTGTGCCTGTTGGAGGTGTTGTAGCGACGGCGACATTGATAATTATTGTTCCTGCCTGAGCGGGAGTAGTTAAATCGCCTCGCTGTAGCGTGCCCAATAGCCAGTACATAGCAGGCAGCCTTTCTGGCGACTAATTACCCTAGGTGCAGTACCTAATCTGACCTGAGAGTAAGGGGGGCGCCAGAGAGCTGCAAGGTTTAATTGAAACTGTAAGCGGGATATTCATAGATCCCTGCAGTTCCTGGTATATGGAAGAGCAGTGGGATACCTAAAATAAGCCCCTGCTGTAAACTAAGAGGTCAATAGCCTTGTGTGTGTTTTTCATCACATTGTAGCAGTGGAGGGATAACTAAGATAAGCCCCCTGCACATGTGATAGCCGTCTGATGGCCTAAAGTAACCCCGATCCGTGAAGTAGTGGTGACGGTCACGGTGTGGATCCCTGACATATTGGTGGAAGCGGTTAGGGGTTCGTGACAAATTGGTGGCAAGGCGGTGGGATATTAGAGCATTAGTGATTTGGTTTGAGCAATCATTCCTCTCACTAAAAACTTGCAGAAAGTTCTTGCGAGGACTCTGCGCAAATAAGTTTGGAGAACGAACTCAGTGTTTATTAGTCTTGAGACAATTGTGTACTGGTAATTATCCCCTCCCTTCTCTTCGTTTTTCTATCCTATCTTTTATATGGCAACCATGGTTGTGCTGGGAGAAACCTTTTATGAGCAGCAGACCAAAGACACCCTTATTGCCTTATGCAAGTCACAGCACATTGACTTTGCAGGCAAAAACAAAGCCCATCTGGTCGCAGTTCTGGTGCAATGGGAAGCAGCTCTAGACCACTCACAGAGCCCAGAGGCCGCAGAAGCCAGCACCAGCGAACATTTTGCTGCAGCAGAGGTCCAACCACTGAATGCTGGCCCTGTTAGCAATTCGGGCGAATTGGACCCCACCTGCAGGCGGCCTTGAAAGAATTCCCCACCGACGACCATGAGGGACGTCGGCAGCTAATTCAGCAAATCCCTGCAGGAGGCCGAATCCCGAGCCGAGCGAGAAGCCCAGCGGGAGGCTGAGAGAGCCCAGCGGGAGGCTGAGAGAGCCAGGCCCAGCGAGCCGAGCGCCAAGTCCAGCAAGAACATGAACTGGAGATGCTCCGGCAGGGGAAGATGCCTTCCACCGCCCAGAGCCGTGAGCCCAGCAGCGCTCAGATGCCGAAGCCCCGGCCCGAGCACTTCCCTGTTATGGAAAAGGATGGGGACTTGGACACTTTTCTGCGGGCATTTGAGAAAGCCTGCAGACAGTACCAGCTGCCTGCACAAGAATGGGCACGATACCTGACGCCAGGGCTGAGAGGCAAAGCTCTGGAGGCGTTTGCTGCCCTCCCTCAAGAACAAGATGGTGACTATGAGGCCATCAAGCAGGCTCTGATAGCCAAGTACCATCTTACACCCGAGGTGTACCATAGAAAGTTCTGGACCCTCCAACGTGGCCCACACGACAGTTACAGATGTGGTGCATGGACTGGGGACCCACTTTGACCAGTGGACCCAAGGACTGTCAGTGACCACCTTTGCACAGCTGCGAGACCTGATGATCAAAGACCAGTTCTTCCATCTTTGCCCAGCTGAGGTGCGACAGTTCGTGATGGACAGAGAACCCAAAGACGTGACGAAACCACCAGCTGGAGAGGGGGTAAGCCTGCAACCAACGCCAGTACCCTTGCCAGCCAACACACCAGAGGTCCTGTCCCGTGGCCAACAGCACCAGACCTACCACCGAACTTCGCCAGTGTTACCACTGCAGGCAGCCTGGTCATATCAGTCCCAACTGTCCAGGCAAGCAGAAGAACCCCTCATCCAAGGCCCCAGGGCCTAATGCAGCAGTTCTTTTGGTGGGTGGTGTGGTTGGGAGGGTGTGTGACAACGTACAGCACGTCACCATGGGAGGCCATGTTGCTACAGGCCTCAAAGACACCGGGGCTGAACGAACCCTCATCCGACCCGAACTGGCAGCCCCTGAAGAAATCATTCCGGGGAAAACCCTAACTGTCACTGGGATTGGGGGCATCAGCTGTCCCTTGCCAATGGCCCGGGTTTATATTGATTGGGGTGCTGGGAGCGGGGTTAAGGAAGTGGGGCTGTCTGATAATTTGCCCACTGATGTTTTGTTGGGGACTGATTTGGGGAGGCTGGTTGCATACTACGTCCCTGACACCCCTCCCCAATCTACTAATGAGGGTAAAGTTAACCCTGATGATGATGATGGGAAATCGCATGCGTTACCTGACCATGCTTTATCTTGTAATGATGCATCTGTTAACCATTTTTTCCCTAGGATTGATGGTGAAAATGTTGTACCTGTGCCAGCTGAACCTGATAATGATTTTTCTGTGAAAGTTTGTGTCCATAGGTAAAGGAGTGCTCAGCCACGTTGCTCTGCAGAGTGAGACGGCTGAGGAACCCCTGGCAGGGGCAAGTGTTGGTGCTACAGGAAATGGGGAGCAGCATGGGAACCGTGAGAAAGGTGATGCCATGCAATTGACCAGTGCCACCGAGGAAGGTAACTGGCCCATAAGTAGCAATGCTCCTGAGGTGATGGGGGTGGATGGGGAGGTAGAGCCCATAGCAGCGTCGGCTGATGGGTCTGTAGAAATCCCCGGGGAGACAGCCTACGTAGCTGCTCTCACTTGCAGTCAGAGTGCCCGGAATGCAGATAACTGTCTGCCTTCCGGACCCTCCTCAGTCATCACTGTGACTGAACCAGAGGTGGACCCAGAGCAGGTCCAAGAGGGTTCCCGTGGGGAAGGGACCCTGACATCGCTTCTGGCTTCCCCTAGCCAGGAGTTTCAGGCCGCTCTGCACACAGATGCGAGCCTAGAGAGTTTGAGACAACTCGCCGGGACGCTCTTCTCCGAGACTGATAAGGAGAGGGTGTTCTGGGAACGAGGAAGGTTGTACCGGGAGACAGTACCCGGAGAATCACAAAAGGAGTGGTTGAGGGAAAGACAGCTGGTCGTCCCGCAGCAATTCCGGGGTGAGCTGTTACGGATTGCCCATGAGATCCCGCTAGCTGGACACTTGAGGATCAGCAAAACTAAGGCCCGGCTGTCTCAACACTTCTATTGGCCAAAGATGGGGACAGATGTGTCAAACTACTGCCGCTCATGTGTCACCTGTCAAAGAGTGGGGAAGGCGGGGCCTGCTATTAAGGCTCCCCTGATCCTTTTGCCAGTGATAGAGGAGCCTTTCCAGAGGATCGCGGTGGACATTGTGGGCCCGCTGGCCGTCCACAGCAGCTCTGGAAAGCAATACATCCTTACTGTGGTAGACTACGCTACCCGGTACCCAGATGCAGTAGCTCTGTCATCAACTAGGGCAGATAAGGTGGCGGATACCCTGTTGGCTATCTTTTCACGTGTAGGGTTTCCCAGAGAAATGCTTACTGACCAAGGGACCCAATTTATGTCTCGCCTAATGGAGGCTCTCTGTAAGAGAATGCAGGTGAAGCACCTGGTATCGAGTGCGTATCACCTACAGACCAATGGCTTGTGTGAACGCTTCAATGGTACCCTCAAACAGATGCTACGCATGCTGGTTGAGACACAAGGGCGCGACTGGGAGTGGTACCTCCCACACCTGCTATTCGCTTACCGAGAGGTTCTGCAGGCCTCGACGGGGTTCTCCCCCTTCGAGCTCCTGTACGGCAGGCGAGTCCGGGGACCCCTTGGGTTGGTAAGAGAATCCTGGTAAGAGGAGCCGAACCCTTCTGAAGTGTCCATAGTGGAGTATGTCATGCGCTTCCGTGACAAGATGCAGACCTTGACGCAGTTGGTGCATGACAACATGACGCAGGCTCAGGCTGATCAGAAGCACTGGTACGAACAGAACGCCCGGGAGCGGACCTACCACGTGGGTCAAAAGGTGTGGGTGCTGGTCCCCGTACCAACGGATAAGCTTCAGGCCCCCTGGGAGGGCCCGTACGTCGTCCACCAACAGCTCAACCCGGTAACCTACGTGGTCACGCTTGACCAAGCTCGGGGTAGGCGAAAGGCCTTCCACGTCAACATGAACGTGAACCTTTCGTCCTACCGGTCTGCAGTGTACCCGAAGACGGGGAGGAGGACACTCTCCTGGACATGCTTGCCCAAGCCAAGGCCGGTGGGTCCATCGAGGACGTGGAGGTAAGCGCCTCGCTAGATGAACCACAGCGGTTGCAGTTGCAAACCACACTGGAACCCTTCCGGGTCGTGTTCTCGAACCGGCCTGGAAGGACTGAGTTAGCAGTCCACGAGGTGGACACCGGGAATCACGCCCCACTACGGCGAACACCCTATCGAATCTCTGACCAGGTGCAGCAGATTATGCGCCAGGAGATCGATGAGATGTTACAGCTGGGGGTGATTCGACGGTCAAAGAGCGCGTGGGCCTCACCTGTAGTTCTCGTGCCAAAGAAGGACCGGACCACCCGGTTCTGCGTGGACTACAGGGGGCTCAACGCCATTACAGCCGCTGATGCGCACCCAATGCCGCGCATCGAGGAGCTGCTTGAGAAGTTAGCTGGTGCAAAATACCTGACAATAATGGATCTGAGTCGAGGATACTGGCAGATTCCCCTGAGCCCCGAGGCGCAGGAGAAGTCCGCCTTTATCACACCCTTTGGACTGTACGAGTCCATGGTCATGCCCTTCGGCATGAAGAATGCCCCTGCCACTTTCCAGCAGATGGTCAACCTCCTGCTTCAGGGACTGGAGAAGTACGCAGTGGCTTACTTGGATGACATTGCTATCTTCAGTCCCTCCTGGGAGGAACACCTGCAGCATCTCGAGGAGGTGCTCAGGCGAATTCACCAAGCAGGACTGACTATCAAGCCGGGAAAGTGCCAGATGGGCATGAGGGAGGTCCACTACCTGGGGCACCGGGTAGGCGGAAACACCCTAAAGCCAGAGCCTGAGAAAGTGGGCGCGATCGTGAACTGGCCCACTCCCAGGACCAAGAAACAGGTGATGTCCTTCCTGGGCACTGCAGGGTACTATAGGCGCTTCGTACAGCACTATAGTAGCCTGGCAAAACCTTTGACGGACCTCACCAGGAAGAAGCTACCCCACATCGTCAACTGGACAGATGGCTGTGAGGGGGCCTTCCAGGCGTTGAAAACCGCACTGTGCAACGCCCCTGTGTTGAAAGCAGTCGACAGCAGTCGACCGTTCTTGGTACAGACTGACGGCAGCGAGCTTGGCCTCGGTGCTGTGCTCAGCCAGGTTGACTCGGAGGACCAAGAGCACCCCGTGTTGTACCTGAGCCAGAAACTTTTGCCGAGGGAAGTGGCCTACTCCACCATCGAGGAGTGCCTGGCCATAGTCTGTGCCCTGCAGCGCTTGCAGCCCTACTTGTACGGTCGCACCTTCACTGTGGTGACCGACCATGACCCTCTGCGCTGGCTAAGCACCATGTGTGGAACCAACGGCAGATTGCTACGCTGGAGCCTTTCCCTTCAGCAATTTGACTTCACCATTGAACACAAAGCGGGCAGGGAGCATGGGAATGCAGATGGACTGTCCCGCCAGGGTGAACCTACTGAGGTGCGCATGGAGGCATACCGTGGGGTTCTACCTCCCTACCGCACGCCAAAAGGGGGAGGTGTCACGATATGGTATGAAATATATAAGTTTAGTTTCTCTGCCAGCACACATAGGGTGGGCGCTGACCCCCCCTTCACTGTGTTTTAGCTTGTCTTGTCAATGAGTGTAGAGATTTTATGGCCTCTAGCTCTGAGAGCCAAGGTATTTACGACCGGTTTCCTGCAGTGTAAACTCTTCTCCAGCTATAACTGGATTAGAAACTTCCAGAATTCATGAAAGTCCTTTGTTTTGTTTTTGTAAGATATTAGGCAAACCATTTAAGTTAAGAACACGAGAATATATATTCTTAATCCCCCTCGGTGGATCTATCCGCCACTCTAAACACGGGCTTCTAACTCCATCTGGTAAAGAAGTAGGGATTTCTCTGTAAATATGCATGACAGATGTTGTGAATCCGCTTTTGGGCTCCCCTGGTGGTTGCTGGTGGTACTGGTGACTTGTGTGTCTTTGCTGTCTCAGTTCACCTGCTCCCATCAGTGTTTGGGAGTTTCCTATTTAGCCTTGCTCTCCAGTCATTTCCTTGCCGGTCATCATTGTAACCAGAGCCTTCGGTTGCATGTTCCTGCTACTAGTCTGCTGATCAGCTAAGTGGACTTTGTCCTTTTGTTTTGTATCTTTTGTCCAGTTTGCAGTTTTGTTATTCTCTGTAGCTGGAAGCTCTTGTGGGCTGAAATTGCCACTCCTGTGTCATGAGTTGACACAGGAGTCTTAAAGTAATTTCAGGATGGTTTTTTGATAGGGTTTTCAGTTGACCGTGAAGTCCTCTTTTGTATCCTTCTGCTATCTAGTAAGTGGACCTCTCTTTGCTAAATCTACCTTCATACTGTGTATGTCTTTTCCTCTAAACTCACCGTCATTACATGTGGGGGGCTGCTATCATCTTTTGGGGTATTTCCCTAGAGGTAAGCCAGGTCTGTTCCTTCCTCTACCAGGGGTAGTTAGTCCTCCGGCTGGCGCGTGGCATCTAGGGTTAATCAGGTATGCTCCCTGGCTACTATTAGTTGTGTGGTAGATTTAGCTCACGGGCAGCTCGAGATTCCGTCACCCAGAGCTCGTCCGTTATCTTTGTGTTTTGATGTTTCCCTGCCATTGGGAATCATGACAGTATGACCGGCCCGTGTTAAAGTTACTGGCAGAAGAAAGGAGAGAAAAAGAAGTCTGTAGAGTTTTTTTTTTTTTTTTCCTATGTTTGCTCCATAGTTGGATCAGTTGTATTTCAGCTCTAATTACAGCCTTTGCCTTTCTCTCCTTCTAATCCTTGAATGGCTCTGATCTCACCTGTTTAAAGATGGATCCTCAGAGCTTGGCTGCAGGTTTAAATAATCTTGCTACTAAGGTTCAAAATTTACAAGAATTTGTTATACATACTCCGATGTCTGAACCTAAGATTCCTACACCAGAGGTGTTTTCCGGAGATAGATCTCGGTTTCTGAATTTCAAATATAATTGTAAATTATTCCTTTCTCTCAGACCTCACTCCTCTGGAGATCCTGTCCAGCAGGTTAAGATTGTGATTTCTTTGCTGCGAGGTGACCCTCAAAACTGGGCATTTTAATTGACACCAGGGGATCCTGCGTTGGCTCAATGTGGATGCCTTTTTTCTGGCTTTAGGCTTGCTTTATGAGGAACCTAATTTGGAGATTCAAGCTGAAAAAGCTTTGATAGCCCTATCTCAAGGGCAAGATGAAGCTGAGATATACTGCCAAAAATTTCGTAAATGGTCTGTGCTTACTCAGTGGAATGAGTGCGCCCTAGCGGCAAATTTCAGAGAGGGCCTCTCTGATGCCGTTAAGGATGTTATGGTCGGGTTCCCTGCGCCTACAGGTCTGAATGAGTCCATGACAATGGCTATTCAGATTGATCGGCGTTTGCGGGAGCGCAAGCCTGTGCACCATTTGGCGGTATCTTCTGAAAAGTCGCCAGAGAATATGCAATGTGACAGAACTCTGTCCAGAAGCGAGCGGCAGAATTACAGGCGTAAAAATGGGTTATGTTTCTATTGTGGTGATTCTGCTCATGTTATATCAGCATGCTCTAAACGCACAAAGAAGGCTGACAAGTCTATTTGCACTTTACAGTCTAAATTTATTCTGTCTGTAACCTTGATTTGTTCATTATCAGTTATTACTGTGGATGCCTATGTGGACTCTGGCGCCGCCCTGAGTCTTATGGATTGGTCCTTTGCCAGGCACTGTGGGTTTGATTTAGAGCCACTGGAAGTCCCTATACCTCTGAAGGGTATTGATTCTACCCCTTTGGCTAGTAATAAACCACAATTCTGGACGCAAGTGACTATGCGTATGACTCCAGACCATCAGGAGGTGATTCGCTTCCTTGTGTTGTACAATTTACATGATGTTTTAGTGCTTGGATTACCATGGTTACCAGTGGCGTAACTACAAAGTTATGGGCCCCGGTGCGAACTTCCAAATGGGGCCCCCCCCCGCCATAAAGTTCAATGTAAGCCCCATAGAATACAATGCAGCCCCCCCCTCATAGTACAGGTCCTTCTCAAAAAATTAGCATATAGTGTTAAATTTCATTATTTACCATAATGTAATGATTACAATTAAACTTTCATATATTATAGATTCATTATCCACCAACTGAAATTTGTCAGGTCTTTTATTGTTTTAATACTGATGATTTTGGCATACAACTCCTGAAAACCCAAAAAACCTGTCTCAATAAATTAGCATATTTCACCCGACCAATCAAATAAAAGTGTTTTTTAATACCAAACAAAAAAACCATCAAATAATAATGTTCAGTTATGCACTCAATACTTGGTCGGGAATCCTTTGGCAGAAATGACTGCTTCAATGCGGCGTGGCATGGAGGCAATCAGCCTGTGACACTGCTGAGATGTTATGGAGGCCCAGGATGCTTCAATAGCGGCCTTAAGCTCATCCAGAGTGTTGGGTCTTGCGTCTCTCAACTTTCTCTTCACAATATCCCACAGATTCTCTATGGGGTTCAGGTCAGGAGAGTTGGCAGGCCAATTGAGCACAGTAATACCATGGTCAGTAAACCATTTACCAGTGGTTTTGGCACTGTGAGCAGGTGCCAGGTCGTGCTGAAAAATGAAATCTTCATCTCCATAAAGCATTTCAGCCGATGGAAGCATGAAGTGCTCCAAAATCTCCTGATAGCTAGCTGCATTGACCCTGCCCTTGATGAAACACAGTGGACCAACACCAGCAGCTGACATGGCACCCCACACCATCACTGACTGTGGGTACTTGACACTGGACTTCAGGCATTTTGGCATTTCCTTCTCCCCAGTCTTCCTCCAGACTCTGGCACCTTGATTTCCGAATGACATGCAAAATTTGCTTTCATCAGAAAAAAGTACTTGGGACCACTTAGCAACAGTCCAGTGCTGCTTCTCTGTAGCCCAGGTCAGGCGCTTCTGCCGCTGTTTACCTGGGGAATGCGGCACCTGTAGCCCATTTCCTGCACACGCCTGTGCACGGTGGCTCTGGATGTTTCCACACCAGACTCAGTCCACTGCTTCCTCAGGTTCCCCAAGGTCTGGAATCGGTCCTTCTCCACAATCTTCCTCAGGGTCCGGTCACCTCTTCTCGTTGTACAGCGTTTTCTGCCACATTGTTTCCTTCCAACAGACTTACCATTGAGGTGCCTTGATACAGCACTCTGGGAACAGCCTATTTGTTGAGAAATTTCTTTCTGGGTCTTACCCTCTTGCTTGAGGGTGTCAATGATGGCCTTCTTGACATCTGTCAGGTCGCTAGTCTTACCCATGATGGGGGTTTTGAGCAATGAACCAGGCAGGGAGTTTTTAAAAGCCTCAGGTATCTTTTGCATGTGTTTAGAGTTAATTAGTTGATTCAGAAGATTAGGGTAATAGGTCGTTTAGAGAACCTTTTCTTGATATGCTAATTTATTGAGACAGGTTTTTTGGGTTATCAGGAGTTGTAGGCCAAAATCATCAGTATTAAAACAATAAAAGACCTGACAAATTTCAGTTGGTGGATAATGAATCTATAATATATGAAAGTTTAATTGTAATCATTACATTATGGTAAATAATGAAATTTAACACTATATGCTAATTTTTTGAGAAGGACCTGTATAATGCAGCCCCTCCATACAGGGGCAGTGACAAAGACACGAGCAAATGGTGACGAGGGGGCAGAGGAGAGGGAACAAGGGGGCAAGGAAGACAGGCACTAGGGGACACATGGGGGCTAGGAGGCAGGGGAGAAGGATACAAGGGGTCTAGTGGGCAAGGGAGACTGACACAAGTGGGCAAGGGAGACTGACACAAAGGGCACACGGGGACTAGTGGACAAGAGAGACTGGCACACGGGGACACGGACTAGTGGGCAAGGGAGACTGACACACGGGGAATAGTGGGCAAGGGAGACTGATACAAGGGGACTAGTGGGCAATGGAGACTGACACACGGGGACAAGGGACAAGCACAAGGGAGACAGGCACAAGGGGACACATAGGGACTAGTGAGCAAGAGACTGACACAAGGGGACAAGGGATACAAGCACAAGGGGACACACAGGGACAAGTGGGAAAGGGAGACTGACACACAGGGACTAGTGGGCAAAGGAGACTGACACAAGCACAAGGGGACAAAGGAGACTGACAGAAGCACAAGGGGACATAGGAGACAGGCACATGGGGACACACAGGGACTAATGGGCAAGGGAGACTGGCACATGGGGACACAAGCATAAGGGAGACAGGCTCAAGGGGACACACAGGGACTAATGGGCAAGGGAGACTGGCACACGGGGACAAGGGACACAAGCATAAGGGGACAAGGGAGACAGGCACATGGGGACACACAGGGACTAATGGGCAAGGGAGACTGGCACATGGGGACACAAGCATAAGGGAGACAGGCTCAAGGGGACTCACGGCCCCCTGACCTGCCAGAGCCGCTTGCAGCTGCGACCGTAGTAGTTACGCCGCTGCCTCACACACACACATACTACAGATATCACACACACACTACAGATATCACACACACACATCATACTACAGATATCACACACACATCATATTACAGATATCACACACATACTACAGTTATCACACACACACACTACAGATATCACACACACACACAGACATACTACAGATATCACACACACACACACATCATACTACAGATATCACACACACACACACACACACATACACACACTACAGATATCACACACACACACACATACACACACTACAGATATCACACACACACACATCATACTACAGATATCACACACATACTACAGTTATCACACACACACTACAGATACCACACACACACACACACACCAGAGATACCAGCTCATATACACAACTCACAATCTCCTCTCTGGTACAGGGGTGGCTGATGTAAACCGGCTGCAGCTCCTCAGCTTCTCCTGACTAAGGCTAGTTTCACACTAGCGTCGGGAACAACCCGTCGCTGTGCGTCGGGCCGACGTTCCCGACGCTAGTGTGGTCTCCGCCGCACAACGGGGGCAGCGGATGCATTTTTCCCACGCATCCGCTGCCCCATTGTGAGGTGCGGGGAAGTGCGGGGAGGTGGGGGCGGAGTTCCGGCCGCGCATGCGCGGTCGGAAAAAGTGGACCGTCGGGAGCAAAAAACGTTACATGTAAGGTTTTTTTCTCCCGACGGTCCACTACCACATGCCCAAGCGTCGCAAAACGGACGCGACGTTTGGCAATGCGTCGCAAATGCGTCGCTAATGTTAGTCTATGACGAAAAAACGTATCCAGCAAGAACTTTTGCTGGATGCGTATTTTCGGCAAAATGACGCATTTGCGGCGTATTGCAGTTAACGCTAGTGTGAAACTAGCCTAAAGCGGCTCTGTCCCGCACCTCCCCCCTGCTCTCGCCTTCTGTCCCGGGGTTATTTTGGCTTTCTCTTAAAGGGAACCTGTCACCCCGTTTTTTCCGTATGAGATAAAAATACTGTTAAATAGGGCCTGAGCTGTGCATTGCAATAGTGTATTTTGTGGACCCCGATTCCCCACCTATGCTGCCGAAATACGTTACCAAAGTAGTCGTTTTCGCCTGTCAATCAGGCTGGTCTGGTCAGATGGGCGTGGTGTCTTCCCCCAGATCTTGCTTAGTTTTCCGTTGGTGGCGTAGTGGTGTGCGCATGTCCAAGGTCCCGAATCCACTGCACAGGGGAGTGAAAATAGCGTGATGTGCGACATTTCATTGGTGATCGGTGGGGGCGGCCATCTTCCTTTGGCCGCGCGTGCGCAGAAGCGGCGCTCTGCTGGCCGCGGCTTCAGGAAAATGGCCGCAGGATGCCGCGCGTGCGCAGATGGAGATCGCGGCGGCCATTTTCCTGAAGCAGAGATGCGACACCTCGTACACACCCGACTCCGCTCCGTACACCCCCGACTCCGCTCTGTACACCTCGTACACACACGGCTCCGCTCCGTACACCTCGTACACACACGGCTCCGCTCCGTACACCTCGTACACACACGGCTCCGCTCCGTACACCCCCGGCTCCGCTCCGTACACCTCGTACACACACGGCTCCGCTCCGTACACCTCGTACACACACGGCTCCGCTCCGTACACCTCGTACACACACGGCTCTGCTCCGTACACCTCGTACACACACGGCTCCGCTCCGTACACCTCGTACACACCCGGCTCCGCTCCGTTCACCTCATACACACCCGGCTCTGCTCCGTACACCTCATACACACACGGCTCCGCTCCGTACACCTCATTCACACCCGGCTCCGCTCCGTACACCTCATACACACCCGGCTCTGCTCCGTACACCTCATGCACACCCAGCTCTGCTCCGTACACCTCATACACACCCGGCTCCGCTCCGTACACCTCATGCACACCCGGCTCTGCTCCGTACACCTCATGCACACCCGGCTCTGCTCCGTACACCTCATGCACACCCGGCTCTGCTCCGTACACCTCATGCACACCCAGCTCTGCTCCGTACACCTCATACACACCCGGCTCCGCTCCGTACACCTCATACACACCCGGCTCTGCTCCGTACACCTCATACACACCCGGCTCCGCTCCGTACACCTCATGCACACCCGGCTCTGCTCCGTACACCTCATACACACACTGCTCTGCTACATCCACCCAAACCCCTCCTGACCTCACACAAAAGCTTACCCTCCTCCAGCATGATGACAAACAGCACTGCACTACTGTCCTGCACTACACGGAAGCCCTTGATCATGTGACTCCAACTCCTCCCCTCCTGTGACCTCATCACAGGTCCTGTGCGCACAGAGCAATGGCAGCTATAGTAGTGGTGTGCGGCTCTCTGCGGTGGAGGGGCTCTGCTGCGGGACAAGTGCAGTCCCACCCGTGATCGCGAGTGCACGCGCAGCAGGGCCTGTAAGGCAGAATTATTTAAAGGGCCGGCGGCCCATTTTCTAGCTTAGAGTTCTTAGGAGCCCGCCCAGTCTGCTGGACTGGGTGGGCCCCTAAGCACTGCGGGCCCCGTCGCAATTGCGACCCCTGCGACCGCGGTAGTTACGCCCCTGATGGTTACAATCTCATAACCCAGTCCTTGACTGGAAAACAATGTCTGTGATAAGCTGGGGATGTCGGGGGGCTCATGGGGATGTACCTTTGGTTTCCATTTCGTCATCTACTCCCTCTGAGATTCCAGCATTTTTGCCTGATTATCGTGATGTTTTTGAAGAGCCTAAGATTGGTTCTCTCCCTCCCCACAGAGATTGTGATTGCGCCATAGATCTGATTCCTGGCAGTAAATTTCCAAAGGGTCGTTTGTTTAATTTATCTGTGCCTGAACATGCTGCTATGCGAGAGTATATTAAGGAGTCCCTGGAAAAGGGACATATTCGTCCTTCTTCATCTCCTTTAGGAGCTGTTTTTTTCTTTGTGTCTAAGAAGGATGGCTCTCTGAGGCCTTGTATTGATTATCGACTCCTGAATAAAATTACAGTCAAATATCAGTATCCGTTGCCTTTGTTGACTGATTTGTTTGCTCGCATAAGAGGGGCTAAGTGGTTCTCTAAGATTGATCTTCGTGGGGCGTATAATTTGGTGCGAATTAAGCAGGGGGATGAGTGGAAAACCGCATTTAATACGCCTGAGGGCCATTTTGAGTATTTAGTAATGCCTTTCGGCCTTTCAAATGCACCTTCGGTCTTTCAGTCCTTTATGCATGATATTTTCCGTGAATATTTGGATAAATTTATGATTGTGTATTTGGACGATATTTTGATTTTTTCTGATGACTGGGAGTCTCATGTTCAACAGGTCAGGAGGGTTTTTCAGGTTTTGCGGACTAGTTCTTTGTGTGTAAAGGGTTCAAAGTGTGTTTTTGGGGTTCAAAAGATTTCTTTTTTGGGGTACATTTTTTCCCCTTCTTCTGTTGAGATGGACCCTGTTAAGGTTCGGGCTATTTGTGACTGGACGCAGCCTACTTCTCTTAAGAGTCTTCAGAAATTCTTGGGCTTTGCTAATTTTTATCGTCGATTTATAGCTGGGTTTTCTGGCGTTGCTAAACCTTTGACTGATTTGACTAGAAAGGGTGCTGATGTTGCGGATTGGTCCCCTGCTGCTGTGGAGGCCTTTCGGGAGCTTAAGCGCCGCTTTTTGTCTGCTCCTGTGTTGCGCCAGCCTGATGTTTCTCTTCCCTTTCAGGTTGAGGTCGATGCTTCCGAGATCGGAGCAGGGGCGGTTTTGTCGCAGAAAAGTTCCGATTGCTCAGTGATGAGACCTTGTGCGTTCTTTTCTCGTAAATTTTCGGCCGCCGAGCGAAACTATGATGTTGGTAATCGGGAGCTTTTGGCCATGAAGTGGGCGTTTGAGGAGTGGCGTCTGTTGTGAATTTGGATTCTGGGCTCCCCCGGTGGCCGCTTGTGGAATTGGACTTGTCATCCTCTTTCCTGTTTCACCTGATTCCATCAGTAGTGGGTGTCGCTATTTAAGCTCATTTCTCTGGTGGTTTCTTGCCGGTCAACAATGTTATCTGATGCCTCTCAGTGCTTGTTCCTGCTTCTAGACAACTACTAGATAAGTTGGACTTTTGTCCATGTTTTGTTTTGCCTATTTGTTCCAGTTCACAGCTGAAGTTTTGTTACTGTGTCTGGAAAGCTCTCGTTGATCAGGGATTGCTACTCTGGCGTTATGAGTTAATGCCAGAGTTTAAGGTAATCTCTGGATGGTGTTTTGTTAGTGTTTTTCTGCTGACCATGAAAGTATACTATCTGTCTTCTGCTATCTAGTAAGCGGACCTCAAATTTGCTAAGACTATTTTCCTGCTGCGTTTGTTGTTTCATCTGAACTCACCGTCATTATATGTGGGGGGCTACTGTCTTCTTTGGAATATTTCTCTAGAGGTGAGCCAGGTCTTATATTTCCCTCTGCTAGCTATTTAGGTCTTAGGCCAGAGCTGGGCATCTAGCGATAAATAGGAAATGCTACCTGGCTATTTCTAGTTGCGCGGCAGGCTTAGTTCATGGTCAGTATAGTTCCATCTTCCGAGAGCTTGTCCCTCTATAGGCTTGCTATGATCTCTGCCTGCAGAGATCATGACAGTTTGACCGGCCTATAAAGTGTTAAAGATTCAGGTTGAGAAAGGAGAGTTATAAGAAGTCTGCTGGAATTTTTTTTTTTTTTTTCCCTCCAGTCTGCCTTGCTGCAGTCTTTTTTCTCTCTCTCCTCCTAATCTCTGTATGGCTCTGTGTGCACCTGACAATAATGGATCTCCAGAGTGTAACTGCGGGTTTGAATAATCTCATCACGAAAGTACAAAATTTACAAGATTTTGTGGTACATGCTCCGGTATCTGAGCCGAGAATTCCTTTGCCGGAGTTCTTCACAGGGAATAGAGCTAGCTTCCAGAATTTCCGAAATAATTGTAAGCTTTATTTGTCCCTGAAGTCTCGTTCAGCTGGAGACCCTGCTCAGCAGGTTAGGATTGTGATTTCCTTGCTCAGGGGTGACCCTCAAGATTGGGCCTTCTCATTGCCAGCAGGGGATCCTGCGTTACGCGATGTGGATGCGTTTTTTCTGGCCTTGGGCTTGCTTTATGAGGAACCTCATTTGGAACTTCAGGCAGAAAAAACTTTGATGGCACTATCTCAGGGGCAAGACGAAGCTGAAGTTTTCTGCCAAAAATTCCGTAAATGGTCTGTGCTTACTCAGTGGAATGAGTGCGCCTTGGCGGCAACTTTCAGAGAAGGTCTCTCTGATGCCGTTAAGGATGTTATGGTGGGGTTCCCTTTGCCTGCAGGTCTGAATGAGTCCATGACAATGGCTATTCAGATTGATAGGCGTCTGCGGGAGCGCAAACCGGTGCACCATCTGGCGGTGTCTATGGAAAAGACGCCAGAAAGTATGCAGTGTGATAGAATTCTGTCCAGGAGCGAGCGACAGAATTTTAGACGGAAGAATGGATTGTGTTTCTATTGTGGGGATTCTACTCATGTTATATCGGCATGCTCTAGGCGTACAAAGAAGCTTGATAAGTCTGTTTCCATTGGCACCATTCAGTCTAAGTTTATTTTGTCTGTAACCCTGATTTGCTCTTTGTCATCCATTGCCACGGACGCCTATGTTGACTCTGGCGCCGCTCTGAGTCTTATGGATTGGTCCTTTGCCAATCGTTGTGGTTTTGATTTAGAGCCTTTGGAGACTCTTATTCCTCTGAAGGGGATTGACTCCACCCCATTGGCTAATAATAAACCACAATACTGGACACAAGTAACCATGCGTATCAATCCGGATCACCAGGAGATTATTCGTTTCCTGGTGCTGTATAATTTACATGACGATTTGGTACTGGGATTGCCATGGTTGCAGTCTCACAACCCAGTCTTGGACTGGAGAGCAATGTCTGTGTTGAGCTGGGGATGTAAGGGTATTCATGGGGACGTACCTTTGGTTTCTATTTCGTCGTCCATTCCCTCTGAAGTCCCTGAGTTCCTCTCTGATTATCAAGACGTCTTTGACGAACCCAAGCTTGGGTCGTTACCTCCGCACCGTGAGTGCGATTGTGCCATAGATTTGATACCGGGTTGTAAATATCCAAAGGGTCGTTTGTTTAATTTGTCTGTGCCGGAACATGCTGCTATGCGGGAATATATAAAGGAGTCTTTGGAAAAGGGACATATTCGTCCATCTTCTTCTCCCTTGGGAGCTGGGTTTTTCTTTGTCTCAAAAAAAGACGGCTCTTTGAGACCATGTATTGATTATCGGCTTCTGAATAAGATCACTGTTAAGTATCAATACCCATTGCCATTGCTTACTGATTTGTTTGCTCGTATAGAGGGTGCTAAGTGGTTCTCTAAAATTGATCTTCGTGGGGCGTATAATTTGGTGCGGATCAGGCAGGGGGATGAGTGGAAGACCGCATTTAATACGCCCGAGGGCCACTTTGAGTATTTGGTCATGCCTTTTGGTCTTTCTAATGCCCCTTCAGTTTTCCAGTCTTTTATGCATGATATTTTCCGCGATTTTCTGGATAAATTTATGATAATATATCTGGATGATATTCTGATTTTTTCTGATGACTGGGACTCTCATGTCCAGCAGGTCAGGAGAGTTTTTCAGGTTCTGCGGTCTAATTCTTTGTGTGTGAAGGGGTCTAAGTGCGTTTTTGGGGTCCAGAAAATTTCCTTTTTGGGGTATATTTTTTCTCCCTCTTCCATTGAGATGGATCCCGTCAAGGTGCAAGCTATTTGTGACTGGACTCAGCCCTCCTCTCTTAAGGGTCTTCAGAGATTTTTGGGCTTTGCCAACTTTTACCGCCGATTTATTGCTGGTTTTTCGGATGTCGTTAAACCACTGACTGATTTGACCAGACAAGGCGCTGATGTTGCTAATTGGTCCCCTCATGCTGTGGAGGCCTTTCAGGAGCTTAAGCGCCGTTTTGCCTCTGCCCCTGTGTTGCGTCAGCCTGATGTGAATCTGCCTTTTCAGGTTGAGGTTGACGCTTCGGAGATCGGAGCTGGGGCAGTGTTGTCGCAGAAAGGTTCCGACTGCTCCGTCATTAGGCCTTGTGCCTTCTTTTCTCGCAAATTTTCGCCCGCAGAGCGGAATTATGATGTTGGGAATCGGGAGCTTTTGGCCATGAAGTGGGCGTTTGAGGAGTGGCGCCATTGGCTCGAGGGGGCTAGGCATCAGGTGGTGGTATTGACTGACCACAAAAATTTGATTTATCTTGAGACTGCCAGACGCCTGAATCCTAGACAGGCGCGCTGGTCTTTATTTTTTTCTCGCTTTAATTTTGTGGTGTCATACCTACCGGGTTCTAAGAATGTTAAGGCAGATGCCCTTTCTAGGAGTTTTGACCCGGACTCTCCTGGTAATTCTGAACCCACAGGTATCCTTAGGGAGGGAGTAATTTTGTCGGCCGTTTCTCCTGATCTGCGGCGGTCCTTGCAAGAGTTTCAGGCGGATAGACCGGATCGTTGTCCGCCTGATAGACTGTTTGTTCCGGATGATTGGACCAGCAGAGTCATCTCTGAGGTACATTCTTCTGCATTGGCAGGTCATCCCGGAATTTTTGGTACCAGGGATTTGGTGGCAAGATCCTTCTGGTGGCCTTCTCTGTCACGAGATGTGCGAGTCTTTGTGCAGTCATGTGACGTTTGTGCTCGGGCCAAGTCTTGTAGTTCTCGGGCTAGCGGACTGCTGTTGCCCTTGCCTATTCCTAAGAGGCCTTGGACACACATCTCGATGGATTTTATTTCAGATCTGCCTGTTTCCCAGAAGATGTCTGTCATCTGGGTGGTCTGTGACCGTTTCTCTAAAATGGTCCATTTGGTTCCTCTGCCCAAGTTGCCTTCTTCTTCTGAGTTGGTTCCTCTGTTTTTTCAGAATGTTGTCCGATTGCACGGTATTCCTGAGAATATTGTTTCTGACAGAGGTACCCAATTTGTGTCTAGATTTTGGCGGGCATTCTGTGCTAGGATGGGCATAGATTTGTCTTTTTCATCTGCTTTTCACCCTCAGACTAATGGCCAGACCGAGCGGACTAATCAGACCCTTGAGACATATCTGAGGTGTTTTGTCTCTGCTGACCAGGATGATTGGGTTGCTTTTTTGCCATTGGCAGAGTTCGCCCTCAATAATCGGGCCAGTTCTTCCACCTTGGTGTCCCCGTTTTTCTGTAATTCGGGGTTTCACCCTCGATTTTCCTCCGGTCAGGTGGAATCCTCGGATTGTCCTGGAGTGGATGCGGTGGTGGAGAGATTGCATCACATCTGGGGGCAGGTTATGGACAATTTGAAGTTGTCCCAGGAGAAGACTCAGCGTTTTGCCAACCGTCATCGTCGTGTTGGTTCTCGGCTTTGTGTTGGAGATTTAGTGTGGTTGTCTTCTCGTTTTGTCCCTATGAGGGTCTCTTCTCCTAAGTTTAAACCTCGGTTCATCGGCCCTTATAGAATATTGGAGATTCTTAATCCTGTTTCTTTCCGTTTGGACCTCCCTGCGTCCTTTTCCATTCATAACGTTTTTCATCGGTCGTTGTTGCGCAGGTATGAGGTACCTGTTGTACCTTCAGTTGAGCCTCCTGCTCCGGTGTTGGTTGAGGGTGAGTTGGAGTACGTTGTGGAGAAAATTTTGGACTCTCGTGTTTCCAGACGGAAACTCCAGTATCTGGTCAACTGGAAGGGTTACGGCCAGGAGGATAATTCTTGGGTCAATGCATCTGATGTTCATGCTTCTGATCTTGTTCGTGCCTTCCATAGGGCTCATCCTGGTCGCCCTGGTGGATCTGGTGAGGGTTCGGTGCCCCCTCCTTGAGGGGGGGGTACTGTTGTGAATTTGGATTCTGGGCTCCCCCGGTGGCCGCTTGTGGAATTGGACTTGTCATCCTCTTTCCTGTTTCACCTGATTCCATCAGTAGTGGGTGTCGCTATTTAAGCTCATTTCTCTGGTGGTTTCTTGCCGGTCAACAATGTTATCTGATGCCTCTCAGTGCTTGTTCCTGCTTCTAGACAACTACTAGATAAGTTGGACTTTTGTCCATGTTTTGTTTTGCCTATTTGTTCCAGTTCACAGCTGAAGTTTTGTTACTGTGTCTGGAAAGCTCTCGTTGATCAGGGATTGCTACTCTGGCGTTATGAGTTAATGCCAGAGTTTAAGGTAATCTCTGGATGGTGTTTTGTTAGTGTTTTTCTGCTGACCATGAAAGTATACTATCTGTCTTCTGCTATCTAGTAAGCGGACCTCAAATTTGCTAAGACTATTTTCCTGCTGCGTTTGTTGTTTCATCTGAACTCACCGTCATTATATGTGGGGGGCTACTGTCTTCTTTGGAATATTTCTCTAGAGGTGAGCCAGGTCTTATATTTCCCTCTGCTAGCTATTTAGGTCTTAGGCCAGAGCTGGGCATCTAGCGATAAATAGGAAATGCTACCTGGCTATTTCTAGTTGCGCGGCAGGCTTAGTTCATGGTCAGTATAGTTCCATCTTCCGAGAGCTTGTCCCTCTATAGGCTTGCTATGATCTCTGCCTGCAGAGATCATGACAGGCGTCATTGGCTTGAGGGTGCCAGACATCAGGTGGTGGTTTTGACTGATCACAAGAATCTGATTTATCTGGAGTCTGCCAGGCGCCTGAATCCTAGACAGGGACGCTGGTCGTTGTTTTTTTCTCGGTTTAATTTTGTGGTCTCATACTTACCGGGTTCTAAAAATGTGAAGGCAGATGCTCTTTCTATGAGTTTTGAGCCTGACTCTCCTGGGGATTCTGAACCTGCTGGTATCCTTAAGGATCGGGTGGTTTTGTCTGCTGTCTCCCCAGACTTGCGACGTGCTTTGCAAGAATTTCAGGCAAATAGACCTGATCGTTGTCCACCTGGTAGACTGTTTGTTCCTGATGATTGGACCAGTAGAGTCATCTCGGAAGTTCATTCTTCTACTCTGGCAGGTCATCCTGGAATTTTTGGTACTAGAGATTTGGTGGCTAGGTCCTTCTGGTGGCCTTCCCTGTCTCGAGATGTGCGTGTTTTTGTGCAGTCTTGTGATGTTTGTGCTCGGGCCAAGCCTTGTTGTTCTAGGGCTAGTGGGTTATTGTTGCCCTTGCCTATTCCGAAGAGGCCTTGGACGCACATCTCTATGGACTTTATCTCGGACCTCCCTGTTTCTCAGAAGATGTCTGTCATCTGGGTGGTGTGTGACCGTTTTTCTAAAATGGTCCATTTGGTGCCATTGCCTAAGTTGCCTTCCTCATCTGAATTGGTCCCTCTGTTTTTTCAAAATGTGGTTCGCCTGCATGGGATTCCGGAAAACATCGTTTCTGACAGGGGAACCCAGTTCGTGTCTAGATTTTGGCGGACATTCTGTTCCAGGTTGGGAATTGATTTGTCTTTTTCGTCTGCATTCCATCCTCAGACTAATGGCCAGACGGAGCGAGCTAATCAAACTTTGGAGACTTATTTGAGGTGTTTTGTGTCTGCGGATCAGGATGACTGGGTTGCCTTTTTGCCGTTGGCAGAGTTTGCTCTTAATAATCGGGCTAGTTCTGCCACTTTGGTTTCCCCTTTCTTTTGCAATTCAGGGTTTCACCCTCGTTTTTCATCTGGTCAGGTGGAATCTTCGGATTGTCCAGGAGTTGATGCTGTGGTGGATCGGTTGCATCGGATTTGGGGACAAGTGGTGGACAATTTGAAGTTGTCCCAGGAGAGGACTCAGCAGTTTGCTAACCGCCGGCGTCGTGTTGGTCCTCGCCTTCGTGTTGGGGACTTGGTGTGGTTGTCTTCCCGTTTTGTCCCTATGAGGGTTTCTTCTCCTAAGTTTAAGCCCCGGTTCATCGGTCCTTATAGAATTTTGGAGATTCTTAACCCTGTGTCCTTTCGTTTGGACCTCCCGGCATCTTTCGCTATCCATAATGTATTCCATCGGTCGTTGTTGCGGAGGTATGAGGTACCGGTGGTTCCTTCTACTGAACCTCCTGCTCCTGTGCTGGTAGGGGGTGAATTGGAGTACGTTGTGGAGAAGATCCTGGACTCCCGTATTTCCAGACGGAGACTTCAGTATCTGGTTAAATCGAAGGGCTATGGTCAAGAAGATAATTCTTGGGTAACTGCCTCTGATGTTCATGCCTCGGATTTGGTTCGTGCCTTTCATAGGGCTCATCCAGATCGTCCTGGTGGCTCTCGTGAGGGTTCGGTGCCCCCTCCTTAAGGGGGGGGGTACTGTTGTGAATCCGCTTTTGGGCTCCCCTGGTGGTTGCTGGTGGTACTGGTGACTTGTGTGTCTTTGCTGTCTCAGTTCACCTGCTCCCATCAGTGTTTGGGAGTTTCCTATTTAGCCTTGCTCTCCAGTCATTTCCTTGCCGGTCATCATTGTAACCAGAGCCTTCGGTTGCATGTTCCTGCTACTAGTCTGCTGATCAGCTAAGTGGACTTTGTCCTTTTGTTTTGTATCTTTTGTCCAGTTTGCAGTTTTATTATTCTTTGTAGCTGGAAGCTCTTGTGGGCTGAAATTGCCACTCCTGTGTCATGAGTTGACACAGGAGTCTTAAAGTAATTTCAGGATGGTTTTTTGATAGGGTTTTCAGTTGACCGTGAAGTCCTCTTTTGTATCCTTCTGCTATCTAGTAAGTGGACCTCTCTTTGCTAAATCTACCTTCATACTGTGTATGTCTTTTCCTCTAAACTCACCGTCATTACATGTGGGGGGCTGCTATCATCTTTTGGGTTATTTCCCTAGAGGTAAGCCAGGTCTGTTCCTTCCTCTACCAGGGGTAGTTAGTCCTCCGGCTGGCGCGTGGCATCTAGGGTTAATCAGGTATGCTCCCTGGCTACTATTAGTTGTGTGGTAGATTTAGCTCACGGTCAGCTCGAGATTCCATCACCCAGAGCTCGTCCGTTATCTTTGTGTTTTGATGTTTCCCTGCCATTGGGAATCATGACAGACAGATAGGACATATTTGATCTCATTAGAATGTCCACGTTAATACGAGATGGATGCTGGGTGTGTTGTGATTTTGACATGTTCTGGAGCAGAGATACAAGCATTAGAAAAACTTGTGGTAAAGCTAGTAAGACCGGAGAGGTAGGATGGACTGGGTAAACCACGGACTGGGTAAACCAACCCCGTTCTGTGATGTCACAGGCTGCAGCTATAGGTTTTTGGCCAGACTCCAGCAAGGGTGAGTCTATCTGCTGGAGCCTATGTGAGCCTGACGTGAAGAGCTGTTCCTACCCATGCATTGGGACAGATGGAAACTCCACTAGCCTGGTTGCCTGCAATGCTTTGAACACATGTAAGTGTTATTCTCATGTAATCCTTGTTTTCTTTTATATAATTACCTTGTACATATTTGCAATTGTCTCATTTGTAACATCTTTGTAAAATATACCTTTTATAAACACTGCCTGAAAATCATTTATGGGGTATAATATTTAATATACCAGATTCGTTCTCCTGTTCTAAAACATACCCTAAGTCTCTTGAAGGGAATTACGCTACTGTTTTGGGTTAGCTTCGGACCCGTTTAATCGAAGCTGGTGGCAGCTTACTGGGTGCACTGTGCCTGTTGGAGGCGTTGTAGCGACGGCGACATTGATAATTATTGTTCCTGCCTGAGCGGGAGTAGTTAAATCACCTCGCTGTAGCGTGCCCAATAGCCAGTACATAGCAGGCAGCCTTTCTGGCGACTAATTACCCTAGGTGCAGTACCGAATCTGACCTGAGAGTAAGGGGGGCGCCAGAGAGCTGCAAGTGTTAAGTGGAACTGTAAGCGGGATAGACACAAATCCCTGCAGTTCATGGTATACTGAAGAGCAGTGGGATACCTAAAATAAGCCCCTGCTGTAAACTAAGAGGTCAATAGCCTTGTGTGTGTTTTTCATCACATTGTAGCAGTGGAGGGATAACTAAGATAAGCCCCCCTGCACATGTGATAGCCGTCTGATGGCCTAAAGTCACCCCGATCCGTGACGTAGGGGTGACGGTCACGGTGTGGATCCCTGACATATTGGTGGAAGCGGTTAGGGGTTCGTGACAAGCGCCGACATATTCCGCAGCACTTTACATTTTAGAGGGGACTTGTACAGACAATAGACATTACAGCATAACAATAAGCACATAAATCAACAGATACTAAGAGGAATGAGGGCCCTGCTCGCAAGCTTACAATCTATGAGGAAAAGGGGAGACACGAGAGGTGGATGGTAACAATTGCTTTCGTTATTCGGACCAGCCATAGTGTAAGGCTCGGGTGTTCATGTAAAGCTGCATGAACCAGTTATCAGCCTAAGTATGTAGCAGTACAGACACAGAGGGCTATTAACTGCATGAAGTGTATGAGAACATGATGCGAGGAACCTGATTATGGTGTAAGTTTTGTGAATGGGCCACACAGGGATAGTTAGGTTAATGTGTTGAGGCGGTATGCCAGTATGAACAAATGTGTTTTTAGGGCACGCTTAAAACTGTTGGGATTGGGGATTAATCGTATTAACCTGGGTAGTGCATTCCAAAAAATTGGAGCAGCACGTGAAAAGTCTTGGAGACAGGAGTGGGAGGTTCTGATTATTGAGGATGTTAATCTGAGGTCATTAGCGGAGCGGAGGGCACGGGTAGGGTGGTAGACTGAGACCAGAGAGGAGATGTAGGGTGGTGCTGAGCCATGGAGTGCTTTGTGGATGAGGGTAGTAGTTTTGTACTGGATTCTGGAGTGGATGGGTAGCCAGTGTAATGACTGGCACAAGGTAGAGGCATCGGGGTAACGGTTGGTGAGGAATATGATCCTGGCTGCAGCATTCAGGACAGATTGGAGCGGGGAGAGTTTGGTAAGAGGGAGGCCGATTAGTAGAGAGTTACAATAGTCCAGATGGGAATGAATAAGTGAGACAGTAAGAGTTTTTACAGAGTCAAAAGTAAGAAAAGGTCAAATTGTAGAAATGTTTTTGAGCTGCAGATAACAAGAGCGAGCCAGTGATCGGATGTGGGGGGTGAATGAAAGCGCGGAATCAAGGATGACCCCAAGGCAGCGGGCATGTTGCTGGGGAGTAATGGTGGAACCACACACGGAGATGGCAATGTCAGGCAAAGGTAGGTTAGTAGAGGGAGAGAACACGAGGAGTTCAGTTTTTGACAGGTTCAGTTTCAGATAGAGGGAGGACATGATGTTAGAGACAGCGGTAAAACAATCACTGGTGTTTTCTAAAAAGGTCGGCGTGATAACAGGAGAAGAGGTGTATAATTGGGTGTCGTCAGCATAGAGATGGTACTGAAACCAAAACTACTGATTGTTTGTCCAATAGGGGCAGTATACAAAGAGAAGAGGAGTGGGCCTGGGACTGATCCTTGAGGAACCCCTACAGTAAGGGGAAGGTGAGAGGAGGAGGAACCAGCAAAAGATACAGTGAAGGAGCATAGGAGGAGAACCAGGAGAGAACGGTGTCCTCGAGGTCGATGAATCGGAGCATAGTGAGGAGGAGCTGATGATCCACAGTGTCGAATGCTGCAGAGAGATCCAGGAGAATTAGCATAGGGTAGTGACCATTAGATTTAGCTGTTAGTAGATCATTAGAGACTTTAGTGCGGGCAGATTCAGTAGAGTGTAAAGATCGGAAACCTGATTGTATGGGGTCGATAAGAGAGTTATTATTATTTATTATTACAGCGCCATTTATTCCATGGCGCTTTACATGTGAGGAGGGGTATACATAATAAAAACAGGTACAATAATCTTGAACAATACAAGTCATAACTGGTATAGAAGGAGAGAGGACCCTGCCCGCGAGGGCTCACAATCTACAAGGGATGGGTGAGGATACAGTAGGTGAGGATAGAGCTAGTCGTGCAGCAGTTTGGTTGATCGGTGGTTACTGCAGGTTGTAGGCTTGTCGGAAGAGGTGGGTCTTCAGGCTCTTTTTCAAGGTTTTGATGGTAGGTAAGAGTCTGATATGTTGTGGTAGAGAGTTCCAGAGTAGGGGTGATGCGCGAGAGAAATCTTGTATGCGATTGTGGGAAGAGGAGATAAGAGGGGAGTAGAGAAGGAGATCTTGTGAGGATCGGAGGTTGCGTGCAGGAAAGTACTGGGAGACGAGGTCACAGATGTATGGAGGAGACAGGTTGTGGATGGCTTTGTATGTCATGATTAGGGTTTTGTACTGGAGTCTCTGGGTAATGGGGAGCCGGTGAAGGGATTGACAGAGGGGAGAGGCCGGGGAATAGCAGGGGGACAGGTGGATTTGTCGGGCAGCAGAGTTTAGAATAGATTGGAGGGGTGCGAGAGTGTTAGAGGGGAGGCCACAGAGCAGGAGGTTACAGTAGTCTAGGCGGGAGATGATTAGGGCATGGATTAGGGTTTTTGACGACTCTTGGTTTAGGAATGTACGGATCCGTGAAATATTTTTGAGTTGAAGGCGGCAGGAAGTGGAAAGGGCTTGGATATGTGGTTTGAAGGAGAGATCAGTGTCAAGGATTACCCCAAGACAGCGAGCTTGTGGGACTGGGCAGCCGTTTACTGTAATGGATAGGTTCGTGGGGGGGTCACGTGAGATGAGGGAAAGATGATCTATTCTGTTTTGTCCATGTTAAGTTTTAGAAATCTAGCGGAGAAGAAGGATGAAATTGTGGACAGACATTGAGGGATTCTGGTTAGTAGGGAGGTGATATCTGGTCCAGAGATGTAGAGCTGTGTGTCATCAGCATAGAGGTGATACTGAAAACCGTGAGATTCTATGAGCTGTCCCAGGCCAAAAGTGTAAATGGAGAAGAGCAGGGGCCGTAGAACTGAACCTTGCGGGACTCCGACAGATAGGGGGCGAGGTGAGGAGGTGGTGTGTGAGTGGGAGACGCTGAATGTTCGGTCTGTTAGGTATGACGAGATCCAGGATAGGGCCAAGTCTGTGATGCCAAGGGATGAGAGGGTCTGTAGTAATAGGGAATGATCCACTGTGTCAAAGGCAGAGGACAGGTCCAGGAGGAGGACAGAATAGTGTAGAAGGCAGAGGACATGTCCAGGAGGAGGAAGGCAGAGTAGTGTCGCTTACTCTTGGCGGTCAATAGGTCATTGGTGACCTTAGTTAGGGCAGTTTCAGTGGAATGGTGTGACTGAAAGCCTGATTGTAAGCGGTCGAAGAGGGAGCAGGAAGATAGATGGGAGGACAGTTCAAGATGGATGTGTTGTTCCAGTAGTTTTGAGGCATAGGGGAGAAGTGATATTGGGCGATAGCTAGATACAGAGGATGGGTCAAGAGAGGGCTTTTTGAGGATAGGTGTGATTGAGGCATACTGCGCCTGTGAGGGGCGAGGGTGGTGCATTGTGGGAGATGTGACGTGTCAGCGCTCCCCACATGTGTCACCATCCGAGTACTCAGCATACTGCGCCTGTGTGGTGGGAGAGTGGTGCATTATGGGAGATGTGACGTGTCAGCGCTCCCCATGTGTGATGTCAACATTCGAGTACTCGGCATACTGCGCCTGTGCAGGTCGAGGGTGGTGCATTGTGGGAG